>NC_138503.1:3401003-3911003 GCF_964252035.2 Podarcis erhardii | reverse complement strand
ATCCAGTGTAGGTCGCCTGCCCCATAGACACACACTGCTCGCCGGTAAGAACCTGAGCAAGGAGGATAAGGGGCCCCCTTACTGATGTCTCCTTCACTGTAGGACCATTTCACCAACCTTGGAATGGCGTTCATGTCCGTCAGGTCAAATTTAGCACTAAAGGGGACTGACCCTGGGACTCCTGGCATCCGGTGCAGAGTGGCCCACAAATGTTCGTCTGGGCTATAAGTATCTTTGGACCACTCTATCAGTGCTTTTGCCATTGGATCTTCAAAAAGATGTTGAACAAACTCTCTGGTGACCACAATGTATGCGTTCCCAGTGAACATGGGGGAGCTTTGTGGAGGGGGGGTCTTTGCAGTGGAGGTTCTCACCACAGAATTCGTCACTTCGTGCCGGTACTTCCACCGGCCCTTTTTGCTCTCTGACGGTTTCTCTGACTCCATGTTGTTTTTCCCATTCAAAAGCTTTAGAGCATGGACAATCTCTGCGTTGGTTTTGATGGGGAAATCTGTCCCACAGGTGTTCAGGAGGTATTTCCAATGTACTTTGCTCTGAAGGAGGTCTTCCATGCAGTTCAAATCAGCTTGGACCCTGGACCACGAAGCATACACAACACGCTCCAGCTTAGATGCCACAAAGACATTCCCAAAGCAGGAGGCAATGGCCCGGACTGCCTCTTGGAAAGGTTCTGGGGCCTTCCTGTCAACGTGGACGCAGTACACATTCTGGGGGGCATAGATGGACCTCAACAGTCTCTCAAACATTTCAATCTGATCATGGACCACCATGGAGTAAGCGATGGGGAAATCCTCCTCCTCTTTGCTCAATGGGAACTCGATAAACCTCCGGCTTTCTTTGAAGAGTCCACAGTCCTCAGTCATGTTCAGGTACTCTTTCTCTCCCAGGAGAGCCCTTCTGTTTTTGAGTTGCAGCCTGCTCAGAATAGCCTTCTCGATCTCTTTGGGGTCCCCTCTGCTGATCCGTGAGCAGCTGATATTTCCCTTGGGAGCGAGTCTCACAGACTGGTAGAGCCTGTCTTTGCAGAACTGAATCCCAGGGTCTGCGATGTCTTTCCCCAAGTGGCTGAAGTCACACTGCCAAGTGGAGTATTTCAGAAGGCCAGTGGCAAACAGCATCAGGCTCCCAAACACCAGCAGGCGTGAGATTCGACCCAGGAACTTTCTTTCAAACCAATACATTTTGGGGGGCAGGGTGCAGAGAAGGACCCTGATAGTGAAGCCCAAAATCCTTTTCCCAGGCCAGTAAACTCCTGAGCCTACTCAAAGGTTTCTTGTCCACATCACCTAGGCAGCCACAGGTGCTCTAAGCAGTGCTTCCTCAGTCCAGCCTGCCTCATATCTGTGCTGCTGCCAAAGGTAACCTGAGAGCTCAGATGAGCTGTCAGGCGTCACCCAGGGAGGGAGGGAAGAGGCTTGTTTCACAGCAACGTCTTTTCGCCCTGGAGATGTTGCAATCCAGTGCAAAATGAAAAACAGGACGTATGGGAGGTTTAAAAGAGGCTTAACTTTCCATTAGAGCATCTGTGAACTTTAATAAGTTACTGGATTTTCTGGTAGATCTGGGATTCTAAATATTGTCTGTACCAAGAAGAATATAATGTGAAAGGTGGCATTTGTGATTATCGGGATCCAGTGGGGGCGGGGGAGACAGGTGTGGTTCCAATTGTGGAACTGCCTTCGCCGAAAGACTCATCTGGCATCTGCACTGTGTCTTTTCCGTATCAGGTGAATCATTACATTTTCAAAAATCTCCCCAGACTTTTTAGTTTCAGTTATTTCCAAGATGGGGTGGGAAACATTTCCCAGCCCAAGGGCCGCATTGCCTCATGGACAGTCTTCCAGGGGCCACTTGCTGGGGGGCGGGGCATAGGCAAAAGTGGGTGGGGCAACTGAGACATTGTCTTACCTGTGTAACATAGGCTACATTCCTACCAAGGGGAATGCACACAAACACACAACTCCATTCTCCATCCAGGCAAAGGACAGGTGTGGTTGTGGTTCAAGGACATGTTCCAGCCAGGCAAACACACTTGAGGAGGGCTGGTGATGGGTGTGGATTGGGGAGATAACTGCCATTTGGGGAGTGGGCTTGGCCTGAGGAGAGGTCCAAAAGCAGGATTCAAAGGCCTGACTTTTGCTTGTTTTCCTCTTCCTCTCCCACACCTGCCCTTTTCCCTTGGGGGTAAACTGCTCCAAAAGTCTTTCTGACCGAAGAGTCTACTGCATACTTTGAATATAAAAATATTTGTATAATATAGTGTATTTGTATAGTATAGTTAGTATATTTTTCTCTGCCTTTTCTCAATGCATTTGGACCCCTCTTAAGATATCATAATCAAATTTTGCACGATGGTTTCCTAAGAGCAAGGTTTCATCTAAGCTTGGATACAACTGGGTGCCATTTTGAATTAAAATAGTGGACTGAACCTTTCAAAACTGGGTTGAGTTTAACCTGATTTCAAAACTGCACTGCTTTTTTGTTGTTTGTTATTTAGAATTTCCAAGAAATGCCAGACACAACCAACTTGTTCTGTTTTGTTATGCATGATCTTGTTGAGATTCCTGCATTGCAGGGGATTGGACTAGATGACCGTTGAAGTCCCTTCCAGCTCTATAGTTCTATGATACTAGTGGGTTACAAATGCTTTGAATGGATGGATGGATGGATGAATTAAAAGCCAGGCCATGTCCACAGCTGCCAAGTGTCAATGTGTAACAAAAGAGACAGCATTTTGTTTTTTTGCTTTATTTTGGCAAAACTTGGAGAGAGGAGGGGAGGTGGTTTACTGATTAACTAAGAAGTCTTTCATTTTCTTGACAACCCTGTGATCCATTCACCACCCCCACCCCCACCACCCCCAATGCAATTCAACTCTCCCTTACTGTGACTTTTTATTCCTGTGTATTTGCTTCCTCTCTAGTCCATGGTAGTGCAGTCAAAAGGATAGTAAATTATCTGACTAAACATTGTTGACAGATCTTAGCTATCGTAAGGGTTTGATCCCTACCCAAACTATATATTTTAGCAGAGGCTCCCAAACTTATTTGGCTGACTGCCCCCTTTTCAGGAAAAAAATTACTTGCTGTCCCCTGGAAACCTACCTCCTTTAAGCCTCCAGGAGTGAAGGGGTGGGATTGGCACCGTAGCCTGGCTGCCATTGGCCAAATAGGCAGACAAGCTGCGATCCACTTTCCGGGCCTGGGTGAAGCTGAAAAGAGTTCACCCAAGCCCAGGAAAACCCCTTGCCTCCAGCACGACTGCTGGATCCAGGAGAGGTGTTGTCGCTGTCCCGCATTGGCACCCAACCTGGTGGTAAGTGTCATTTAGGGACGTGGGTGGCGCTGTGGTCTAAACCACTGAGCCTCCTGGGCTTGCCGATCAGAAGGTCAGTGGTTCAAATCTGTGCAACGGGGCGAGCTCCCATTGCTCTGTCTCAGTTCCTGCCAACCTAGCAGTTCAAAAGCACACCAGTGCAAGTAGATAAATAGGGACTGCTGCGGCAGGAAGGTAAAGGGCGTTTCCATGTGCTCTAGGTTCCATCATATCTTGAAGAACCCAGGCAAGCCGTAGGTCTACTGGTTTGTCAGCCATTGGCTGGATTATGGAGTTTAGTATGCTAGCACAGGCTGAACTGTACAAAGGGCAGATAAACATAACATGATATAGAGATTCAGATGTTTTCATTTCACAAGCACACGTTGCAGGGACTTGGCCCTTAGTGAATCTATGTCTCAGCACGTTTGTTGGAAAGACATTAAACCTAGCTCTAATGAAGGCATATCGGTGAGACGCGGCCATAAGCGATGTTAAGTAGGACGGAGTGCGGTAGATAGGGGTTATGCTGAAATTTAACGGCGAACAGGCTCCACCACCAGCTACGAAATTTTGGTATAGCTCCGCATCATCCAGCCTTTGATTTATACACCTTTTTGCCACATTTAGATCCAGTTTGAGCAATTCAGTGGGCGAGATCTCATAGGACTGCAATTTGGCAAGGATTTTTCCTGACCACAAATTTGTGAAGTCATCTCGCCACATGCACTGAATGAGATAGTGGTTCGGGAGTTTATGCCATAGGGATATCCAATAGATCAAAACTCTCCTCCATATAACTAACTCCACTGACGGGATCTTCATTTCTAAGTGAATAGCCGCATTACTTACGCATGTTGGTAATTTTAAAAGTCGGCGTAAGAATTGGCTTTGAAGTGACTCTAAAGGTGAGAGGTTTGCAAAGGCAGCCCATAAAGGTGCCGCATAGGCCATTGTGGCCATCACTTTGATGCTATACACTTTCAGGGCCGCAGGGATGAATAAGGCCCCCTCAGAGTAGAAAAAACGAAGGAGGGAGTGTGATAGGGCTTTTGTCTTGTTTTGAAGATATTCAACATGCGCTTTCCACCCTAAATTATATTGAAAATAAATTCCTAAATATTTAAATTTGTGTACTTGTTCGATTTTCGTGCCCTCCAGTTTCCATGAATAAAGTATTCGACTCCTTGAAAATATCAGTACTTTGGACTTGGTGTGGTTAATAGACAGATGATTAGAATGGCAATATGTCGCAAAAATCTTTAGTGCCCTCCTTAAACCCACTCTGGAGTAAGAGAGTAGTACCGCATCATCTGCGTAGAGAAGTAAAGGACAGCGGTAATCTGCTATACGAGGGGAGTGGACAAATTTATGTGAGACGGCTAATGGGTTCCTCATATCACTGATAAATAAGTTAAAAAGAAGTGGGGCTAAAATACAACCCTGGCGTACACGCTTATTTACTGGCACTGGGTTAGTCAGGTCTCCAGCGGGGGATAATCTCACCCTGGCCACGGACCCGGCGTGAAGTTGGGAAATAAGCCACAGGAGCCTTCTATCTATTCCCCAACTGGCAAGTTTATCCCATAGTAATTTCCTCGGGATACTATCAAACGCAGCTTTCAAATCTATGAAAGCTGCGCAAAGTTGGCCCCGTCTAGGTGTCGAGTATTTCCGGGCTAAGTGATAAAGAATAATTGCCTGGTCTGTTTTGGATCGGTTTAATCTAAATCCAGCTTGCTCATGTCCAATCAGGTCAGCCTCAGCTGACCACTTCATCAACCTTGCCAGCAAAAAACGGGCATATATTTTCCCAATGGACGATAGCAGACTGATATTCCGATAATTCCCTGGGTCACCGGGAGGGCCTTTTTTGTAGATAGGAATTATAATGGCCTCCTTCCACATTCCTGGAATTAAGCCCGTGGTATTTATTGCGTCGAACGTTTTAGCTAAAATCCCTGCCCACCATGCCGAATGAAGCTTTATAGCCTCAACAGGGACCAAATCTGGCCCAGGGGAGTTCCATCATAGGTTCCATCATAGTGTTCCAAGCGGTTTAGTCGTGCTGGCCACATGACCCGGAAAGCTGTCTGTGGACAAACACTGGCTCCCTTAGCCTGACAGTGAGATGAGCGCCACAACCACATAGTTGCCTTTGACTGGACTTCATTGTCCAGGGGTCCTTTACCTTTACCTTTTAAATGTCATTACATAACAGATGAAACATGACCAATTTTTCAAAATTCTCTTCTCTTCTCTTCTCTTCTCTTCTCTTCTTTATGCTTCCACCACCCCCTTATTTTTATTCAACACCCCCCCCAATTGCACCAGAGGCTACTACTGCCCCCCTGGATCATTTCAGCACCCCCAGGAGGCAGAATCACCCACTTTGGATAGCACTGTATTAGAAGATAATAATGATACACTTTTGAGGCAAAAGGCCAGTAGGAATCACAGTGGAACATATGCTGCTTTAACTGAACAGAAACTGATTCTACAATCTAAAAAACATTATTAACTTTAATAAAACCCCAAATTTGCTGTGAGAAAAAAGGAAACACCAGAAAAGAATTTTAACTGGAAAAGAAAGAAACAGAGCTTGAATGGAAGCAGTAATTTAAGTGAGTTTGAGATTAATGAAGTAGAGTTTGAGAAAATGAAGACCTTGATTGGGTGATCTATGTTGATCTTGAGAACAAAGGACCACATTACTTCCATCTGTTAGATGATGATGATTCCATAGAAAATTAAGGAGCAGTGTGAAAAGTCACCATAATTAAAATGGAGTCAAAAGGAGAGAGTAGTTTTTGCATCACTTTCATCACTCTTGAAAGTCATCCTGCTCCTTCTTTCATCAGTCTTTTCAGATTTGCTCTTCAGGAAATATTGCTGGCGACAGGCTTTGCCTGCTCTCACCTTCCTGTTGGGTTAAGATTGTCCATATGGCCAAACTTAAGAACACTGGAAGAACCTGCAGGATCAGGCCAATGCCTATCTAGCCCTGCATCCTATTCTCACAGTGGCCAACCAGATACCTGTGGGAAAGCAGGACTCAGTACAAGAGCTCTCTCTGCTTCTGTACTTTCCAGAAGTGGCATTCAGAAGCCTCTGGCTGTGGAGGCAGAGCAGAGCCACAAAGGCTAAAGGACCCCTGACAGTTAAGTCCAGTTGCGATAACCCTTTCTTCCATGAAATTGCCTAATCCAGTTTTAAAGCCACGCAAGTTGCTTTTTGAAGATGCATACAAGTATGCAGCCACAGATGGGGCCAGTGTGGTGAGGGTAGAATCATAGAATCGTAGAGTTGGAAGGGAACCTAAGGGTCATCTAGTCCAACCCCCCCCCCTGCAGGGCAGGGATCACAGCTAAAGAGTCCATGACAGACGACCATCTAAGTTCTGTTTAAAAACCTCCAAAGAAGGGTAGCACCTCAGAGCCATCCTCTTGCAGATTTAAAGCTAGACCATGCCCTGCCCTGTCCCAGTGCCAGGCACTGGCTCTGTAGCTTTGCCCCGCCCCACCAGCTCTGCTCTGCTGCTGTAGTTGCTCACCTACTCTGGGCCAACAGCTGAACTCCAAGTAAAATTCCACACAGGGGAACATGAGAAGCCGTGTTTAATGAGGCGGCTTGTTTCTTCTGTTAATGAATTACCAAATATGTACAAGTGATCAAAATCAGTTTCTTTCCCCATGTACATTATTTGTTTCTTTTAAAATGCATCCTTTACAACATTAAGTTCCAGCAGGGAACATCTAGCATTGATTAAACAAAAAAAATTGATTTGGGGTAGATTTATAAAAGCCCTATTGAGCATTAACAGAATAAGTTAACAGCACCAAAGTACAATTAAGTACTTCTAAGTTAGTACTAAGAAGGACCTCCTCTCCCCATATGAACTGACTCAGACCCTGCGATCATCATCTGAGGCCCTTCTTCATGCGCCTCCTCCGTAAGAGGTCTGGAGGTGGCAAAGGAGAACCCGGCCTTTTCTGCAGTGGCTCCTCATTTGTGGAATGCTCTCCCCAGGGAGCTTCGCCTGGCACCTTCACTACATATCTTTAGGCATCAGGCAAAAACTTTCCTTTATATCCAAGCCTTTGGCCTTTAACCATCTGTGGCCTTTTAGAAGTGGGTGGGAATTTTTTTTAATGTATTTTTCTTTCCTCTTGGTTTGACTGTATCTATGTGGGTTTTATTGTCTGTCTGCCTGTCACTTTGGGTTGCCTCGGACAAGATGAAATGACTAACAAAGGTAATAAATAAAAGGTTTATGATGCATGACAACAAGGGCGCTCCAAGAACATAGAAAAGAAGTTGGTTTAGCAAATTTAAAGGCATTGCTCTTTTTTTAACTGCTTCCGCATACTTCAAGGAGTGTCTTCTTCAACATATTCCTGCCCATTCAGCTCGGGGAGGCTTTTGTTGATATCCAGTCCTTTCAGGAGGAGTTAAATCTGGGGTTGCTAGCATGGAAACCACAAGCACAATGGCACCCTCTGTGCCTTCCCCTGGCATCCACAAATCGTCCGAGTCCCTCCCTTCCCCTGGTTGCAAGGTAGTAAAGGAGGTTACCATTTTCTTCCTTGAAAAGGACATAGAGCTGAAAGAGGAAGTAGAAAGGAGCTCTTTCCCGCTTTCAGCTCTATGTGCTTTTTTCTAGCTGGCCACTGCGAGAACAGGTTGCTGGATGAGATAGGCCATTGGCCTGATCCTGCAGGTTCTTCTTATGTTCTCAGAGCCCTTCATCCAGCAGGTCTTGATGTCTTTTCAGCATCAGGCAAAGGCCTTTTTTCTTTAGCTCAGGTGTCTATCCAGCATGCTTTATATCTGGCCTTAGTTCTATTTTTAGGGTTGCTTTCTGCTGGATTTTGCCAACCTATTTTATGGATGCTGCTTCTGTGATTTTTGTGTCAGCGTTATGGTTCATTTTTTCCTTTTGGTGCTCAGGTCAGGAGTGCCATTGTTTATGTAACCAAAATGCTAGTTTCCATGTGCACAAAGCTCAGTTAGCAAAATTACTACAATGCCTTGCTCTGGTGCCATGAAGGAACACACAGGGCAAGCCAGGCCAGTTGTCTCAGCACCAAGGAGAGCTCCTAATGAGCCACTTGCTCTGATGCAGGTCAGAAATGAACCAGGCCTTCTGAACCTCTGCATCCAGTTTGCCTTCCTCCTAGGCTCTGCCCTCCTTTGCGAACTAGAGTGTCTTAAAAGACTTGATCCTCTAGACTGAGGGGAATGTAAATTTCTTTTCTCCATGGACTTCCACCTGGAGCACTCCCTGCACCATTGCACTGGTGAGACACTCCATACCTCAACCCAGGGGTAGGCACCCATGGTTATCCTGGCTCTGGTTCCATGGGCCTTGGCACTCTTGGATCTAGTTCAGCCAGCTCCAGCTAGCTAGTGGTCCCCAATCACTGCCATTGAGCCAGGAACCAAGTCTGCCCCCCCTTTTTTTGCTGGTTGAGACTGTAGTTTGGTGTCCTGGTCACTACTATGCTTCAGGGGGGAAATGTCTTTAGAAATTGGGGTTGTGTGGACTCAAAAGCAGCCTAATGAGGGTTGAGTATGGATCAATGGGCAAGGAATCCTGACTGGATGGAATGGAGTGTCCTGGATGACAGCATGACTAGCTGGTAAACAGCCTGAACAGAAACACTCCACACTGCAACAGTTTGTTGCTGGTCCCATCTGTTGTTAACTTCTTTTATTTTCCTTGTTGAGTTTTATTGCATTTGTTTCAAACTGCATCACACTCTAGGTGCAGTGTACTGAAGTATGGCTTATAAACCACCAAATAAATATATAAAAACCATGTTCCTCCCTCCCTCTATCCATTTCCAACAGCAAGTAAAGGCGTGGCAGGTTTTTGTCTCTGTCCAACTGGACTTAGACTGGTATTTATTGCAAACTATAACTGTGGGTTATTTGCTCTGATGTTTTTATATATGTGTTTATGCTTCATGATGTTACTGTGCTTTTATGGTTGTGGTACAGTAACTTTGAGGATTATATAGCAGAAACTGACAAAGAAATATCCACCCATACCAGTAAATGACTGGAGGCAGGGCGGTGAGCAGCACTCTGGGGTGAGCTGGGAGCCACAGAACTTAAGAGTAAATCAGAACCATGGGGCAAGCCAGGAGTCAAGACCAAAGAACTACCAAAGGTTGCCAGAAGACCCTGCTACTCAAAGAATCATACAATTGTAGAATAGGAAAGGACTCCAGTGATCATCTAGTCCAACCCCTTGCAATGCAGGAATCACGGCTAAAGAATCGTTGACAGATGGCCATCCAGCCTCTGTTTAAAAACATCAAATGAAAGAGTCCACCACCTTTCCATGTAGTCCATGCCACTGTTGAACAGCTACTACTGTTCTTCCTCATGTTTAGTCTGAATCTCTTTTCTTGACATTTGAATCCATTGATTGGGGTTCTACCAGATGGAGCATGTGGCAGCCCTTCAGATATTTGAAGATGGCTATCCTATCACCTCTCAGTCTTCTCTTCTACCCGACTCCCTCAACTGCTCCTCATGAGGCTTGCTTTCCAAACCTTTTGGCATCTTGGTCGTCCACCACTGTATACATTCCAGCAGGAATCCTGGGAGATGGTTATGCAAGATCTCATGGAACCCAGATGGCCCTGCAAGCTCTCACAAGATCTTATGAGAACATCCCAGAGTTTGTGTGCTGAGTGGGCCTTCAAAGCTCTCCACCTTGCTTACTGGGCAAAGCCTGCTCAGTGCACTGGCTCCAGAATCCGAAGGATGTTCATGTGTGGGTGGTTCCAAGGGTTTGAATATATATGGTGTCTTCGTGGAACTGAACTCTTGCATAAGATGCCACTGTACTAAATATGTGCAACTTGGACGCTAGGCTGGGCTTGGTAAGGTTCTTCTAACTTTCATTCTGTTACCATATCAGGATTCCCTTTGCGTGCTGCAGGTGTGCATACAGTCTTCATACGAAGGAAGGAAAGGCATCCTGTTTCCACCAATGTGCTGTTTACTAGAAGAATTTGGACACGCAGCTGTGTGACTCATGCTATATAAGCAAGGAATAAGTGATTCATTATTGGCACATGGGGTGCGGAGGAGAGTATTTCTTCACTTACTGGGCTTCTTAGATACCCTATCTTAACGAGTACATTATGATCCAACCTGATAAGCCTTCCAGTAACCTCCTCATTGCTATTTTCTACTTCCTGCATGTTCTTGCTTTAGAAATAAGAATCCCCAATTAACGAAACACAAAAGCCCTTTGGTATAAGAGTGCTGTGATCCCAAATACATGGTGAATATTCACAAAGAAAACAATGCCCGACCTGAAGAATTTGGAGCAAATGATTCAGCAGAGGAAACACAGCCCAGAATAACTAAGGAGATAGTACAAGAATACTTGGCTAGTTTAGATGTATTCAAGTCTCCAGGCCCAGGTGAACTGCACCCAAGAGTATTAAAAGAACTGGCAGATGTGATCTCAGAACCACTGGCAGTCATCTTTGAGAATTCCTGGAGAACAGGCGAAGTCCCGGCAGACTGGAGGAGGGCAAATGTTGTCCCTATTTTCAAAAAGGGAAAAAGAGAGGACCCAAATAATTACCGCCAAGTCAGTCTGACATCAATACCAGGGAAGATTCTGGAGCAGATCATTAAGCAAACAGTCTGTGAGCACCTAGAAAGGAATACTGTGATCATCAAAAGTCAGCATGGATTTCTGAAAAATAAGTCATGTCAGACTAACCTGATCTCGTTTTTTGACAGAATTACAAGCCTGGTAGATGAAGGGAATGCAGTGGATGTAGCCTACTGTCAGGGAACTGCCATCGGAGAGACAGGTGGTGGACAGGCTCCAGGAGAATAGGAGAGAATCTGCAGCAGAAGAGGGAACCAGCAGGGGGAGTGCAGGAGTCACAGCGGAGGGGAGGCTCTGGGATGCTTCCAGTGAGAGTAGTGGAGAGGTAACGGGACCCCCGTTGGGAACTCCCACCCTTCGCTGGAAACTGTCACGCAGAGAGTCACGAAGGCGCATGTCCGTCAAACAGCTTTTATGTTGGCGTAAATTCCGTAGACGCCCACTGTCAGATTCTACCAGCGACTGACGGAGTCATGCTTTGGGGGCTCCGTTAGTGCATCGGTTTGGATGACCAGCCAAACCCCAGAGGGATCAAGCTTTTACGCACAAGCAGCTCATTATCCCATCACACCTACCTTGATTTCAGCAAGGCATTTGACAAGGTGCCCCATGATATTCTTGTAAAGAAGCTGGTAAAATGCGGTCTTGACTATGCTACCACTCAGTGGATTTGTAACTGTCTGACTGACCAAACCCAAAGGGTGCTCATCAATGGTTCCTCTTCATCCTGGAGAAGAGTGACTAGTGGGGTGCCACAGGGTTCTGTCTTGGGCCCGGTCTTATTCAACATCTTTATCAACGACTTGGATGATGGACTCAAGGGCATCCTGATCAAATTTGCAGATGACACCAAACTGGGAGGGGTGGCTAACACCCCAGAGGACAGGATCACACTTCAAAACGACCTTGACAGATTAGAGAACTGGGCCAAAACAAACAAGATGAATTTTAACAGGGAGAAATGTAAAGTATTGCACTTGGGCAAAAAAAATGAGAGGCACAAATACAAGATGGGTGACACCTGGCTTGAGAGCAGTACATGTGAAAAGGATCTAGGAGTCTTGGTTGACCACAAACTTGACATGAGCCAACAGTGTGATGTGGCAGCTAAAAAAGCCAATGCAATTCTGGGCTGCATAAATAGGAGTATTGCATCTAGATCAAGGGAAGTAATAGTGCCACTGTATTCTGCTCTGGTCAGACCTCACCTGGAGTACTGTGTCCAGTTCTGGGCACCACAGTTCAAGAAGGACACGGACAAACTGGAACGTGTCCAGAGGAGGGCAACCAAAATGGTCAAAGGCCTTGAAACGATGCCTTATGAAGAACGGCTAAGGGAGCTGGGCATGTTTAGCCTGGAGAAGAAGAGGTTAAGGGGTGATATGATAGCCATGTTCAAATATATAAAAGGATGTCACATAGAGGAGGGAAAAAGGTTGTTTTCTGCTGCTCCAGAGAAGCGGACACGGAGCAATGGTTCCAAACTACAAGAAAGAAGATTCCACCTAAACATTAGGAAGGACTTCCTGACAGTAAGAGCTGTTTGACAGTGGAATTTGCTGCCAAGGAGTGTGGTGGAGTCTCCTTCTTTGGAGGTCTTTAAGCAGAGGCTTGACAACCATATGTCAGGAGTGCTCTGATGGTGTTTCCTGCTTGGCAGGGGGTTGGACTCGATGGCCCTTGTGGTCTCTTCCGATTCTATGATTCTATGATTCTACTTCAAGGGTTCACAGCTTTTTGTTTCTTTTTTTTAAATCATCGTTGATTTATTCATCACCTTCCAAACAGGCTCCACAATGAGACTGACACATAATATTAAAAACTGTTATAAACAAAACAAACAAACAAACAAACCCAGATGAATTTTAAACAAGACTAAAACAATTCTAAGAAACAGCCACACTCATGGTAAAAAGATCAATTTATCCAGCTTTTTAACTTGTTCTCTAGATCATTGAAGAGTTCCATTAACGCAGGTGTCTTCAACCTTTCCAAGCCCAGGACCCACTTTTCAGCACAAACATGTGTTTGGGGAACAATTTATTCATATCTTGCCAGATAATTGCATGGTGGCTGTGCTCCTACTGTGAGCCACCTTGCATCAGGCTGAGTCCCAACCCACCAGCTGAAGACCAGTGCTATGCAGTCCATTTTTATCCATGGCTCCTTCGGCCAGTGAGCCAGATCAGCTTTTACTGGTGAGTGTGGCTACTCACTTTTCAATCCCTTGAAAAGTGATCGACACCTGTCAAAGTTCAAAGGAGGCTGCTGTGACCACCAATCAGCTGATCAAGTGGTCCAATAAAGTCCATTTGGAGGAAGCAGCTTCAAAGTGGACTGAAAAGCAGCCCCACCTTGGCTTGGCTTTAGCTGTGGATTGCAACTTCTCACAGTCCACAGCTTTCACTCCTACCAGCCAGCCACACGTCTCTGGCTCCCTGGCACCCTTGGGTGGCTTTCTAAACATGGATCCTCATTGTTCATTGTTATCATTGTCCTAAATAACAAATACTCCTATTAATCCTGGCTGTATGTGCATGTTTGGTGGTGCAAAAAGGTGTGTCAGCTTCCAACAGAGATCTGTGTCTGCTAGGCAGTTCCTGGAACCTCAGCAGGTATTGGCTCGCTACCACCTCCACCTGCCCCCCCCCATAACTTTCTCAGAAGCTAGCTTGGTGCAACTACGGGATTAATAACAAGGGGATGGGAAGGGAGGTGGTGAATTGGGCATTCATTAGCTGCAGTTACCGTAGTTCAGAATGCTGCAGCACAATTGCTGGCAGGAGGAAGACCTTGTCAGCATATGACACCTGTGCTTAGAGATCTGCAATGGTTGCTGATTTGCTGCTGGGCCACGTTCAAGGTGTTACTATTAGCATATGAAGCCCTGAACAATTTGGCACCAGATTATCTGACAGTTCATTTTACCCTGTATGGGCCTACTCAAGCGTCTAGACTGGTGAAATTGGCAGTATTACAGACGCCACATTCTGCACATGTAAGAATTTGACCTTTTAGTGTGGCAGCACCAACACTTTGGTACTCCCTGCCTAATGCTACTAAGCAGTGTGCTCTTTCCCGCTCCGGCTGAAAACATTTTTGTTTAGGCAAGTCTATCCAGATGCATGGAAACTTGATGCAAGTTCTTGATGCAAGTTCTCATCAGGTTTTAGGCTATTGTTATTTTAACTTTTGGTATGGCTTAAATTATTGTTAAATTTATTTTAATTTTAATTTTATTACCGATCATTTTATTGTTTTATCTTTTCTGTAAACTGCTTTGAGGTTTGTTGACAATCAAGCAGTGCATAAATTATATTAAATAAAGAAACAAATGCCACTCTTTTGAATTGTGTCCACTCCCAAAGGAAGTGTTAATGGAAAACCTAGCATCTGGTCAGAACATGTCTGAAAAAGGTATGTTTTCTTTCTGTTTTTAAAGGAGGAGGAGTTTGTACAGATGTGTAGATGTAAGGGGTCATAGTGACATCCACGTGGCACACAAACCTCAAGAGAAGGGCTTAGCCCTAGAGTGGGGCACCTCCATGAGCAACTTTCAGGCAGCCCCATCCCAGAAGGAGGTGAGTGCCACATGGGAGACCCGCGTTTGAATCCCGTCTCAGCCTTGGAGCTCCCTGGGTGCCATCTTGGGCCAGTCACTGCCTCTTAGCCTGACCTACCTCACAGGGTTGTTGTGGGGATTAAATGAGGAAGAGGAGAACCATGTACACCACCTTGAGCTCCTTGGAGAAAAAGGTAGGATACAAATGCTATGAATACAATTCATAAATTTTTAAAATGCAGGTTGTTTATTCTACCACCTGCACCCATACACCATCCTGCCTGGTGTATCAGGGGTGTTAAGATCAGGGGTCAGCAACATTTTTGGGGCATGGGCCGGTTCGCGATTCTGCAGATGCCACAGTGGGCCAGAGTGTGTGCGCGCATGCATGCATGCATGCATAAACACCATTTCCAGCACTCCTTCCAGCACGGAGGAGGCATGCACAGCTTCCCACTGGCTGGAGGAGCTTCTTGCAGCCAATGGGAAGCCACCCAGCATCCCGGAAGGCAGTCCTCGCTCTGCTCCACGCTGGGAGCCGACTGAGCGGGCGGCAGGGGTCCATGGGCTGGTTAAACAACCTCCACGGGCTGCTTCCGGCCCATGGGCCTTAGGTTGCCTATGCCTGCTTAGGATGTGTTTTGAGGGCCCACCTCCTAGGAACGCATCAGAGGAACAGGTGGGAGTGGAGGATGGTAAGCAGACTCCCTGCCTGCTCCTCAGCAAGGCCTCTCCTCTGTTAATTGAGTGCTCTGCATACGGACATAAGAACAGAGGAAACTGCTTTCTAATGAGTTGGATCTTTGGTCCATCTAGCTCAGCATTGCCAACTGGAGATGTCAGGATTTACACCTTGGATTGCTGCATGCAAAGCAGATATTCTACCACTGGCCTACAGCCATTCCTCACACCAATGATAGGTACTTGTAGTTGTAGTAGTATTATGACGTCCTTCCCTGCTCCCCTTTTTAGTTTTCTGCGTAGAACATTTTCTGTGGAATTGCACCATCTGGTGGTGGAAGAAACATTTTCATGTTGCAGTCAGAGATGCAAAAATTGATAAAATCATAGAATTTTAGAACTGTAGAGTTGCAAGGGACCACAAGGGTCCAAACCCTCTGCAGCGCAATGGTCTTTTGCCTAACGTGGGGCTCAAGCCCACATCCTTGAGATTAAGAGCCTATTGACTGAGGTATTTTAGGACTGATATATTTGGCACAAGGTCACCTTTTTTTGGTCTAGGAGAATGTTTTTTAAAAGATATGGATGTGGCAAGGGTTACTTTCCAGTTGAGGCAGCATGGAATGTATAAGAAGTTGGTGTATTCAAAAGCAAACTACGTTGCCTGGATTTCTTTGTTTCTTTCCGAAGTAATCATAGATGCAAAGTTAAAATTGTCATAAGTTGGAAGGAATGGCCTGACTTGGAATAGAGAAGCTTCATATGTTCCATGATCTCTTGACCATGGCACCCTAGGATGGGCAACCTATCTTTGCCTTCTCAGGCAGCTAATTTTGTGTGTCATGAGAAGCAAGCGAAAGATTAATTAATCTATTTATTATTGTGTGTTGATTTGGCAAGCTTTGTACTGCTCAACTTGACTTTGAGACAGGCCCTATTTGTGCCCCAGGCCCTAAAAGGGCTTGGGCTGGTCCTGTGGAGAGTATCAGAATAGCACTTTGCAAGGCCCGCTACAGAAGATAATAACATAATAAAATCCAAAACAGTAACGATTAATTAATTGCACATTTATTCAAAATCCAGTTAAAACTATTTCATAGAATCATAGATCATAGGCATACACAGTTGGAAGGGACCCCAAGAGTCATCTAGTCCAAGCCCTGAAATGCAAGAATCACTGCTAAGGAATTTCTGATCTCTGCTTAAAAACCTCTAGTGAAGGAGAGTCTACCATCCTCTGTCAAACAGACCTAGCAGCAGAAAGTTATTCCTAATGTGTAGTCAGACTCTCCTTTCCATCTTCCATGTGACAGCCCTTGAGATATTTGCAGATGGCTATCATATCTCCTCTCAGTCTCCTCTTTTCCAGGCTGAACATGCCCAGCTCCCTCAACCATTCCTCATGAGGCTTGGTTTCCAGACCCTTGATCATCTTGGTGACCCTCCTCTGCACATGTTTGAGCTTGTTAATGTCCTTATTCTGGTGCCCAGAAGTGGACACAGGACTGCAGGTGTGGTCTGGCCAAGGCAGAATAGAGTGGCGTTGTCATCACACCTTCGAGTTGCATTAAGCTTGTGGTCTACTGAGACCCCTATGTTTATACACTGCTTAATACAAAACAGCCTCTAAATAGTTTACAAAAATAATAAAGAAAATATAAATCAAATAAAAAGAAAAAAAGGCAAAGGATCCCTGACAGTTAAGTCCAGTCGCAGACGACTCTGGGGTTGCGGCACTCATCTTGCTTTACAGGCCGAGGGAGCCGGCGTTTGTCCACAAACAGTTTTTCCAGGTCATGTGGCCAGCATGACTAAGCTGCTTCTGGCGCAACAGAACACCGAAACCAGAGCAGCACATGGAAACAGCGTTTACCTTCCCGCTGGAGTGGTACCTATTTATCTACTTGCACTTTTGGGGCGTGCTTTCTAACTGCTATGTTGGCAGGAGCTGCGACCGAGCAACGGGAGCTCACCCCGTCACGGGGATTCAAACCGCTGACCTTCTGATCGGCAAGCCCAAGAGGCTCAGTGGTTTAGACCACAGCACCACCCGCATGCCCATTTGTCTCTATAGTGACACCACCCGCGTCCCGTATAAAACAAATAACAAACCATAAACATATCTCAATAAAACTACAACAGTCCTTATATAATACAATAAAATCTTAGAAAGGCAACAACATAACAGCAGGATTGGTGCTTCTACAGAATCAATCTTTTAGTGTGGCAGCACCAGCACTTTGGAACTTCCTGCCTATTGACAGTAAGCAGATTCCTTCACTGGACTCTTTTTGGCACTAGACAAGCCGATACAGATATATAGAAGGCTGATGTGTGCTTTAAACTTTTTTGGGGGGCTTATTGCTGGTTTTATTTTAATGTTTTAAATAGTTGTGTTTAACTGCTTCTACTGATGAATTTGTTGTTTTTTTATCATTGTAAACCACTTTGAGGTTTCACAATCAAGTGGTATAATAAATCTGCTGAAATAAAATTAAGATGAGTTCCCCCCCCCAAAAAAAGTGCCAGATTGAACCTAAGGCCTCCTGCTCTCAAAGCAGGTACTCTACTCTAAGCTATGTCATGTTTATATCCCACCCTTTAAATCAGCCCTGGAGAAACAGGACCCCTCCAGAAGTTGTTGGACTTCAATACCCATCAGCCCCAGTCAGCATGGCAAATGGTCAGGGAGGGTGGGATTTGTAGTCCAACAGCATCCTAGCGATCCACCAAGTTATCCATCCCCGTTTAAAATTAAAGGTGTGGCTGAAATGTTACCAGACTTCGCATTTATGGAACTCAGCAGCCCCAACTTATGCCAGTGGATCAGGGTGTCCTCAGTGCGGGGCATTTCCACAAGGAAAACCACGTGCCCAGAGAGGGCAGACCACATAATGAATGCCGCATGGAGTTTGGCTCTGAGCGAGCTGCAATTTCCAAGCATTCAAATGGCAACCCCATGCAGAAGACATTATCAAGGAAAGATCACATGCACCTGCTTGGATATGGGGCTTGCCCAGCTGCAAAGAAATGTTTTAGCACTTGAAAAGGGGAGCCAGTGAGGGAGGCAGAAATCTGAATGGGTACAGCAGCCTGGCAGAAAGGAGTGGGGAGGGGATGCTGTCCTTTGGAAAGGCTGACACCACTTGACAGACCACCCCTGACCCACCAAACCCTTGCCCACTCCCCTTTACTCAGACTATACACCTGCAAATAAAAATAATTTACAAAAACATCTTATTTTCACTGGTGAAATGTTGGGTGCTACCATGAGATCACATAGGAAGGTTTGGTTGTTGTTTTTAAGAAAGAGGTTTGCAACTGTTTTCAGAAGCTTGTTTTGAGAAGAAAGAGCAAGATATAAATTTAATAAATAATGACAGGAAGAGACAAAAACAGGATACAGGTTTACATAAAATTTATGTGTGGAAATGAACATGTCCAGATGCCAATTTAGAAGTCATTAATAAAATTTTGCTGTCCACCACTTTGAGAGCCTCTGGGCTAAAAAGCTGTAAAAAGAGACCAGAACATGATTCTTCCACCTACAGAAAGCTTGTTACGGCTTTTACTTCCTCTAGATAGTTAAGTTTGACCGCCTTCGCAGCACTCCACCAGGACCAAGGCCGACCCCTGTGGGGCCGATCTGAGGACCTCACTAAACCATCCAATCATAGACAGCATTAACACTTTAAAGAGTGTTATCTCACCTTGGAGTGGGGAGAGAGAGCCTGGGACCAGGTGACCTGCTGTGCGCCTGCTCAGTCTGCTGTCCAGGTGCTGCTACCCATTGATGGGCCTGTTCATGGCCTCCACACTGCATTCCATTCTTGTTGTTCCTTATCTTTAAACTGGTAGCTTATTTCAAGTGTTCCTTTTGCATGGGGGGATGCTACTTTGGGAACTCCACCAGGGATCCCAGCCATGTTAATTCAGCCTTGTCTGATCTTCTTCCCATCCCAGCTCCTCGCATTTTGAAATCCAAAGTTGCTGACATGCATTCCAGGATGAATGGAACGAAACACAGCAGCATATCCGGCACTAACTTAACATGCCCCTGATACAGGCTTAAAACACAACCTGCCAAGGGGATGTGCAAATGCCCTCCTGGTCGGGTCATGCCCCCTTGAGCATCTTAATTTGCAGAAATTTGCTGATGCAGATGCACTCTTGGCATCCATCCAGCATATCTTTATTGGTGCATTTCCCAAGATCTGCTCCAGCTTGCCTAAGGTCTGCCTAGTCATTAGTTCATCATTAAAGCACGATGAGGCCTTGCTAATGGGTTTTTGCTGTTCCAGCTGCTGCGCTGAGAGCTTCTTACTAGGTTTTGCTCTTTCCACATCTATGACTGATGTGGCGATGCTCGAGGTTGAGAGGGAATGTTCAAAGGGAGCCAGTAGTCTTTCTTTTCCACTTTCCCCCATGCAATAATAATCAGAGCAGGAAGGTAGGAAGATGTGAGCACTTTCCTTTGACATTAGCAAAATGATGGGTTCAGCTTGTCCTGGCATCCCACTGGCAAAGTCCCACTGGCTGAGCCAAAAGGGGTTTGCAGCTGATCACTGCCACTGCTGAGGCCTGTGCAGAGGGCATCTGTCAGAGATTTGACCTCTGACATACATTAAAAACCCTTTATGCCAGAACTTGTGAGGCCCCCCCCCAAAAAAACAGATTTCTAATAGTTATAAAAGTTATACTTGAACAAAATAAAGTCCAGGGGTCTCTTCCCTGCTCAGCCATGACTGCGAGCCAGTCGTTGCCTCTCAGTCTAACCTACCTTGCAGGGTTGCTGTGAGGATAAAATGGGGAGAGGGAAAAACATGTATGCTCCCTCGTACCTACGGGACCACCTCTCCTGGTATGCCCCCACAGAGAAACTTACAGTCTTCAAATAAAAACATCTTGAAGGTCCCAGGCCACAGAGAGGTTAGGCTGGCCTCAACTAGAGCCAGGGCTTTTTCGGTTGTGGCTCCGACCTGGTGGAACACTCTGTCACAAGAGACCAGGGCCCTGCGGGACTTGACATCTTTCCGCAGGGCCTGCAAGACAGAGCTGTTCCGCCAGGCCTTTGGCCAGGGCACAGCCTGACTCCCTCCCTCGGCAATCTTCGCGGAGCTCTGGCCCAATGGTGGCCAGTGGCTTGAATTTAATTAATTTTATAATGAATGATTTTAGAGTGTTGTTTGTGCTGTACTTTTGTACTGTTTTATTGTTGTTATCCACCCTGAGCCCGGCTTCAGCTGGGGAGGGCGGGATATAAATAAAATTTATTATTATTATTATTATTATTATTATTATTATTGAGCAAAGCTACAGGGAACCAGGCAGAGGGCCTTCTCGGTAGTGGCACCCGCCCTGTGGGACGCCCTCCCATCAGATGTCAAAGCGATAAATAACTACCTGACATTCAGAAGACATCTTAAGGCAGCCCTGTTCAGGGAAGTTTTTAATCTGTGATATTTTAGTGTATTTCTGGTTTTTATGGAAGCCGCCCAGAGTGGCTGGGGAAACCCAGCCAGATGGGCGGGGTACAAATAATAAATTATTATTATTATTATTATAGCAAAGTCACAGAATCATAGAGTCCAGGGGTCTATTCCCTGCTCAGCCATGACTGCGAGCCAGTCGTTGCCTCTCAGTCTAACCTACCTTGCAGGGTTGCTGTGAGGATAAAATGGGGAAAGGGAAAAACATGTATGCTCCCTTGAGCAAAGTCACAGAATCATAGAGTTGGAAGGGACCCCCAAGGGTCATCTAGTCCAGCCCCCTGCAGTGCGGTCACAGGATCCCAAGCCCCCTTGTTCCCTGGACACAGTCACACATGCACAAAAGGCCTTCAACTATGCCAGCTGGAATCACTTTTGGGCACAGGAAGGGGCAGAGGAAAACATTGCTCCCTCAACCTTGTGACGGCTGCTATGAGCTGGCAGAGCTCTGCCTATAGTGGTGTCTGTTTCCTGAAGGGTTGGATTGGTCTCTTACTGAGCATTTGATAACTATAAGGAGTCTATTCCACCCTTATAAGTAAATGGTTGCCATTCATGAGGCTTGAATGAGTGTGTGTGTGTGTGTGTAAGATAGTTTGTGTGCATATCTACAATCTCATTTTCAGAGATAAAACCTTTGCACTGCAGCTTGTATTAGCGACGGGAATCCCATGGCAACCCTGCCCATGTTCTCCTGTGATGTTTTCCTTTAAGCAGAATGTAGTGGTTTAAATATAGCTTGATAGTCAGCTGACATTTTTATGTTCCGAAGTTGTTCATTGCCAGGGAGATAAATATATATGAATTTAAAAAGGTCTGGAATACATTTAATGACTCCCCTTTGCTGGCACCTCTTTTGATTGCCTTCTGTGCTGGAAAGGACTTGACTTCTCATTCCTGATTTCACTGCACCTCCATGACTGTGGTAAATATCAGGTTCTTTTGCTCCCAGCTGAGACTGTTCCCACTTCTCCTGAGTGTCGAAAGGACAGACACTAAGCAGGTGAGATGATTGTTGCTTTCATGGAGGCAGTGCCTGTGGGTGAAAATTAACAGGAGGGCTTCTGACCTTCCGTGTTCTGTCTGCAACAATTTTTGTCAACCCAAAAGAGGGAGTGGAAAATACAAAGAGGCAATCAATGGCAGAGGGCCTGGCCTGGCTCCGGGGTGCCTCTTCTGCAGGCATAGGCAGACTCAGCCCTCCAGATGTTTTGGGACTACAATTCCCATTATCCCTAGCTAACAGGACCAGGGCCGAGTTTGCCTATGCCTGGTCTTCTGCATAGCCTCATATTTCCTATGTTTTGTTAGGAAAGGAGTTGTGGTCCATCACAGCCTTCCCCAACTTGTGTCCTCCACAACTTTTGGACTTCAATAGCCATACAATGCTGGAGCTGATGGGAGTTTTAGCCCCAAACTCTGGAGGACAGAAGGCTGGCAAAGGCTGGCCTTTGGAGCTCCCAGGAAATCCTACCGCTCCAGCCCTTTCTTCCTTGGACTGTGATCAAAACTAAACTTTCAGAAGAGTTGGGGTGCTCCTAGGCAGGTACTTACTGTGGAATCCGTACTGCCATTGAAAGCAGTTGATACACTGTTGGGACTCCAGATAAATGGCTTGCCAATGTGAAAGCACCATAAGACTGCATCCCTTGTGCCATTGGATATGCAGGTTCTGCACCATACAGAATGTGATGATCTGGCAGCACCTCATTAGCACAGGATCACCTGCCTGAAGGGGCACTCTTCCTCCACTTGCAGTTTAAGTGCCTGCACAGTCACTGCCTTATCAGCCTCCTAAAGGTGAACCAGGAATCCTTATGATACAAGAAATAGCCTGGGAGCTGCTTCTGTAGGTCTCTTCCCACACTGATCCAGGAATATTTCGACACATGAAGCACATAGGCAAGACCAAGAACATGGATGCCTATGGCGTGATTTTTACTGGGATGAAAGTAATGTCTAGGTGATAAGAGAGAATTTCAAGTCAGTCACAAAGAAACTCACGAAAAAGTGAAGCCTCAACACCACTTCAAAAAACTTTATTTTCCACGGCAGGGACAAGAAATCACTTGGCATTGGCTGTGTGTGAGTGTTTTTTTTTTTTTTTCCTTTTTCTCTACTTAATCTCCAGAGAAACACTGCAATGTTAAAGCCTATGATCATCAGGAACTCACAAAGGCTGCAGGTGAAACTCTGTGTGGTCTCTCTCTCCCTTTTTAGCCCTGAGCGTCTAAGAAAAAGGAAAGAAAGGAACTCCTGCTGACAAAACTACAAAACTTCTGGTTTTCAGTTCTAAGAAAGAGATGGAAATGAAATAACATTGAGAGGTGAGTCATCAGTGAAGCATGAAGCACTGTGGAATTCAACAGTCAGGCTTAACACTTTTTGTTTTTGAGTTATTGGGAAACTGTTATTTTTAGCTATCACTGATGGGGATGTCAGAAAAGTTGGCTTGCAGAAGAATAGATGAAAAGGAAACTTTTTGCAGAAGACAACACACCTGCTTAGAAACTCATTTGTGTTGACGTCTATATTCATTCATTTCCACAACACTAACCAAAAAATATAAGGCTGGCTCAATATATTTTGCTGCCTGAAGCAGGGTGGCAAATGGCACCCAAGATCAGCTAAGTTATTAAAATCTGAGTGTAATAACAATATTTAATATTTACATTTAATATTTATTTTGGAAACAACCTGCCCAACTTTTCTGTCAGCATTTATGCCAGTGGCTTACAATATAAACAACAAAACAGTAAAAACAAAGACAAAAAAGAGGAGGGGAAACCTGTGGCCCTCCAGATGTTGGACTACAACTCCCATCAGCTCCAGGAAGCAGAGCCAGTGGCAAAGGAGGATGGAAACTGAAGTCCTGTAATAGCTGGAGAGATGCAGGTTGTGGAAGGGTCGGCCTGCTTAGTGATTAGCCATGTATGGAGGCAGCATCTCTCAGGAACCGGCAACAAGCAGTGACTGCTGCCATTTTCATCCACTGCGTGTGAGCATCCTAGAAGCATCGGTCTAGCCATCGCTTGATACAGAAAGTTAGGCTAGATCAGGCAGGGGAAGCTGGTGCCCTCCCATCAGATTCAGCCAGCCTGGTTGATGGTATCAAGAGATTATGGGAGTTGTGGTGCGGCAACATCTGGAGGGAACCAGGCTCCTTATCCCTGGCATATGTTAAAGGCAAAGGATCAGCTCTTAGAAATGCTCAGCATGAGCATCAAACTCCAAATCCAACTGCCTGTGCTTTGAATTCATGACCTATTGGTAAGGAGGTGGAAGCCAACTAGGCAGGTGAAAGGATGTGGCTAAGTAGCAAAACATCTGTTTTGCATGCAGAAGGTCCCAGGCTGAATCTCTAGGCAAGCATCACGATGGGTTTGCAGAACCAGGAAAGTGCCAACCTCAGCAACACTGGAAGGTTTGGGAAACAAAGTGCACAGTTAAACTATGGAACTCGCTCCCACAGGAGGCAGTGAAGGCCACCAATTTGGATGACTTTAAAGTCTGGTGTTTCTCTTCACAATCAGCAATGCTTAATGTATGAGAGGGGGCAATGAGGAATTGGTACATAAAACATGAATATCCTTCATGTTACTGACTGCTCGACTAATCACTGAAAAAACCTCAAAGCTGGCAGTCAACTTTCCACAGACTTTTGTATATTATAATTTATTTAATTTATATGCCACCCTTTATCCAAAGATCCTAGGGCAGTTAAGCATATAATTTATGCAGCATAATACACAGCATAATAATAAAATAATCACAATAACAGTATCCCTCCCACATTTAATGGGCCATTGATTATTTATTTTATTCAAGTTTGCATGACAACACACCCTCTGTTGTGGAGATTAGCCTGGGAAAAGGTGGGGAGACGATGATGTACAATAAGATGACCATCGCAGAGGAAGGCCAGGATAAAAATATGTTTTCACCTGGTGCCTAAACATATATAATGATGGCGCCACGTGAGCTTCTCTGGGGAGAGCATTCTACAGTTGTGGAGCCACTGCAGAAAAGGCACGTTCTGCACAAAATGCTTGCAGAAAATTGACATTCAATGTAAAATTGGCTAAAGCAAAAGCAAAATAAAGCTCACTGGGTGACCTTGAGCCAGTCACCCCCTCTCAGCTTGAACCTACCTTGCAGGGTTGTTATGAGGGTAAAATAGGAAGGAGAAGGACTGTGTACACCACTTCGAACTCCTTAGAGCATGGGTTGGCAAACTAAGGGCCGGGGGCCGGATCTGGCCCAATCACCTTCTCAATCCGGCCCACAGACAGTCCGGGAATCAGCGTGTTTTTACATGAGTAGAATGTGTGCTTTTATTTAAAATGCATCTCTGGGTTATTTGTAGGGCATAGGAATTCATTCATTTCCCCCCCTGCAAAAATAGTCCGCCCCCCCCTCAAAGGTTTGAGGGACAGTGGACCAGCTCCCTGCTGAAAAAAGTTTGCTGACCCCTGCCTTAGAGGAAATGTGAAACATGAATATTAAATAAATTTCTTTTAACTTTTTTTTGCTACTCAAAGCCCACCTGTGGAATATGTTAAGGGACGTATACAAGGCCTTCATATTTTTTTTTTAAATGGTTTTTATTAAAGAATTTCTTGGGTTACATAAGTACATATAGCATCTCTGCTTTCAGTTCCTAGAGTCCTTTCTACAAGTCAGTTATAGTCAATGTGAGACACTAATGTTTTAGACAAGATAAGGTTGGGGAAGAAGAGAGGTGGGCAGAGAGAAGGGAAGAGAGAGGAGAGGGGTTGTGAACATTCATTATTTTCATTCTTAGTGTACTTTCAGTTTCACATGAGTGCGGTGCTCTTTCTATTCATTTATTAGAGGGGGGGCAGGGCCTGTTTGCTGCTATCCAAAAGGTTTGGATTTGGGGGCAATCTCACCACATGTGGAGGTATGTGCCTGTAGAGGTGCAACCTCTCCAACATTTTGGTGATGTTCCTGGGTGTATCAGTGCCCAATTCTGTGGTGTTAGGTAACGTCTATAGATAAGTTTCAAGGTGAGTTCCCTTCTTTTGGCTGACATGGATTTCAAGGGAGGTTTAGACCAGTTTAGTCCACTGGGTAGGGTTTATTTCGTAGCCTATGTCATGCTCCCATTGTTTTTTGATTGAGATGAGAGGGGTTATGGGATTCTGGAGTAGTATTTTGTATATTGTGGATACCGTCCACTTGCCATGTCCTTTTGGTGCCAGGAGAAGGTTTTCAAAGGTGGTCAAGGGCCTAGTGGCTGCTGTTCCTACTGCTGGGTTGTTTAAGAAGGCGTACAGTTGGTAGTGTGTTATCCAGGGTATTTGGGTGTCTCCTAGTTTGTCTTGTATTTCTTGTGTTGGTATGAGTTTATTATTTTGTAGAAGTATGATAGCCAGTACAGTATAAGCCTTTGGCTTGCCAAGGTTTTATTTGGAAGTTTTGGAATATTGGATGGTGGGCCAGGGGGGTTAGTGGGGCTGGGGACAGTTTACCTACCTTTTCTTTCCATGCTTTAAGCATGGACTGTGTGAACCTGTTTAGCACTGTGAGGATTTTCCTTAGTTTGTTTTAGAGAAATGGGTGCGCAGTGACAGGGGTGTTTTCAGTTGTGTCTATCTCCAAGTTCCATCTTGTCTTCTAGAATGTATGGCTGGTGATGTAGTACAGTTCTATATTGGGAATAGTCAGTGGAGACTGAGGTGCATAGGATACATGGTTTTATTTGCACATGTATACAATCTGAGCATTGGATGGAGGGGCTCACATCATAAACACCCCAATAGATATTGCTTTCATTTTCAGTTTCAGGGAAGCCCCCAAGCCACAGTGTTGGAGTCCAGCGCACAGCAAGATATGTCTCTGTCTCCCAAACTTGTAACATCAGCAAAACTCCCCCCCCCAGCCCCATTCTTGGCCTATTGTTCTTCAACCTAGGATGACACAACACCCAGCCAGGTGAGGTGAAAAAGCCCCCCCCCCCATTTGTCTCTATAAAGGTAAAGGTAAAGGACCCCTGAGAGTTAAGTCCAGCCATGAACGACTCTGGGGTTGCGGTGCTCATCTCGCTTTATTGGCCGAGGGAGCCGGCGTACAGCTTCCAGGTCATGTGGCCAGCATGACTAAGCAGCTTCTGGTGAAACCAGAGCAGCGCACAGAAATGCTGTTTACCTTCCTGCCAGAGCGGTACCTATTTATCTACTTGAACTTTGACGTGCTTTCAAACTGCTAGGTGGGCAGGAGCAGGGACCGAGCAACGGGAGCTCACCCCGTCACGGGGATTCGAACCGCTGACCTCCTGATTGGCAAGCCCAAGAGGCTCAGTAGTTTAGACCACAGCACCACCCGCCTCCCCATTTGTCTCTATAGTGAATGGTAAATGGCAGTACCTAGCTGGCCAACCAAGCCATTACCTTCATGAAGGAACTGATTTGGTTGGTTTCCTCTAATAGAGTCTAACCTCACATACACAAAATCACAGGTTTGGGAGGCTCCTGCGGGTATCATCCAGACTGACATTCCCTCCTCCCAACTCATAACATAGCTTGGAGGATATGGTCTCTGTTGTAGATGAGGTTGATGCTGTTCAGGGGCTGTGATGCGAATGTTTCCCTGTTTTTATGGCACAAATGAAATGTAGCATGATAGAGTCACAGCAAGATTCTGTTGGGAAAAGTAAGTACCAAGCCCATTAAATGAATTGATTAGAATACTTTATTTTAGCTAAGTGGGACCGATAATGTGCAGAAACTCTCAGTCTGTGCAAGCTGTTAGGAAGACAAACATTTTGGTAATTAAATATTGTGTTGCGGTAATTGATTTTCTGATAACTGTGCCGTGCAAGATAAATTTGGAAATACAGAACCTAAGACTATTCTCATGGGATGTGGGAGAAGGATATTTATGGTTTGTGGATTTTGTTTTCCTGCTTAAAACTTATCAGTGAGGTTTGCATATTAAAGCTTCCCACCCCACCTACACACTCCCAAATTTAGATGAAGACATTATGAACACTGTTGCCTCAAAGGCATAAGCAAGGATAATTAACTACGAACCCCAAAATTGTGGTTCCCTTCCAAACCTGTGCCAAGGTTTTGCAGTTGTTTTGCAGTGAAAAGTCTTGTGTTTTGCAGTCATTGATACATCAAACCTGGGATTCGTAGTTAACACCCACAAATTCAGTATTGTCTGGTTCTTTCCAAACCTGTGCCAAAGTCTGGCAATAGTTTTGCAGGAAGCACATCAAGGCCAGATAACCAAACTTAGAATAATAGAATTGTAGAATTGGAAGGGACCTGAAAGGTCACCAAGTCCAACCCCCTGCAATAAAGGAATCTCAGCTACAGCATCTATGACATCCCACAGTGCACCTGAACTATCAAAGGTTTTCTGTGGGTTTTAGGTAGGGAGGTACAGAATGCTCACCGCCATTAAAAAGGTCATTAAGTGGTATAAGAGTTGTATAGGGCATCTTCAGTTTCATTGTAGACAAAATCCACCAGCATCTCTAAAGTCAGGTATGTGTGCTATCAGGGGGCTGATTTTAGCTTACTCTCAGCTCCAGAGATGGTTCAATTTTCAAGATTTCCCCGGTGCTGATTTCGGGGGCCCTGGGTGCTCCAGCCCCCACCAGCTTCCCCATGAAGGGGCTAGGCACCCACAGTTTTTTTGCTGGGGCTGTGCACACTGCGGGGGCATGTGCACCTGACACCTGCATGCCCATCAGGCACACACTCTGGCAGGTGTGCTGACATCAGATGCACAAGCACCAGCAGCGTGCACAGCCCCAGAGTCCTGGGGAGGCCTGTCCCATGACTTAGTTGGCTGCCAGGCTTGGCAATGCCCTTGTTTTTTTAAAAATGATAATATCATAGACTCATAGAAATGCAGAGTTGGGAGACCCCAAGGGTCATCTAGTCCAAGTCCTTGCAATGTAGGAATCACAGCTAAATAATCCCTGACAGATGGCCATGCAACCTCTGTGTAAAATCATCCAGTAAAAGGGAGTCCACTGTCTTCTGAGGAAGTCTGTTCCACTCTCAAACAGCTCTTCTTGCCATCAGTTCAAATGAATGATAAATAGGCTGGGAACATACATTTAATTGATTTGGTCATTAGTTAGATTAATGGTCTTTAAAAAGCTTAATTGGCTAAAATGGTGACCTGTTTCCAGGCAGATTTTTTTAAAAAATGATGGAATGCAAGTGCTTATAAAAACTGCAAATACATAAAAGAGGCACAACCTCATTCTAAGACATGCATGTTTAGCATCTAAAAATAAAGTATGTTTCTTGCTTTGGAACTATTCTTTTTAACCATACAAAAATTTCATTGATAATCAATTAAGTGGCTAAGGATGCAGTCTTATACTAAACAACTTCTACCAAAGTTGATGGGACTTACTTCTCAGTATTCATGAACAGGGCTGCACAGTATGGTGGTAACCCTATAACACTTTCCTTGAAGTAAGTGGAACTCGATGAAAGAACTATGAGTTCAATTCTGGTACTAAGTCCAAGGGTGCTTCCAGACTGTTGTCATTTGGTGGGGGGTGGGCAGATTCAAACACATACTGGCAATTTTAAGCTGCATAATTAAAGTTGATTTGGTGCTCTTGTGTAGCAAACCTGCTCCCCCAACTTAAACTTTCTGTCATAAGGAAAATGTGAAGAAAATGCACAACAAAGCATGGGATAACAATTTTTTGAGGCAATATCATGTAACCTCCCAAACCAATAAGAATGAATAAATAGCTGCTGTCATCCAGCCTCCCCCAAGCTCTATGCTAACAGATTATTTATTTATTTTATTTAATAAGATTTATATACTGTACTGCTTGATTGCAAAACAACAACCTCAGAGCAGTTTACAAAAAGAAGAAAACAATAAAATTATATCAGTAAAAAGAAGTTATTCAACAATAAGCTGAAAGCAGATTAAAACATGTATCAACATCCTACAGATCTGTGGAGGCTTGCCCCAGCCAAAAAAGCTCAACAAGAACTTTGCTCAAAACAAGAAAGTTTGCTCAAAAGAAACGGTGAAAGAATGGTGTCTCCTCCCCACGGAGAACTACCTGCAGCTCACGGGGCTCTCGCAGGGCCCCTGCCTCGATCTCGGTATGATCATAGTGTGTTTTAGGGAGCAATTAGGCATGCAAGGAGCGCTCTTGACTCGAGATGCAGGCCCTATGCATATATCATGGGCCTGACAATAAAATTCACAACCACTTTGTGGAGCTGCCAACATTTTAGAAAACAACTCCTTCAAGAAGGGGAATAAAAATATGGAGAGTTGGGAAGTTTTTATTAATAGACATTTCTGCACAAGTCTGCTGAATTGTGAAAGCAAAGCACCTGCTTTCTGAATATGGTAGCTGAAATGTATGTGGGTTTCTACGAGATCAGATGTAGCAATTACAGCAAGAGACTGTATTGTGCTGATGGCTAACAAAACTGAACTGAACTGCCAAACAGGGGCAATGCAGCTGCTTTTATGTATTTCTGAAGGCCTGGGCCACTCCCACCCTCAACGTGACTGGCTGTCAAATACCCCAAGGAGCGAATCATAACCCAGAGCTTAAAAGCCTATGCCAGTAGCCCAAACCCTGACAATACTACGTGATCGGATATCCTTTATCCTTTATTGCAGGCATGTCCAAAGTCCATTTCGGGGGCCTAATCTGGCCCACTGGTTGGTTTAAACCAGCCCCTGTGGCAGTTTATTTCAATCCTTAAAAAAGCTCAAAAACTTCAATCCTAAAAAAGGGTTAACAACTTTGGTCGGCCCTCACGGCCCTTCACTTCATCAAATCTGGCCCTCTTTAGAAAATTTTGGACACCACTGCTTTACTGAATCAAACACAGGGCTCAGGATCCTACTCCAGACTCCGGCTTGGGCAAACACAGAACCCTGCCTACATAGCAGTAGCCAGACATTTTGAAGGACAGGATCACCAAGGCTCTCCTCCCTCTGCTCTCGATCAGCTGCTTTGCCCCATCACAAGCTCTTTGTCATACTGGCCTGGCAAGAGCTGAACTTGTCCAGGGCCTCTGGGCCCAGACACCTTTCCTGCTGTCCTCTTACTGCGGCAGGTAGTGCTCTGAGAAGGAGCCAGAGGAGGGGATATAGTGACCGAGGAAGGGGGAGAGATGAGCTCAATTATTCCTCCCCCCAAAAGATTAAGGAAACGGGGCCACAGGTCAGTGCATACCCTCCAAGTGTCCCTATTTTCTAGGCACAGTGCTGGAATTACAAAAGCCATCTCAGCTTATGATTTGATCCCGGAATGTCCCTCTTTCCCTCGCCAGTGCTGCTGAGCTTGGGGAGCAGGATGAGCCAGCGTTCGTCCTGATTCTGCAAGGGAGCATCCTGTTGCCTCTCCATGGCTTCTTCATGGCTGCCGCTGCCGGCCTCCTCCCTTGCCAGCAAAGATCCCCTGTGCTGTGAACAGAAAAATCTAGCAACCTAAAAGCAACACAACAGGCTAATAATTTGATTACAACACTTTATATAGCTACAAAATTGTATCTTCATTCAGAGTCAAGTGGCATACAATATATACAAGGTAACACCAACTAATGTGACTTCAGAGAATTTCCCAAAGTAGGACCTCTTATTTGCTGAGGAAGAAAGTTTGAAACAGTCGGTTATCCAGGAAGTGCTGTCCTGCTGGAGCTCCCACTTCAGCGTGTTCACTGCTAAATATATGAATAAGTCGTGAATATAACCAGCCGCATCTGTGCTGTGGTTGGGATTTTATATTTACTTTGGAAGGCATGTTGCCTCGAGCTTGAATCATTCTCTGTTTGATACACCATTGAAAATGTCCCCTACTTTGGGAAATTCTTTGAAGTCGCATTAGTTGGTGTTACCTTGCATATATATGTAATTCCAGGACTGTGCCTGGAAAATAGGGACACTTGGAGCCTGTCGTGTTGCTTTAGGTTGCCAGGCCTCCTCCCTTGGGCAGCTCATAGTGGCTGCTGGAGAGCAGGTGAGGAAATGGGGAGGCTGCCACCACAAAGGCCCAGCTCTGAGGGACAGGCAAAGGGAAGGGCCGCCCTGGGCAGGAAGAAAGGGGGAGCAGAGTGGAGCCCAAGGAGTCTTGATTTGTTTTGTGCATCCGTGTCTTGAGTCTGCAAGGGAGCATCCTGTCCCTTTCTAAAATGTATTGATTGATGTGTGGTTCTCTTTTTGTAAATCTACGAAGAGTAAAACAAATTCTGATCTGGATTAAGGGGTTTTCTCAGGACAAGGGCAGGTCTGTGTGCTGTGTTCCATCCCGTGGGTGTAGGGGTGGGAGAAATGCTCTGGGGGTTGAGATGAGGAGAAAAATGTGGCCGAGGAGGGTGAGTTGTGGGGGAACGAGAAATGTCCCTATTTTCATCTGAGGAATGTGGGAGGGTATGCCACAGGGTGGATTGAGGGAGGGGGGAATGTATGTGCACAGCCCTAATGAGAATTGAGAATAATACTGGCAAATGCTGCTTTTGTATTATGTGACTAATTCAAATGGATCTCTATGCACTTTCTATGTTTCCTTAAAATATGTGATAGCAGCCTTTTTTTTTTTTTAATTGCACTGGAGATGCAAACCGTGGGATGTGTGGTGTGTGTGTGTGTGTGTGTGAGAGAGAGAGAGAGAGAGAGAGAGAGAGAGAGTCCTTGAGGCTCTGCTTTGAATGAAAGATGCTTCAGTATTTAGGGATTAGTTTGGCCTTCATCTCTGCCAGGTATGAATTCTAAAACAGTGAGGCTTAAAAAGAAAAGACAAAAAACACTTCCTTCCTCCCCTGCATGGACTAGTTCTGCTACTTTATATGCAGAGAATTGTCACAGAGCATGTTTACATGGTTCCAGTGCAATGATGGGAAAATGGCCTGTTCATTCATATAATTGCATTCTATCTCTGTGTAGCCTCTCTGCACTCCGTTCGGCACCTGAGGTTCTGCACTGGCCTCACCTGTCTAATGAGGTCTGGCAGGTGGGCACAAGGGGCAGAATGAAAACTCTCTGGAGTTTTATTTTATTCACCTTCCCTCTGGCCTCGACATTTACAGACCACTTTTCTTTCTTCATTTATTAAATATATAGCCAGCTCTTCTCCCAAAGAAGCCCAGCAAAAAAAAAGGTTAAAGCAATAAAAAGAAGGGGACTGCTGCAACCAGTAAGTTGTTTGGAATTAAGAGTAATGGCTTTCCAGAAATTTATGCTAGAAATTTAACACTGTGTGTCATTTGCCGTTTAACTGTACAGGCAGTACTAATTGCCAGAAAACCTCTTCTTTCTACTTAGTTTAGAGGCCATTCTTTTCCATGCTAGGGCAGGGCTGACACCATGGGTGACTGGTGCCCATTGGTGCAGGGGTAGGGGGTGGAGGGCAGAAGGCAAGGATAGAGGCCAACATTAGGTGGAGCCAGAGACAATGATAAGCAGAGCCAACCAATTCTAGTTTTGCACCCATCCTCCTCCAACCCTTGCTGAGTTCTGCAAGTGACAACACCTGACACTATGGAGGAGGAAATGCATCATCAGTCCTGCCCACTGGCCTGGCTATAAGAAAGAAGGCAGGCAGGTGGGGGCTGGTTGAAAGCACACTGAGCTTGGTGGGCAGTGCCCCACTTGCCCTAATAGTCTAGTAGGCTCCATTGGTTAGCACTGTTGCTGGGCTACAGTTCTCATCGTCCCTAGCTGTTAACCATGAATAGGGTTTCTGCAGAAGAACTTTCTGGTGGATTGTGCCCTGCTAGCATTCCAGGCTGGTGGAATGATTGTAGTTGTAATGATGAAACTGCAAAATTAGTGTTTAGAGACCCCAACTGCTTTTTAAGGGAAAGCATTAGTCAGCCTACTGAGAGGATGCACAGTCCACTTGATTGAACTGGATTCTTATGGCTTTGTTCATCCTTATCTCCTCAGAACAGCATGGAGAATCCACACTCTACCTCCCCTCTTTGCACCAAAAAGCATACATTTTTATTTTTTTTATTTTGCACAACTACTTACTATTTCTCTCTCTCTACATCAAAGCTTCTGGGATGACAGAGCTCAATTTGCTATGCAAGGATGTATTTATTCATCAGCTCTGCAGCTTTTTCCTGGGGGTCCATTTGAGGATCCCTTCCACTATCTTTCTGTGGACACCCCTTTCCACTGCTTACCTCATGGAATGAATATTAATCTCAAAATGCTGCCTGTGGACTTGAATCTTGCCTCACTTGGGGCGAGAGTACAAAAAATACCCTTTTACAGCAGCACTATTCTTTCCTTGATATTTGATCCATTTTTTTGGATCCCTTAGAGTGACAGCAATTTGACATCTGTGCAAGCCAGGAGATTCCCACCCCCAACTCCTATCTTTCAGGGCTGCAACACACTGTGGACTCATGTTCAGCTTGTGGTCCACCAAGACCACTTAGATGCTTTTCACATGTACTGCTAGTAAGACAGGTGTCCCCCATCCTATATATGTGCAGCTGGTTCTTCCTCTCCAAGTGCAGAACCTTACATTTGTCCCTATTGAAATTCATTTTGTTTGTTGGGGCCCAGCTCTCCAATATGTTAAGGTCATTTTGAATTCTGATTCTGTCCTCTGCAGCATTAGCTCCCCCTCCCAGTCTGGTGTCATCTGCATATTGGATGAGCATCCCCTCAATTCCTTCATCCAAGTTGTTTATAAAGACATTAAACAACAACAGGCCCAGGACAGAACCCTTTTTCCCCAGGATGATGAAGGACCCTTAATGAGTACTTTTTGCGTTTGGTCAGTCAACCTGCTACCAAACCACCCAACAGTTACCTCATTCAACCCACATTTTACCAGCTTCCTCACAAGAATATCATGGGGGACTTTGTCAAAGCCCTACTGAAGATACACTACATCCACCATATTCTACTGATCCACCAAGCTTGTAACTTCATCAAAAAAGAAAAAAAGAAATGAGATTAGTCTGGCATGACTTGTTTTTGAGAAACCCATGCTGTTTCTTGATAATCACAGCATCCTTTTTTTCTAAGTGATCACAGGCCGTCTTTTGAATTATCTGTTCTAGTACCTTTCTTAGAATCAATATCAAGCTCACTGGTCAGTAGGTACCTGGGTCTTCTCCCCTCCCCCCTTTTAAAGATGGGGACATTTTCCCACCTCCAGTCTGCAGAACCTTACCTGTTCTCTAACAATTCTCAAAGATTATAGAGAAAGGCTCTGAGATTACAATCGCAAGTACCCTTGAGTGCAGCTCATCAGGCCCTGGAGATTTGAATTCATTTAAGGTATCTAGGTGTTCCCTTCCTACCTCTTTTCCTATCTTGGGCTGCAGCTCCTTCCTAACATCATTTATTCTGTTATCACCAGGTTGGGCATCACTTTTCTTTCAGGTGAAGACAGAGGCAAAGTAGGTGTTGAGTAGTTCTGCCTTCTCTCTGTCACCCAATAGCATTTCTCTGTGTTCCCCATGCAAAGGAACCTACCACATGCTTGTTCTTCCTCTCACTTCGGACATAGCCAAAAAAACCTTTACAGTATTATTGTTTTATCCCTAACTCTCTCTTGCAAGTCTGAGCTCATTCTGAGCTTTAGCCAGCCTGGCTTTCCCCCTGCAACTGTTGACTACTTGTGTATACTCCTCCTTTGTGATTTCCCCTTTCTTCCATTTCTTATACATGCCCTTCTTAGCTCATTTGTAAGCTCCTTATGCAGCCACATTGGTTTCCTTAGATGCCTCCCACTTTTCTTTCTTGCTGATATTGTTTGCATTTGGGCCTTCAATATTTCTCCATGGACTCCCTTCCCTTTGAGTATTTCTGACCAGTAGCTCCTTCAGGTTTTGTTTTTGTTATTGTTATTTTGAAATTTTGAAACCTTCTTAAAGTCCAAGAGTGCATGTCTGACTACATTCAGCTTTTCCTTGCCTGTGTATCATGAAATCCAAGTTTCTGAGTGCTTCTACTTTGTCAATCAGTTCCTCCTTGTTGGTGAGGACCAGGTCAACCACACTTCCACAACTCTGCCACCTACATTTTTTATTTCTTCTGTTGTTTACTACCTCATCAGCCCACCCACTATAAATCCTGGCAACCCATATGTTATTTCATAGTTGAAGGAACTATGTATATCTTAAGAAGAAGTGCCTTCCCAGCCTCAAGCCAGATAAGATCAACTGGTGACAGGAAAGACTCCTGTAATGCTAGGGAGCTGTTCATGGTGCTGGAATAAGATGCTTTCAGCTTTCATTGCCAGTTTACTAGGTCCATCTTGCTCTATGACACCATGGTTTCTTTTCTCTGGCTATCAGTTATTTATTCATTCAAGTGCTTATATCCCACTTAATATAGCAGTGAACTGTAAGGGAGACACAGAGATCTAAATAGTGACCATTATTTGTGGTGCGACACTCCTTTTGCTTGTATTTATTTTTGATTCAGATTTGTCATGGCCAATAGCTAGGAGAATAAAGTCATTTTGATTGGATTTATATCCCACTTTTCAAGGCAAAAGACTTCACAAAGTAGCTTAGTATAGCTTAAATCCCATCCATAAATAATAATATTCAGTAAAATCAGCCTTTACCTAAACATAACCTTAATGCAAATATTAAAAACAAGTTTAAAATAATACAAACCTGACACAACGCTATAAGAACAGGCTAAAACCCAGCACGGCATCTGAAGTAGGGCAGGGTGTTCAGATATGAACATATAGTATAGGAAAAGCAGGCCACAGCCTTCCTTAGACTTTAAATAATGATGATAATATTGAAAACCATCTGACTTCCCTGTGAAATTTTCCCTAAAATGCAGCCAGAAACTGCTGGCTTTCATAACTACTGGCACAACAGCACTACAGATTTAAGCCATTTCCAGATTGGTTTTACTGTCAGGACTTACTTCTCAGCTCATGAGAATGATCCCCAGGAGCACCATTTCAGGTTTAAGTAAAAGGGTATGAAGAAAAGATTAACGGAAACCTACTCAGGGATCCATTCAAGATGCAACTGCAACATAAGCACGTGTATTTTTAAGAGCATTTGTTGCATTTGCATTTTAATATCTCATTATCAACACAGGTCACACAGCAGCCTCCCCCTCCCCTCTGCTTGTTTGTTTTTAAATAAAAGGATTCATGCCTTTGGCATTCATACGTAGGTAGTTCACAAGCCCCTCCAATGTTTATAACAGTTAGGGAGCATGATTGACTTGAGCAGAGATATAGATGCTCCTGAGAAACAATCACAGCTGGTCTAAAACATTTTTGAGGGGAGGTTCCCCCTACTCTTCCTAAATGGCACCCCTTGTTCTGTTTCTTTCTTTCCCATTTTGCTTATTCACACAGCCACTTTTAGGACTTCCTCTGCATCTATTCAGATTACACAAATGAACATACAATTTGAAGAGCACTGGAAGACGCTCTGTCTGCCAGATGAGTAAATGCATGTGGACAATTTTTACCATGGCATTGAAAACTGTTAGAACTGGGGCAGTGTGCAGAAAATTTGTGTGCTGCCAGCAATAGCCCTATCATGAGATTGTGTGAGTTGGATTTAGGGGGTGGATTTGTGGCACCATTTATGGGGGCCAACTTGGAAACAAACAATTTACACTCATGGGGCACAGTCCCCTGGGATGTTCTCCTGTCCAAACCTTGCTAAAGTGAACGGGAGGCAGCTTAAGAGTACAGTGAACCATCAAACCCCTTTCTCTTCTTTCAAATGTTCACTCTCCAACATTCCTACCTTTCAGGAGTGACACTCCACAATGGAATCTGAAAGATCAAAGTTCAAATTCCTGCTCAGACAGTGCACGACTGCCAATGCCACCAATGCAGTATGGCGCAAAGTGCCACCCATACTCAGAGTTTGTAGTCAGCATTGTTGTATCTCCTCCAAACCTCTGCCAAATGGTTTTTTCCCCTTGTTTTGTGCCATAAACCCTGGGTTTCTGACACCACCAGCAAGCATGCATCCAGTTCTCCCAATGGCCAACCAGATAACCTGTGGGAAACCATCAAGCAGGATTCATGCACAAGAACCTTCTCCCCTCCTGTGGTTTCCAGCAACTGATATTCAGAAGCATGGCTGCCTCTGACTGTGGAGGCTGAGCAGAGCCATCATGGCAGGTATCCCTTGATAGCCCTCTCCTCCTCCATGAATTTAACTAATCCTCCTTTAAAGCCATCCACGCTAATAGCCATCCCTGCCTCCTGGGGGAGAGGGACTGTTGGCAACATCACCGCAAGTGAGTTTCTACATTCAGGTGAAACCGTCAAGCTCCCTTGTTGTTTTTGCCATTGCCATGTGCAATGTTGCTGAATTAATCTTTTACATTTACATCCCTCTTTTTTTCACCAAGGAGCTATAATTTAGGTTTACCAGACGTCCCCATTTCCTGGGGACAGTCCCTGAATTTGCGAATAAGTCCCTGGACAAATTTCATCCCTGGAACGTCCCTGGATTTCATCTAATGTCCCTGGGAAATGCAGCAGCGGCAGTCTCAGCAGCCTGGAGCAGTTGTCTCTGGCTGGCTTCAGGAGCTGCTTGGAAGTCCCCATGTGATGGTGGTGGAGGGGCTCTCAGGTGCAGCTTCTGGGCTGCCTCCACCTTCCCTGACCCCAGAAACTAAGCTGTGAAGGGAGGCTTCACGCTGCCTATTGGAGCAGCCTCCCAATTCCTACTTGCGTGCAAGCAGGAGGGGGCAGGGATCTCTCAGGCAACGGGAAGCCTCCCTTCCCAGCTGAGGGATCCCTGTCCCCACCTGCTTGCATCAGCAGCGTAGCGTGGGTTGTCAGCACCCGGGGCAAGGCAAGTAATTTGCGCCCCCTAACCCGGGGCAAGGCAAGTAATTTGTGCCCCCTAACCCGGGGCAAGGCAAGTAATTTACGCCCCTAACCCCTAACCTGCTGCCGCTGCCAGCTTCTTCTTGCTGCTGCCTGGGCTGGGGTATTTACGGTAAGGTAGCCACGGCGGCGGCGGTGGTGGCGGGTCCGTGTCAGGTGATCTGAGGCGAGTTGCCGCTGGCGCTGCCGCCCAAATGACGATGCCGCTTGCCCAGAGGAGGAGGAGGGCAGAGAGGCGAGGAAAATGCAACATGGCCCAGCAGCTGCAGCAGCAGCGGCGGCGGCGGGGCTGTGAGGAGGGGCTGCCTGGCGCGGCCCTGACGCATGGGGACCGCGGCGAGTGCCGAGAGCCGCTGCCTGCCGGACGCCTTCAGCCCGGATGTGCGCACAGCTCGTCGGTTCCGTGAGACATGGGGCTCTGCTACAGCCTGCGCCCGAGGCACTTCAGCGACTCTGGAGGCGGCGAGCGCGCCCCCCAGATGTTGCACCCGGTGTGGCCGGCCCCCCCTGCACCCCCCACGCTAAGCCACTGGCTTGCATGCAAGTAGGAGTGGGATTGGGGCTGCTCTGATTGGGAAGGGAGGCATCACACTGCCCAAGCCTCACCACTGCTGCCGCTCTCGGCCCTCCTTCTCCGCCTTCCATGCCTGACCCACGGCACACCGCTTCCCCACCACCACCACCGAAGAACCAACAACTCAGGGGCTGCTCAGGCTCATGGAGAAATGAGATAGAAGCTCGGAGGAAGGGGAAATGTGGCAGTTGAGGTCAAGGTGGCGGCCACCCCTCTGCCACTGCCATCGCGGCAGCATCAACGTCCCAAATGTGTAGTATTTATTTAATAATTAAAGTGACCCTGGATTCATTGAAAAAAATGTGGTAACCTTGCTATAATTACATTTTAATGGTTGCCTTTTCCATTTTCTTTTTTTAAAGCTTTCCCCCTATTTTATCTGTGGACACTTGACATGACATGACATGACATGGCTGCCCTTTCCATGGACTTTCCCCCTCTTGTGTGTGTGGAGGCCGCCTCGAGTAATCAGTCTTGCAGTTTGGGTCTGCCGCCTGGCGCCGCCGAAGGAGGAGCCCGCCGCCCCATCACCTCGGGTGGGCCGGGCCTGGCTGGTGCGCCGCGGCGGCGGCGGCGGCGGCGGCGGCGGCGACTTCATGGGGACGGCAGCGGCGGCGGCGGCGGCGGGGGCTGGCGGAGGCGGCGGCGTCGCGGGCTGGGCGGAGGCGCCGGCGGCGGCAGCCTGGTGGTGACGGGTCGAGCCCGGCCGGCCGGCCAGCGGCAGGTGAGGAGGCGCGCCTGCTCGGCTTCTGCCCTCGGGCGGGAGGCAGGGGACTGGGCGGCGGCGCGTCTCCTCCCCTCGGGCGCAGCCTCCCGGGTCGCCCCCGCCGGCCTGCCGGCCTGCCTGCCTTCGCGGCCGAGCCCAGCAGCAGCAGCAGCAGGAGGAGGAGGAGGCGGCAGCTGCAGCCGCCCGGCGGGGGAGGCGAGCGCGGGCCCCGAGCGGGAGGGCGGCGGGCGGCGGGCGGGCGGGCGGGCGGGGGGGTCTCCTTCGCGGCCGCCGCTCCCTTCCTCTGCTCCTCGCTCGCCTCGCCTTGATTTGAGAGAGAGAGAGAGAGAGGGGGCAGCGGAGAGAGAAGCCGGGCGGGTTGGCGAGGGGAAGAAGGCAGTGTCTGCATTGCAGAAGCTCCGTCTCTCTCTCTCTCTCCCTCTCTCCCCCCCCCCCCCGCCCGCCTCTCGCAGCTGCTCGGAAATGCCTTCCTGAGCCGGGATGCTGGAGCTTGGCTCGAGGAGGAGCAGGTAAGGGAAAAGAGCCAGAGTCTGCTGGACCCTGCTTGGTTTTTCAGCAAGCAAATAAATGGGTGATGTACCAAGGTGTGTGTTTGGGGGGGGGGTGTATCTAGTAGGTTGCTGGACTGATCATGGCTCCCCAGCATTTGAGAACACCCTCCGTATAGTGGAGGTGATGGGCCCCCACTGGCAAAGAGGAGACCATGAAAAGAAAGGCTGCTAGGCCACCCTGCTGCTAGTTGCCTGTACATCCGTTGCGCTGGTGCCGATATGTGTGGGTCCACATAGGCACATGGGCTGTGTACTGTTCTCTTCCTCTGCCTCCCTCTGCTGCCTGCAAAAGACGACCTGGCAAGGATCAGAGTGAATAAGCATCTGACAGTTACGAACAGGGGAACAGAGTGCAATGAGCTATCATGTGCCTGTCGAACGTGATGCATCTGCAACAGCAGCTAAGAGGGAAACTGGGTTTTGGGTTTTGTGTGCATGTGTGCTTTGGCATGATTCTGATTTCTTTGAAAGTGCCACTGGATCACTGCAGAAATGTCACACCTGTAGATGTTTCTATGGAGACCCTCCTGAAGCCGAAGGCTGGGGTGGTAGCCTGTGCCGTAGCTTCCCACCACATGCCAAGAGGATATGTGGCTTCACAGAAAAAGAATATGGTCCTGTTTGCTACAGAAATGGTACTGGGCTCTTTGGTCTTCAGTGGTACTCTGGCAACAGAGTGTGGGAAAAGATGTTGTCACTTGACCCTTCAGATTTGGCCAGGGCCGATGATGTCATCTGGTAACAAACTCTTGTGTCTTCATCAGCCTCTTCTTTCTCCCCCCCTCCCCCACAACAGTGCAGTAATTAGCAACACTTAACCTGGGCCTGTGGCATACAATTAAATGCAAATAGCCAATAAATTAGAAGAAAATGAATATGTGTCTTAAAAAAGGTATTTCAGAATGCTTAAATTATGGAATGGATATTTGGAATGGTCTGGGTAGTTCTGCATGAAACAACTGAAGACATGATTGGTTTTAACCAGTTAGCTGTTGACAGAGGCTAGCATTCTTTCACCCTAGCAATATGAAAAAAGTAGGTCCATTCTATATGAGAACTCGTTTGTTTTCATATCTTGAAATTTTATTTAACTCTTAAATAAACTGGTACTTAAATGTTTGCTTGTTTTGCACTCAATCTAGAATTATTCATGTCTAATATTTGTTAATGTATAGATAACGTCTCTCTAGCAAAAGGCCAGATTCCACATAAGGTATGGTGGGCAATTGTGCAGTGTAGAGGACTCTCAATTCTTTTTCTCTCTCTTGACCCTTGTGAGATGCTTCTGGTAGGCCAGTGAATATAGTTGTTTGGCTTTTTTCCTGGAGGATACGAATTGGGTCCTGGCTCATTACTGGGTGTCAAGGTGCCTCTCGGGCTCATTTCCCACTCTGTTAAAACAGGGGTATTATGAAGAGGAACAAGAAATCTTATTATTCTTGAGTCTAAAAATATAGCAGATGAGAAAAAATGTTACTTGCTCTTTTGATTTTTTAAATTATTTTCAGTGCAAATTGATCATATTGTTCCTTAATATTTTTTTAGTAATGAGATCAGAATTTGACCTCCACATGCATAAGTATTTTGCACTGTAATGGAAGTACAGTGGTACCTCGGGTTAAGTACTTAATTCGTTCCGGAGGTCCATTCTTAACCTGAAACTGTTCTTAACCTGAAGCACCACTTTAGCTAATGGGGCCTCCTGCTGCCACCGCACAATTTCTGTTCTCATCCTGAAGCAAAGTTTTTAACCCGAGGTACTATTTCTGGGTTAGCGGAGTCTGTAACCTGAAGTGTCTGTAACCTGAAGCATATGTAACCCAAGGTACCACTGTATGTATCTCTAAGTGTAATATGTGTGTTTCTGTTTTGTCTTGTTCTTTATTTGCAGTGCTGTCTATTCGTGTCATGCACATCATGCCTATAATCCTGTACCTGCTTACTTCAGAGTAAGCTCCATTAAACTCATTGAGACTTGCTTCTGAGTAAATGTGTAGGAGTGCTTTATGATTGTACTTCTGCTGTTTATGTCAGACAATATTCATGTATCTGTCCTATAGCTAGGATATTTGGGCCAAGAAGGAGATACACTGAGTTGCAATGGAGGCATTTAATTCAGTCTGTCAGAAGGCTTTTATATGTTACAGGTATTTGTTTTAAGGAGCATGTACATCCCATTGAATTCGGTGGTGCTTACTCTGAGGTAGGTTGTCGGATTGCAGCCTAAGAAAATAAGTTGAGGGGAAATCTGTATTTTATCATTTGTATTTGTTTTCGTTAGACCAATAGGACTGATTCTCACCAGCATGTCTGGGTGTCAGACAGAAGGAAGTTGTTGTATCTTCATTTTTCAATCTGGTGGTATGAAATAAACTTTCAAACTGTGGTAGAGATAAACATTTTCTCAGATATTACATTAATAATTTTGTTTTTGTTTTAAATGACACATTTTCAGTTATTGATATGGATTTAATGGTCTGCAGTGATAATTGTTATGAAGCAAGCAGAGTCCATTAGAAATTACAGTTGTATTTCATAGAAAGTATAGTCGCATAACACCCCCTCTTAGCTCTTTGTGTCTCTGTTTATAACATTTAAGCTTTCATATGGAAGGAGTCTGGAGCTGTGGCCAGTGTTAGAAACTCAAATATGTAAGGTAATTGCCAAATGGCACCATAAACCTAGGTTACGGTTGCCACAGAAGAAGGTGCCATTTCCCCCCACAATGAGCCTTATTGTTACAATTATTTTTCATTTCATTTCTATACCAACACATTAAAAATCAAATAAAACAATCCCAAATAAAACAAATTCAAGCTTCAAGGAAAATATTTCAGATGCTTCTCTAAGTGACATTTTGCTTTCCCCATATTTATTTATCTACTTAATTTATAGAGCTGCCCCATAGCAGAAGCCAGTGTGATTAGAGTGTTGGACCTGGGAGATCAGGCTTCAAATCTCCACTCAGTCATGAAGCTCACTGGGCCAGTCACAACTTCTTAACCTACCTCACAGGGTCGTTGTAGAGATTAACTGAGGAGGGAAGAGAACTATGTATTCCTTGGAGGAAAAGGTGGGATATAAATGCAATAAATAAGCTCTTCTGCTTAAGAAAGAAGAGGGGCCAGCCAGGTGGAGATGTCCATTGCCAACCTGGCATCCAGGTATCTCCAGGTTGCAGTTGGACCCACGGCAGTTGCAAAACATGCCCAGCTAATTGTGAACACTGGCTGGCACTCTCCAACAGATCCTTGGGAGGTTTGAATAGGAGAGAGCATTCCTTTCCATATGTCCTTTCATTATCTAGTGATGGAAAGATCTCTCTTCCAGTCCCTCTTCAGCCAGACTTGAGTGGATAAATTATAGTATAAGAAAGCTGGGCTTACCTTCCACTCCAGCAATAAATATTCCATCCCTAGTGCTTTTCTGAATGGTGAAATGGGACCAATAATGACCTCACAGGCTTCTTTTCTATTTGGAGGCTGATCCTAAGACTGAAGTACCTCACCAGACTCCTGTGTAAGCTTAGCAGTCGTGGGATAAAAGGAGAAGCAGAGAGTAGAACTCAATGGAAAGTTCTCCCAATGGAGAAATGTTGAAAATGGAATCCTTCAAAGACTGATATTGGGACCTATGGTTTTTAACGTGCATAAATGACCTAGAGTTAGGGTAAGCAACAAGATAACCAAGCTTGCTGCTGATACAAAATTGTTCAGAGTGGTTAATGCAAAAAGGGATTGTGTAGAGGCCCAGCAGTAAAATGGCAAATGAAATTCAGTGTAAGCAAATGTAAAGTGATGCACAGTGGGACAAAGTAGCTAATTTGGCATATATGCCCATGGCGAATGAAGAGGAACAAGAGCTTGAGGTCATAATGGATAGCTCAATCATGATGTTGACCCAGCTCTGAATTCCCTGTTAGGCATAATTAGGAAAGCAGTATATTCCTTTTCTTATCACAATCCTGTTATACAGCCACATTTCAAATACAGAACATAGTTCTGGTTACCTCACCTCATAAAGGATATTGTAGAACTGGAAAAGTTTCTGAAGAGGGTAACAAGAATTATCATGAACTGGGAGCAACTCTCCTATGAGGATATGTGATAACATTTGGTTTAGAGAACAGGGAAGTAAAAGGAGACATAAAGGAGGTGCATAAGATTATTCCTGGTGTGGAGAAATGGATATAGAGAAGGTTTTTCTCTTTCTCTCATCACACTAGAACACAGGGCCATCCAAAGAAGAAGAAAATAAAGTACTTCTTCACACAGTACATAGTTTGTGTAATTTGCTGCCACGTGATTTAGTGATGGTCACCAACTTGGATGGCTTTAGACAAATTAATGGAGGATCAGGGTCTCTTGCAAATGCCATCTTCTCAGGAGGTCCCTTGTGCACAATATAGGAATCAAGTCTTTAGTGCTCTATAACTTCCCCTTTGGAGTTCCCTCCTGTTAAATACAGTGGTGCCTCGCAAGATGAAATTAATTCGTTCTGCGAGTTTTTTCGTCTAGCGAATTTTTCGTCTTGCGAAGCACGAAATCCCATAGGAATGCATTGAAATTCAATTAATGCGTTCCTATGGTCAAAAAAAGTCCAAACAAAGCCAAATTTGGTACAAAAAGAGTTTATTAACTGCTCTTTAAAGTCACACATATTGTGAAAAGAGCATTTCAAAAATTGAAGGAACAATAAATTAAGTTTCTAAACATGACAGAAAAACATTTAAAAATCAACAAAGTGTACAGTACATTTTCTAAGACTCTGGGGGACCACTCGAAGAAGGTTCCTCTTCCACTCTTTGCTTCTTGCTGAAGAACCTGTCCATGGTCTGCTGCTTCTTCCGCCTTTTCAGCACCTCCCTGAAAGGCTTTTTAGATTGAGATATTGGTCATGTCATATTGAACCACACCACAGCTTAATTAAACTCTGTTTTAATTTGAACAAGACCATGCTTTGCTCCCCTGTTCCATTTCAGCCCACCGAGAAGGAAATCAGAGACTGGCTTGCTAAGTGTGAAGCAGCATTCATGGTTTGTCCGCTAACAAACCACAGTGTTAATTCAAGGATTGTTGGAAGACAAGCAAGTAAGGAATGTTGGTTTGCATGCTGCTGTTCCCCCAGCCACCCACCACACAGAAATTCAAACCCAGAATTTTTTTTTAAAAAAAACATGGCCCAATGGTCACAGAAAATCATAAAAATTCAAAAAAAAAAAAAAACTGCACAAGCTCCCAGATTCTTGCAAACCCCTCCCCAACTGTTCCCCCAGCCACCCACCACACAGAAATTCAAACCCAGATTTTTTTTAAAAAAAACAACATGGCCCAATGGTCACAGAAAATCATAAAAATTCAAAAAAAAAAAACCCCACAAGCTCCCAGATTCTTGCAAACCCCTCCCCAACTGTTCCCCCAGCCACCCACCACACAGAAATTCAAACCCAGATTTTTTTTAAAAAAAAACAACATGGCCCAATGGTCACAGAAAATCATAAAAATTCAAAAAACCCCCCACAAGCTCCCAGATTCTTGCAAACCCCTCCCCAACTGTTCCCCCAGCCACCCACCACACAGAAATTCAAACCCAGAATTCTTTTTAAAAAAAAAAAAACATGGCCCAATGGTCACAGAAAATCATAAAAATTAAAAAAAACCCACAAGCTCCCAGATTCTTGCAAACCCCTCCCCAACTGTTCCCCCAGCCGCCCACCACACAGAAATTCAAACCCAGATTTTTTTTAAAAAAAACAACATGGCCCAATGGTCACAGAAAATCATAAAAATTCAAAAAAAAAAAACAAACCCACAAGCTCCCAGATTCTTGCAAACCCCTCCCCAACTGTTCCCCCAGCCACCCACCACACAGAAATTCAAACCCAGAATTTTTTTTAAAAAAAGAACAACATGGCCCAATGGTCACAAAAAATCATAAAAATTCAAAAAAACAACAACAACACACACACAAGCTCCCAGATTCTTGCAACCCCCCCCCCCAAACACCAAGTCCTTGAATTCCAAACACCCCAACCCAAAATCCAGAAACCACAAAAAAGTTTTAAATGTTTAACTTACCAAATGGATGCAAAAGAAGTTTTGGAAAAGCTTCAAAAATCACCAAAGTCCTCAAAAACCTGAAAAAAGGCTACCAAACCGCGTGCTATCAGTTGCTCCTCGAAGTCAAGTCGCAACTGCACCTCTTCAAGCAATGCACCCTTGGTTTTAACGGTTTTACAAAAAAGGAAACAAAGTTGCTAAACGTTTTCGTCTTGCGAAGCAAGCCCATAGGGAAATTCGTCTTGCGAAGCACCTCAAAAAACGGAAAACTTTCGTCTAGCGAGTTTTTCGTCTTCCAAGGCATTCGTCTTGCGGGGCACCACTGTATTAGATAGGTGCTGCCTTCGTTGTCTTTTCAGCACCTGCTGAAGGCCTTCCTCTTTCAACAAGCCTTATACAGTGGTACCTCTGGTTACGTACTAATTCCTTCTGGAGGTCTGTTCTTAACCTGAAACTGTTCTTAACCTGAAGCACCACTTTAGCTAATGGGGCCTCCTGCTGCCGCCACCGTGTGATTTCTGTTCTCATCCTGAAGCAAAGTTCTTAACCCGAGGTAATATTTCTGGGTTAGTGGAGTCTGTAACCTGAAGCGTATGTAACCTGAAGTGTATGTAACCTGAGGTACCACTGTAATGGGAGATCTTTTCCAGTATGCATCTGTATTGGAATTGTTTTTAGTTTCTTTAAGATGTTTTGTTTTGCTGCTTGTGTGTTTGCTACTCTGGAATCCTTTTGGGGGGAATAGTGGGATATAAATTTAATACATAGAATAAATAATCAAATAATAAATACGGCTATCAAGAACTACAATCAAGGGAAGTATTAGTACTGCTCCATTCCTCCTTGGTCAGACCACAGTTTAAGAAGAATATGGACAAGAAGAATATAGACAAATTGGAACGTGTGCAGAGGAGGGTGACCAACAGGATCAAGGGTCTGGAAACCAAGCCTTCTGAGGAGCACTTGAAGGAACGGGGTATGTTTAGCCTGGAAAAAAGGAGACTGAGAGGAGATACAATAGCCATCCTCATATATCTGAAGGGCTGTCACATGGAAGAGGGAACAAGCTTGTCTTCTGCTTCAAGTTATAAGACAGGAGATTCTGACCAAACATCAGAAAGAACTTTCTGACAGTAAGAGCTGTTCGACAGTGGAATGGACTCCCTTGGGAGTTTGTGCGCTCTCCTTCACTGGAGGTTTTAAAGCAAAGTTTGGATGGCCCTGTGTCATGGAGGCTTTAGCTGAGATTCCTGCACTGGGGTCCCTTGCAACTCTACCATTCTATGATTCTACTAGCTATGCTGAATATGTCCTCTCTCCACTATTGGAGGTCGTATGCCTCTGTATACCACTTGTATACTCAAGTAGGACTCACAAGTGGGCAGAATGCCACGGCATCCTACGCGTAAGCTTCCAATAGGTACCTGGTTGGTCAGGGCTCTTCCTAGGTCTGTTACCCACAGTTATGGTAGCACATCACAAAATATGTGTAGTTGTAGATGGTTTATCCAGTGCAAATGTTTAGTGATGGAGTTGCAAGTATATAGTATAAGAATTTTTAAAAATAAGTTATATTGTGTGTAATAACCTTATTGTACTTTTAGGCCTGCGGTTCAATCTGCATCTGAATGGTGCTGGATGGGGGAATTTTTAATTTTTCCATCTTACTGAATGCCCTACTTTAATAAGAATTTGCTTTACTGTGTTGCCTTAAGTAAAATGAATTAATGCTTTAAAACGAAAAATCAGTGGTTTTAAAATTCATTCTTCAAAAGAGCTGGTAGAAAGCAGCGAAAGCAGCAATCTGTATTTTTCTAAGGAGTAAGATTGGAACTTGGTCAGTGAATCTTTCATAATTTAAGGCTGTGGCTTCCCTTCTTCTTTTCAATTTTTAAAAGACTTTTTAGATTGAGATATTGGTCATGTCATATTGAACCACACCACAGCTTAATTAAACTCTGTTTTAATTTGAACAAGACCATGCTTTGCTCCCCTGTTCCATTTCAGCCCACCGAGAAGGAAATCAGAGACTGGCTTGCTAAGTGTGAAGCAGCATTCATGGTTTGTCCGCTAACAAACCACAGTGTTAATTCAAGGATTGTTGGAAGACAAGCAAGTAAGGAATGTTGGTTTGCATGCTGCTGTAGCTCCTGGCACACTGATGAAAAGAGTGGGCGAGGAGCAAAGTGCACTTTTACATTATTTTATTTGTTTGCTGTCCTTAAAATGAGTCAAGGACAATGAACATCAATCATATAAAATATACAAAATGTTTTATACAATACAGTAAACTAAAATTATATAAAACAAAACAAAACAGCACCTTTAAGAATTTTAATTGATCATTTAAAACAAATATTTGTAAGTTGCTGATGAGGAGCCATACACTTATTTATCAGATTGTGGCAGCCTGAGCAAATAACAATGTTTTCAGTTGGTGTATGAAACCTAACTGTGTGTGGAACAGATGCACTTCTAAATGTGGATCGTTCCACAGTTGGGACCCTAAAACAGATAAAGCTTTTCTATACATCCCTTCAACCCCAGACTTGGTGGGGAATGCAAGCAGAGCCCCCGCCCTCTTAGGTTTTGAATTGGTTGGTAGTGGAGGAGGTGCTCCTGCAGATATTTGGGCCCCAAGCTGTATATCATTTTGCAAACCACCGTTGACACTTATATCAAGCCTAGTAGCATACAGGCAGCCGTTGCAGAACTTTGTAAGGTGATCCTACCTCATAGAACCAGTTCATAACTTGTCAGCCACATTCAGTCATAGTTGCTGGTTCTGGGCCATTTTCAAGTGCATCTCCATGTGGAGCGCACTGCAATAATCCAAACATGAGGTCACTGAAGTATGGATTTCAGCTAGCAGGATCTCCCAGTCCAGGAATGGGCCTACCTAGTGAAAGGCTCTACTTGCCACCTAGACCTCCAATGATGACTCTTGATCAGTGCCCACAATGACCGCTCCCCACTTTAAAAACGGGGGGCGCCCTTTGCGTGGACGCGCGCAGCCCTGGATCTGGAGTGGCTCCATCAACATAGGCTTTGCCTTCCCTCAGGTGGGATACCTGGAGGTCCCCGCCTACCCCAGTGAGTTGTCCAATCCCACCTGGGGGAAGTGTTGCCAGGGAAACCAGGCCAGGTAGGGGGAGGGATTACCTGCCCACACAATAGAGGGTGGGTCTTAATTGGTAATCCTCACTTGGCTCCAGAGCTTCTTGATCAGGGACTCTTGATCAGGGACTCTTGATCAGTGCCCACAAACGGTGAACCTGCTCCATCCAGGGGGAGTGCTGCTCCACTCAAACAGAGCATCTTACCAATTATCAGCATTTTCTGCTTTTATCCTTGCACTTTAGAATGCCTTTCCCTCTGCCATATGTGAAATATTATCAGTTGTTTGCTTCAGAGGTCTTGTAATGCTGTATCTTTTTGTGCAGTTTCCCTGATTCCTAGGATTATCACTAGAATTCTGTTTTTAACTGTTTTATGATATTTTACTGTGTTTATGTTGATTTGTATTGTTTGAACACTGCTTGGAAATGTTTAAATCAGTAGCTTAAAAATAAAAGGGTAAAGGTAAAGGATCCCTGACAGTTGAGTCCAGTTGCAAACGGAGCCAGCGTTTGTCCACAGACATTTTTCCTGGGTCATGTGGCAGACATGACTAAGCCGCTTCTGGCGAGCCAGAGCAGCGCACAGAAACGCCGTTTACCTTCCCGCCAGAGCGGTACCTATTTATCTACTTGCACTTTGAAGTGCTTTCGAACTGCTAGGTTGGCAGGAGCAGAGACTGAGCAACGGGACCTCACCCCGTCGCGGGGATTTGAACCGCCGACCTTCCGATCGGCAAGTCCAAGCTGCACAGTGGTTTAGACCACAGCACCCCCGTGTCCCTTAGCTTAAAAATAGATTTGGGGCAGGGATCTTGTCTTTTTTTTTTTGTTTATGCAACTTTATAAAGCACCATTTACCTGGTTATGCTGTTTAAACAGTAAAAGTGTCATTTAATCTTTTTTAAAAATGTAGCGTACAAAATAGTGTAGTGCAAGTTGCTGAAAGGAAATGGTGTTAGTTGAAAGAGATTTGGAATGGAATGTACCAAAGTCCTTAAAGAAAGCAGCATTGCCTCATGGAACTCTCTCTAGACACCTTGGGAAAGCTATTCTGTTGCTTCAATCAAGGGAAGGAGAGAGGGCACTTTTTGCTACCGGGAGTCTGCCTAACTAATGTGCATCTCATTTAACTGTAGTACCTCATACTGTAGTTCCTTCATAAGGGAGGCCTTTGGGAAACGACTGTACTTACTGAGGTCCGCAATACTTCCTGCTTAAAGTGTTTTGTGTTCACTTTAATTTTCAGTTGTAGTGAATGCCTTTCATTGCTCTGTTCTGTGACGAAAATTGTCTATAGGATGGAATTTTGAAAAATACTTTCGCATTTGCTAGTGTTTGGCGAACTCTACTCATTTCCTTTCCTGCAGTCTCTGTCTCCAGGGGCCATCAGAATATTGGAGTTAGAAAATGCAGTCATCGCGGGATGTGTGTGTGTGTTGTTAATTAAATAGTTGATATTACAACTGGAAGGAAATAAAGAGTGATTGTAACATAACTGGTCAAAGCAGACAAAAGGAAAACACCAGGTACAGAGGATGTACAGTAGTAGCAACAGCTTGTCCAACAGCTGCTCCTTTTCACCCAATCCTAGGGTGAGTCTATATGATCATTGCCAGTGGAGAAAGCATGTCACAAGTTGAGAATTTTCTAATTATCTCATAGTTGTTTGTTTTAATGAATATGCCCCACCCATGTGATGAAAATAATTGTGATGATTTACATTGAGACTTTATCTGTCCCCGATGAGATGAATTTGCGTATTGGATTTACAGTACAATTGCAATTTATGCGCATTTAACACATGTGGTTTCAACTTTATATGGATGAAATCTGGCCAGTTGAAATCACACAAATTAAATGCACAGAAAGCTTAAAAGCTCCTTTTGCTCAGGGTTCTTTTAACACAGAAAGAGCTTTTAAGTTCTTGCTTCCTTAGGGAGCAAGGTCCGCTCAGCACACAGCTCCAGAAAGGTAAGGATGGTCACACAGGGCCATTCCAAGGTTTCAGTATACATGTTTTTGCTTATACGGACCATCCCCGAATTGTAACCCCTGCACAAGACACAATGGTACTGTATTTGGTTTTTAGTATATATGTGCGTGCTTTTAGAATGCAATGTATTTCAACATTCTTCTCTGAATGGAAATGCAGAATAAAAATATGATTGAAAAATAAGAGTTTTTTTAAAAAAAACCTATTTTTTGTTATTGTTTATCTTCAGCTCTAGATAATCCCCATCCTGATCAAGAACACATGGGGAGACGGTCCGATGGCCATGTTTTTCAAAATTATAGCTTAGTAATTCAACTTCCCTGAAAAATGAAAAGGCCCTTTTAAAGTTAGTTTACCTGGGATAGGTTATAAGTGTTCCTCAGGAACTTTGATTTATTTCAGAAGGTGAATAATATTGCAAAACCCTGAGAATTTAAGTAGTTTGCTAGCTTCTGAGAATTTGGAAATTATGAAGTTGATTTAAAAATCACATCTTCTGTTTTATGTGTTTCAGTTTTAATTCTTAAGGGACACTTCTCTGAACCTTCCACTTATATGTTAAGGGCCAAACTAAGCAGTTGAAGGCTGCAATCCTATACACTTTTACCTGGAATAGGATTGCACTGCAAGCAATGTTAGAAACTGAGATATAAAAGCTACCGGTAGGTGCCAAATGGCATCTTAAACCTAGGTTTCAGTTGCCACAATGATATGGCTAGACATATATATTTTTTACTCAATTAGAAAAGCAAATGAAGAAAAGGTGTGGGATTTAGCTGAAGATGGAATAAACGCTGTGCACAAAAGGCAAGTTATTTTAGAACAAAGAAGCAATCAAGTGGAAAAGCAGTCCAGAAGAGATGTGACTGCAGCTTCATTCTAGCAAAAGTAAAAACCAAGTCTCTTTTACTTAATTAGAGCAGGATGTTTTCAAAAACCTGTATTTTTATAAATTTGTGAACAACTTTGCATAGAGAATTTATTTGGGTTGGGGTGTTGTTGTTTTTTTGCAATTTGTGGTATTTGGAGGGTTGAAACCAGCCATACCAAAACAGGTTATACAGTGGAACTTAAATTTAGGCATGTATAGGACAGTAGCACCCAGTGAACTCCATGGCTGAGTGAGGATTTGAACCCAGGTCTCCCAGGTCGTAGACCTACAAACACTCTAACCACTACACCACACTGGCTCTCACTGAGGTGAACCTTTTTTCTTCTACATTTTGTAGAGTCGCAGCTTCTCTGATAGGTGGAGCTGTCAGTGAGGGACATTGGCTCACTGTGTCCACTCATGTCCACATGATTATTTGCAAAATGCGAATGTTTTTATTTCTGTAAAGCAAGGCTCTTCCCTGTAAATCAGTGGTGGCCAAACTCGGCCCTCCAGATGTTTTGGGACTACAATTCCCATTATCCCTGACCAGTGGTTCTGTTAGCTAGGGATGATGGGAGTTGTAGTCTCAAAACATCTGGAGGGCCGAGTTTGGCCACCACTGCTGTAAATGGTACAGGAGCAGTCCTGCAAATCTTTTTAAAAGAAGGGTGATGCTCCACCATTTCAAAATCCTTGGTTTCTTTGAAGGTTTGCCCCCACCCCAAATTATCATTGCAGCTATAGTGTGTTAACTCCATAAGTGTGGATGGGAGAAAATCTTTGGGAAATGTTTGCACATTGTTGTTTTTTAAAGCGACCCTTTTATATTGATAACTAGGATTTAGCATGAAATCCCTCATAAGTGGTTGATACAAACCCTAACAGTGTGACGCGGCAGCTAAAAAAGCCAATGCAATTCTGGGCTGCATCAATAGGAGTATTGCATCTAGATCAAGGGAAGTAATAGTGCCACTGTATTCTGCTCTGGTCAGACCTCACCTGGAGTACTGTGTCCAGTTCTGGGCACCACAGTTCAAGAAGGACACTGACAAACTGGAACGTGTCCAGAGGAGGGCAACCAAAATGGTCAAAGGCCTGGAAACGATGCCTTATGAGGAACGGCTAAGGGAGCTGTGCATGTTTAGCCTGGAGAAGAGGAGGTTAAGGGGTGGTATGATAGCCATGTTCAAATATATAAAAGGATGTCACATAGAGGAGGGAGAAAGGTTGTTTTCTGTTGCTCCAGAGAAGCGGACACGGAGCAATGGCTCCAAACTACAAGAAAGAAGATTCCACCTAAACATTAGGAAGAACTTCCTGACAGTAAGAGCTGTTTGACAGTGGAATTTGCTGCCAAGGAGTGTGGTGGAGTCTCCTTCTTTGGAGGTCTTTAAGCAGAGGCTTGACAACCATATGTCAGGAGTGCTCTGATGGTGTTTCCTGCTTGGCAGGGGGTTGGACTCGAGGGCCCTTGTGGTCTCTTCCAACTCTATGATTCTATGATTCTATGATTTCTTCTGACATAAAAAAATGGAGTTTCCTTAAGAAGAGGCACTTCTTTATTTCATTTTTCACTTCCAATAAAGAAATGCAAGTACCGTAATACTGACCACTTGTAATTTGAATTATAAAACGTTGATAGGTCATCCTGGCATCCCTTGCACTTAAAAGATCATACAATTACATCCCCCTTTCTTCTGTTTCTCAAAGATTCAATTTTATAGCATGTGCGCCAGTTTAGAGCTTGTTTCCCACACTGCAAAACTATAATTTTCTCTTTGAACAGCCTTATCTCCCCTCCTGCTCCCCCCACCCCACAAGAGAGAAGCAATCCATTCGCTTGCAAACTACCTGCACAGATTGCTCTTTAAGGGGAGAGGTGAAAAGCAGGGTGCTCCCTGCCCCCTCCCCTCCTGCAAGAGAGAAGCAATCCCTTTAACTCTTCCCAGTTTGCAAACCATTTGTTTGCAAATTGTACAACAATGGAAATGTTCCCTCTTCAGCAAATCAACAGGAGAGAGCCTGTGGAAAGGGAGCCTTTGGCTCTCCTGCCCAGCCAGAGGAGATCTCTATTGCAAACCATGTGACTGGAAATCTCAATTTGGTCTCAAGAGGGCGGTTCTGAGTCATGACTGGCAACTGGTTCATTTTGGCGACTGGTTCTGAGTCATGACTGGTTCATTTTGGCGACTGCAAGACACAAAGATGCAGACCTACAATAAAATGTTGCAAGTGTATCCGCAGCCCATAACAGGAATGTCCAAATTCACAGCTCCAACTAGCCTTGCAGTCCCTTTCGAGACCTCCTGAAAGCATCTCTCAGTGCAGAGAAAAGCTCAGGATTTTGACTGTCTCTCAGCCCTGAGCCAGAGCTCTCTATAGCTTGGAGTGGGAAAGTCCAGGGTAGAGTTTTTAAATCTCATGTTATAAACCCCAGACCTTAATGCTAATCACCAGGCTACTTTCAAAGTGCTAGGGGGTCAAGGAAGTCCATCCTTTCTTCCTCTTTTTCATCATACAGTAGATGCTTTAGAAATCTCGTGGCTCAGTTGCCCTTAGTCTTTCTTAGGCACACACTCCCTTACCAACTTCTAGTTTATTTAGACCCAATTTTTTCCTTCCATGTGGTAGAAGTGAGAGCTGCACATAGAAAACAAGAGAGGAATCTAGGGTATAGAAGCCTATCCTGATAAGGATGCACTGCAGTGTTGGGGATACACTGTACTATTTTATTCTTTTGATGAAGGGTAGTATATAAATTTAATTAATTAATTAATTAATTAATCAATTATTATTATTATTATTATTATTATTATTATTATTATTATTTGTGGTGAGGCTTTATTTGTTTATTTTTAAAAAGCAATCTTTTTGTTATACACGCAGGCTTGGGTCGAGAGACAGCGGAGTCCCCTTCTGGGGGTGAAGTCAAATTGCTGCATTAGCAACCCCCAAGTGACCTCACCAGCATCCAGGCCTGGGTGGTGTGTATGGCGGTGCTGGGCTGCCCAGATGACAAGGGTCCTCACTGCTGTGGTCCATAGGAAAGCAGAGTAAGATGTTTGGCACTAGCTTTGCAGGAGTGCCCAGAAGGAGGCATGCAGGGCACCATCCAACCCCCTTAGGGACTCCACTACAGATTTGTGTTGAGCTATTTCTTCTCCCAAAGATATCCCACAAAGCAGTGGACGTTTTGGATAATAGTTTTTCTTTTCCTAGATGGGCTACTTTCCCAGGGCGGTGAGCCGCATCTGCCCTCACTTCGCTCTATAGCACATGCAGCAGGGCTGAGCAATGTCAGGCTTTCAACATTGTGATATATCACCAGTTAAACCAGGCATAGGCAAACTTGGCCCCCCAGATGTTTTGGGACTACAACTCCCATCATCCCTAGCTAATAGGACCAGTGGTCAGGGATGATGGGAATTGTAGTCTCAAAACATCTGGAGGGCTGAGTTTGCCTATGCCCGAGTTAAGCATTGCAATATATCATGATAGAAATATGTAGAGGTAAACAGGGTAATATCCTGGCTATTTAGGGGTCTAAAACTGAAACATTTTTTCTTACCTTTAACATACTGCTGCAACTATTACAGTGGTACCTCGAGTTACAAATGCCTCAGGTTACAAACGCTTCAGGTTACAAACTCTGCTAACCTGGAAGAGTTACCTCGAGTTGAGAACTTTGCCCCAGGATGAGAACAGAAATGGTGTGCTGGCGGTGCAGCGGCAGGAAGAGGCCCCATTAGCGAAAGCACGCCTCTAGTTTCAGGTTAAGAACGGACCTCCGGAATGAATTAAGTTCATAACTAGAGGTACCACTGTATTTTATAGTACAGAGCAACAGGGGTGGCAGGAAACATGGGAGAAGTGATGACCGGATCCACATTTTCCACCAGATCATGTTTTTTTGTGTAGCACACACGTACATAGTGACTCAGGATGTATCGCCATGTTGAATATTATGAAACTGTTACCACGGTTTGGATATCAAACAGATTTGGACGATGTATTGATACAACGCCCAGTCCTAATGTGCAGAAACTGCCTTCTTGACCTACTATTGGGCTCATCTAGTCCATCCAATGGAGCCTGTCTTCCCATGCAAGGGAAGTTCCTAACTCACAGAGGGTTTGAGTCCCATCAGCTGCCCACACCGGGTTTAACTGGCCAATCAAAGCCATTCCTGGGATTGTGGCCACTGTTGCAGGCTGGCAGTGCAGGGTGGGGTGGGGATCAAAGCTGGGCAAACGACCCCAGAAGGAGCCCACCAGAGGTGCTACCCCTCCCCCAACACCCCATATACCCCTTGTTGAGCAACAACAGCTCTAGCAACTTTTGTTGTTGTTGAACATTAAGTTGTTATACCACTGATTTAAAAAAATACAAGTGTTCTTGATTTACTCAGATTTGTTCATTTTTAAATAATTGAACACAAAAGTCTTTCCTAGATTTTTTTAAAAATTCAAGTAAAACTAAGTCATCTCCGCCAAGCTAAGCAGTTGGCTCCTTACCTCTCTCGCCCTGACCTAGCCACTGTGATCCACGCGACGGTCACCTCCAGACTGGATTATTGTAACTCGCTCTACGTGGGGCTGCCCTTGAGACTGACCCAGAAACTCCAGCGGGTGCAAGACTCCTTACGGGGTCCTCACTGCGAGATCACATTCATCCGGTGCTATACCAGCTGCACTGGCTCCCGGTGGAGTACAGGATCAGGTTTAAGGTGCTGGTTTTAACCTTCAAAGCCCTATACGGCCTAGGACCCTCGTACCTACGGGACCGCCTCTCCTGGTATGCCCCACAGAGGAACTTACGGTCTTCAAATAAAAACACCTTGAAGGTCCCAAGCCACAGAGAGGTTAGGCTGGCCTCAACTAGAGCCAGGGCTTTTTCGGCTGCGGCTCCAACCTGGTGGAACGCTCTGTCACAAGAGACTAGGGCCCTGCAGGACTTGACATCTTTCCGCAGGGCCTGCAAGACAGAGCTGTTCCACCTGGCCTTTGGTTTGGACTCAGTCTGACTCCCTCCTTTGGCAATCTTTACAAAACTTTCGTTTATGGTTGCCATCAATTTTGATTTTAATTAATTTTTATAATGTTTTTATAATGTTGTACTGTTTTAGTGTTGTTAGCCGCCCTGAGCCCAGCTTCGGCTGGGGAGGGCGGGATATAAATAAAATTTATTATTATTATTATTATTATTATTATTATTATTATTATTATGCTTTGAATATCAAACAGCATTTTTGAAGATCAAGGAAGCTATTAGTTTAGTCTTAATTTCCGCAAATAAATGTAATTACAATAATTTTTTAACCAAAGTTTTAATGAATCTTGTAAGGAGGATAAAGAAAAACAGGTATTGAAGACTTTCAGATACAATTTTATAGAATAATTAGTATTTGTCACAGTTCCATGCAGCTGTTGCATGATCGGACACCTAAACTGTTGTAGTTGTGAGAACTGCAACAATCACATGAGAGCTGCCTCTGCAAATAAATGGTAAACAAATCAATTGGTAATCTCAACTAATGATGTGTGTTGGCCCTTTGAGGCTAGGGCAGGTATTAATTGCCTATATAGCAAATAGTTATGGTTAAGAAGGTCAAGGGAGTGTACAAACACCACTTTTTTTTAGTAAAACAGTACTTTTACTAAATCAAATGTATTCAGTTTGCCTTTCTGATGTGGAAATCCAAACCAGCTAAAATAACTTTAGTTTTAAATACTTTAAAATACTAGCCATACAAATCTGAACAATAATAAATACAAGCGAAAGGGGTGTCGTGCCACAAATAATGGTCTCTATTTAGATCTCTGCGTCTCCCTTACAGTTCATGGCTATATTGTCCAGAGTTTCATTTCTGATCTTTTTGGCCACCCAAGTAGAAAAGGCAAATTTATAAGTCACTGAAGTGATAGGACCAGGGCTGTCTTAAGCATATCAGGCCCCTCGGCCGCCACACCCAGCGAGTGGGTCTGGTAGATGCTGTCCACCATGGCAAGTGCACAGAGGCTCCTGTGGGTGCGGATGAACGGGAGAGCGCGCGCACCCACAAGCGCACACCTAGCTGCTGCTGCTGCTCCCGCTGCTGCCAGCCATATAGTTGGAGGGGCGGGCACAGCTTCTATCCTAAGCCTCTGCAGGGATCGCTGTCCTCCCGTGGAGGCTTGGGAGGCAAGCTGCACACCCACCAGCCATATGGTTGACGGGGCACAGCTGGCAGGCATGCAGGGAAAGGGGAGGCCACCGGCAAAGCCGTGCAGCCTGCTGGGACACCCCTGGGAGGCCAGCACCCTGGCACAACGCACCACTAAGCTCAATAGGAAAGATGGCTCTGGATAGGACCTTCTGTGCCAGGGAGACATCTTTCCTGTATGGAAAGAAATCGGCTCCTGGGTCCAATGTGTAGTAAGTAGTGCAAGATGTCTTCCCTGTGCAGTTTCTCACATAAACTATGTCTTCATTCGGTACTCTGTTGTATTGTCCATCCAGGACGGTAGAGGGCATAGCTTTGAAAACACAGCCTCAAGAAAAGTGAGGCTGGCCAGAGATTTGACAAGTAATTGGCTCCAAAATAGACCGTTTTTAGAAGGGGGAACCAAGGAAAGCATTTAGAGGATTTGATTGGTGCAGATTGTGTAGTGATTTTGTCCAGTGGCACCAATCTCTTAATTGATGTGAAGTGGAAATGTAAAATCTTTTGAAACTTGGTTAAATTTAATACTGAAAAAAATTAATAAAGTCGTACCTTGGTTGCTGAACGCCTTGGTACTCAGATGTTTTGGCTCCCGAACGCCGCACACCTGGAAGTGAGTGTTCTGGTTTGTGAATGTTTTTTGGAAGCTGAATGTCTGACGCAACTTCTGATTGAGTGCAGGAAGCTCCTGCTGCCAATCAGAAGCCATGCCTTGGTTTTCAGACAGTTCCGGGAGTCGAACAGACTCTTAGAACGGATTAAGTTCGACAACCAAGGTACCACTGTACTGAAAAAATTGTTACTGTGACCCACCTAACCTATTGTATTTTCAAATCTGTGAGTGCAAAGGAAGTTGTGTGCACGTTGGACATTGAACATCTTTTGTAAACGAGGGCTATGGGAGTTAGTCAAAAAGTTGCTTCTTCTGGGTGAATATAGTATGTCTGGGAGAAAAACCATTTTCAGTACAAATGCCCTTTAATAGTAGTGGGTAGGTTTTCACACTGGTGGTGAGTCTGGAAGTTCTTGAGATTCACACTTTCACATTCATCATAATTTTTGATTTTGAGAGTGTGGTGATAAAATACAACTGTGATCTCTTTCAATTAGTGCTGTGAATTAGGGATGCAATGATATGGCGCATCCAGATTTAACAGCGTTGGTCTCCTCTCAATCTTTGCTTTGTTAAATTAGGTCATTGAATATATTGCTTTCTAAATATGAATAGAAGCACCAGAGAGCCTTCAAATGTAGTTAAAATATCTTATAAAAACTATAGCAGGACTGATATAGATCTTACGATGTGCAAATCATTATAATTATCAACTGCAGGAGAAATAAACTACTTATAATAAGAAGCCTGATACCAGGAGGGATGGAAGTCAATAGGTGCGTAGAAGAATGATTCAAATATTTAAAGATATAAAGATATAAATGAGAAGACAAAGAAACGTAATGGAAATTGATATTATTTACATATTATGTTTAGATATTTATTTAGGTTTTTTTATGTGTGTCGGGTTCAGAAGGAGAGACACAGGAGGGGGAGCAAATGGAGAGTGAGGAGGAGGAGTCCGAGGGGGGCGCAGGCAGTGACAGTGGAAAGAGTTATTCCACAAGCCTCTCCAGCGAATCGGAGGACTCACAGAAGGGAGCGCCGATGGCCAGAGCGAGGGGGGTTCCAGGGGGGAAGCCCCAGGAGGAAGGGGCCAGCGGGGAGTCCCTGAGCAGCAGTTGGAAATCAGGACCAGCTTCCCCACCAGAGCGCAGTGGGGAGGGGGAGTCCCAGGAATCGGGACCAGTGCTCTCACCACCAGCGGGAGGAGAGGAGTCAGGTTTGGTCACGCCCACATCAGGAAGCGGGGAAACGGTCAGGAGGAAGGCTACCGGCTGGGCGCGCGCGCCAAGTTCAAATGTACAGGCGAGCGGCACAGCAGGGAGCCCGGGTAGGGAGCCAGGTCCTAAAGCCCGCCGGAAGGAAGGGGAAGACCAAGGGGGGTCAGCGTCAGAGGAGTCCAGGAAGGAGGAGACCCCAGAGGGCAGAAGGACCCAGCGAAGGAAAGAACAGCGTAGGAGGTGGAGCCGGGCTAGGATCTTAAACTGGTGTGGGAGGAGCAGTGAGTCAGAGGGGACTTAGCCGGTCTAGCGTCGAGACGTGGGTCTGCGCGCCCAGAGCTTTGAAATGGAAACTAAACTTCAATAAAGACTTTTGTATATTATATCCACCGGGCGTTGGTCCTCTGTGAGCTGGGATCTAGAGGCAGACCTGACAATGTGTTTTGGTATTTTTTGCAACTGTTGTAACTGTTGATTTGTTTTTCTTTTTGGTGATTCAAGTGAAAAATAATAAAAAGAATTTTAAAAAAATAAAAAAATAAAAAGGAAGCCGCTGGACACAATGGAATATGGGAAGTTAAAAAAATACAGAAATATAACTGGGGCTTCCTCCTCTTTTCTGGATTTGATGACTTGGGGCTTTGGGGACCTTTGGCAGAACCTTGGCAGCAAGTCTTTCTAACTAGGACTGACCTGAGAAAGGATGAAGAGACCCCCCGAGACTTGAAGACCAACAAAATGGATTACCAACAGAACAGGCAGGGAGAGACTGAAATAGATTTAAAGGCCTCCGATGTGAGAAATCCGGGCTAGGGATCTTAGAAGAGGACAGCTATTTGGGAAGGGATAGATACCTGGGGCAGGGAGGGAAGGGGAAAAGTAGAATTTAAAACTTTATGATTTTTGGGTTTTTATAATGTTGATTCATATTTTAATACAAAAAAGGGGAAATTTTTGGTATAAGAATTTTGATCGATCTTAGAATAAGGATCTAATGTATATAAGCAAAGGATTATTGAATTGGGCCTAACAAAAAGAATCAAATTTAAACACAATAAGAACAGGATTGGGGAAGGAAACAAGAACTTGCTGAATTTAATATGGAAATTGGGATGTATGGGGGGGTGGGGGGAAGTCAGGGAAAGAGGGTTATGAAAGCAAGGATATGAAAGCATTCATATGTGTGTTGTGTGTGTGTGTGTTGTTATAAAATGTGAAAATCCAATAATTTTTTTTTTTTTAAAAAAAATCTTATAAAAACATTAAACTTCACCCTGATCTGTATTCAGGACTTTGTCCTCCCCCCTTCCCCTCCTTCCTTCCCTTTCCCTTGATCAAAGAGGGCAGGTTTCTTCTGAGCATTTCTCACAGTGATGAATGGCTGATTCACATAATTTTGTGCTTGTGTACAGTGCCAGCTGACCTTGGGCATGCACACAGATGCATGGGAAATGAAATGTTATATATGAACCGGACAATCACAGATGTAGATCTGCAGCCATTTCTGTTCTTGCCACAGCCATTCAGTCTCATTAATGTCAGTGGATTGGTGAAATTGATTAGCCCAGCTAGCAATTGTCTTATATCCCAATCTGTGCCACTTTTTATGGAAAACTTCAAAAATAAAACTATTTTTAAAACAAATGATATATTAACACTGCATGTTTGTTGACATAATGTCACCTTAAGAACAGAAAAGGAGTTTTGCTGGATAAGACCAGTCTAGCCCATCATTCTGTTCCCTCTGTCCCTGCTCACCAACGACTAGTATGCTGCTTCTGATCCTGAAAATAACATCTAGCCAACCTGCATAGTAGCCATTGATAGCCTTTTCCTCCATGGGTTAATGTAGTTCCCTTTTAATATAAGCTAGTTATTGCCATCACATTTTGTGGTAGGAAATTCCATAATTTAACTGGGGGTGGGGTGGTTAAAGTTATTATTTGATATAAAATGTGTAAAAAGTACGAGGTCCTTTTGTGGGATTGTTGTCCTTTATGCCAGAGGAAATGATTTTAAAAATGAGGGAATATGAAAACTGAGAGTGATGAGCATCAATTCTTTTAGGATCCTTGAAAGCATTTTAAAACCACTGTAATAAAAGCTTAAATGAATTGCTGGAAAAAGTTTGAACAATTATAAGAGGATGCCAGTTTGGTTAACGAACAGAATGAAGGAAGCTGTAAAAGGTAAGAGGGCTTCCTTTAAAATTAGGAAGTCATATGAGGAAAATATGAAAGAGCATGAATTTTGGCCAAAAAAAAAAGTAAGTTGACAATTTGGCAATAAAAAGGATTTTGGAGATTTATTACTAAAAAAAGCTACAACAAACAAGAGCAAGGGCGACAGAATCACTTGGAGAGAACTGGAGTTTAGGATACATGGGAGTCATGTCCACTGATCTTTCTAAGCTGCTTTTCAACTTTTCCCTCACTTTGTGATAGAGCCTTCTGCGCTAGGCTACTGTACCTTGTTAGTGTGACTCTTGGAAGTGGGGGCAGCACCCAAAACCTCTCACATGCCCCTCTCATGCCATTAGCTCTTCAGATGAAATTTTGCTCTTTATGCTTGTTTTCAGACGTTGGATATTATTTATGTCTGAGGTCTTTTCTGTAGTGTGTTACTTGGAGGTCACTTGCTCCTTCTTGATTTTAGAAAAGTGGTAAAACAACCTTATTTAAAAGGCCTTTGGGGGTTTTGAAGGAATTGCAGCAGTTTTATGAATTTCTGCTACAGTACTTGTTTTATTCTCCGGTGGACCTGGGTGATCTATCGATACACGAGGGCCGGAGCCTGGGGGCTGCTTCACCCAGCGCTATATTGCGGCTGAAGCAGCCCCCTCTCCTGAGTCCCTCTGCCACCGGAGGGTGAAGTCGCCACAGCGCTCTGGCCCTCATACCGCAGAGGGAGGAGCACGCTGACATGGGGAGGCACTGGAGCCCATGCAGCTGGTTCCTCCCTTCTTGAAACTTTTCCACTGAGGGGCGTGGGACTTTAGCAAAGCCCCCACTCCGACTTTTCCGATGAGCTGGAGGCAGGGGGCTTGATCAGCTGAGAAGTGGGCTTCCTTGAACCACCTGCTTCTCAGTCAATCAAGCCCCCCCCCCGGCTCATGTGAGGTAAAGTGGGGGCTTTGTTAAACTGCTCCGCTGAGGGGCATGCGGCTGCCCACACCCTTCAGCAGAGCAGTTTAAAGAAACCGGCCACCTGTGTCACCTGCTTCAGTCCCTTAGCCCGGACAGGCAGACGCTGGAGGAGGAGTCAGAGTCTTTGCCCTGTGCCTTGCGGGGCTGGGCTCCTTCCGTGCGCTGGGCGCTGGAGGAGGCTGCGGATTTGCCTGCCTGGCCTTGACAGGAATAGGCAGAAGCTGCGCACGGTGATGCTAATGGTTTCTTTGGCCAGCAACTGCCTTCTTCCTCCCCGCCTCCTTTCCGACATCTTAATATACAGCCATATCGCGAAGTTTAGCTGGTGGTCTATTATGATGTTGGAAAACAGATATCAGCCAGCCCTATTCTTAATACTGGAATTTTAATACTATAAGCTATTGAACAACACTATTGTTGTGCATTTTCATTGATTAACAGTTGCATAGATGACCAGTGTGCTGGAGAGATAGGATATACTTTTTAGAAATAAATACATTAATACATTAATAGAGACTAAGTGGGAATGTGATGCAAATTGCCAGATGGAAAGGAAGAGGGGTTGATTGTGTTTCTTCTGCATGGTGTTCCCCCTTTTTTGTGTATAACTAGCAGAAAACTGATTTTTAAATTCTGTTGTTAGGACTGCTTTTTGTCTTATTAAGCCAGGCATCCCCAACCTGCGGCCCTCCAGATGTTTTGGCCTACAACTCCCATGATCCCTAGCTATCAGGACCAGTGGTCAGGGATGATGTGAATTGTAGTCCAAAGCATCTGGAGGACCAAAGGTTGGGAATGCCTGTATTAAGCTATAAGTGGCAGAAAAAGAGTATGTTGTGGGGTTGAGTTCAGCTCAGTATGTAGAGAGAACACACTGGTTGAAATAGAAAGGGTATTAGGATTTGCGTTAAACATTGTTTTTCACGCCAATAACATAGCCTTAGTAGGACTTAAAAACAGAATTGTCTGAGCGTTCTTACTGTGCTGGGAAATATAACTATTCTTCTATATTACTGAAGACTGTATAAAAAGTAAGTACTTCTCTTAAATGCTTCTCTTACAGGAAAGGGCTTTGACATCTTCAGATTCTGTGAGCAGCGTGTGAAAGCAGGCTTGTTCTTGTGCAGATCTCAGATGGATAGCTGTAGTTATTCAGTGACTTTTCCTCCACAATCCATTTCCGTAAGTGATGAACTCAATTATTATAACTTTACTCATTGTGTACCATTGCTAGTATATTAGTGTAACTGACATTTTAAATGCAAATAATAAAATCAAACAAAAGCTGGATCTAGACACATCAAAAAATTGTTTCAGGAAAACGCGCTGTAAAGCTTCAAGTGTTGGTGAAAGATGGAACTTCACAGCGCTACCTGGTGTCACAGGGTGGTAATGCAAATAAAACGTTTTTTCTTTACTAATGTAGCTGAGTCCAAAATGTAATCTTTACAGATTGCCAGTAGTATGCACAGAGCTATTTGGGAGCACTAACTGGTTGGCCATTAGCCAACCACTGAAAGAAACTAGCAGTAGTGACAACAGCAATTCGTGCCTTTAGAGGTAGGCTTCTGATACTTCATTCCTAACAACCTGTATCAGTAGGGGATATATGTAATGAAGATCACTTTCACCTGTGGTTTGCAAAGCTTCCATTGACATATGTATCAAATAAGTGTGCCTCTGTTTACTGCCTGCTCTCTATAATTGTATTTATAGACAGGTTTTGAAAGTGATAGTTTAGCAGGAATCTACTACCACTAACAACTCTTCAGGCTTCCCTACAGTGCCCCACCTTGCACTTTCACAACCACCTCACTCTACAAAGGCCAGCTCTATCAAGGCCAAGATGGAGAAACTGAACACTAATATCCAGGAAAGGCTTGATGCTGGTTCAGCAGTTGTTCACCAGAGATTCCCCTTTGACTTAAAGCTATGAGCAGCGTATAATAAAACCAGGAATGAATTGTACTGTTAAGAGTATTGCAGGCTTATGTTCTCTGTTGGGTTCCTGTGAATTGTAGACTCTGCACTGAACTTGAAAATGTGGCAATTTAGAAGATGAGATTTTGTTAATATTTCCCCCGCCTTCCTTTCTCTCTGGCTTGTAGTTGTATTGAGCTCCTAGAATTTACACTGTGCAGTTGAACGCCATAATTTTCTGGGGTAGGACAGATTCTAGAGAATGGCCCTTAAATGTTCCTTTGTATACATTGATTTTCTTTTGATGACTAAGCATGTGGTGTTCACTTCTGGTTGTTGTTTTTTTGCCATTCCTGTAAGTGTGTGCTGTTTGATTGATTGTCCAAGACTGCTTTTCCCCTCATGTACTAAAGCAAATTACTATTGATGCAGTATTCCAGAAACTGCTGTGCTCCAGGAGACAATGTAATTATACAAATGGCTCCACAGTTTGTCTTTAGGTTCAATTTGCTCAGGGACTGTTGTATTTTACTTTTTAAAACTACCTCCACCTTCCTGCTCCTAGATCTGTACCTGTAATTCCGATCCTTTCTGCATATGCTTGGCTAAAGGGAAGAGAAGGCCTTGGCTCATCCATGCATGCCCAATGTCTCAGGTTCAAGCCTCAACACCTCCAGAGAGCTGCTGGTCAGAATAGACAATCCTGAGTTAGTTCAATTGTCCAACTTGGTATAAGGCAGCAGTTTATCTCCTTATGATGAATATAATTTCCCTTGCATATCATTTTCATTTTAAAACTCCATAAGATTAATCTGAAATAGTCTTGCTATTATTGGCCAGAATGAAATTAAATGAACTGAAGAGATTGGCTGGCGTGATGCTGATCTGCCCTGTCAATGTATATCTCTTTAAAATTGGCTGCAAGCCATCAGAAATATAATCCCTGATGGGGCTATAGTACATCTCGCCACCAAACACTGTCACTTCGTACTTATCCACAATTACTTCAGTTCTGGGAGAACTTGTATCTTCAAGTCAGTGACACTCCACACTATGCCAATGCCTTCATGGTTGACTTAGAACAATGCTTTCTTGTCTCCTGTCCTCAAAAGCCTCTCCTGTATCTGAAATATGATAACAGCTTTATCCTCTGAACTCATGAAGAGGAGACACTTGAACAACAGGACTGCAAGAATTTTAGCCACAATGCAAAGTGATCTTGGACCACTCCACACAATATACTAGCTTTACAGACACTTGTGTGCAACTACATAATGGACCCACATATAAGCATCATCTTATACAGTGGTACCTCAGGTTACATACACTTTAGGTTACAGACTCCGCTAACCCATTAATAGTGCTTCAGGTTAAGAACTTTGCTTCAGGATGAGAACAGAAATCGTGCAGTGGCGACGCGGCGGCAGCGGGAGGCCCGATTAGCTAAAGTGGTGCTTCAGGTTAAGAACAGTTTCAGGTTAAGAACGGACCTCCGGAACGAATTAAGTACTTAACCTGAGGTACCACTGACACGGACGCGGAGGTCCAGCTCCAACGGCCTTCTGGCGGTTCCCTCACTGCGAGAAGCAAAGTTACAGGGAACCAGGCAGAGGGCCTTCTCGGTGGTGGCGCCCGCCCTGTGAAACGCCCTCTCACCAGATGTCAAGGAAATAAACAACTATCTGACTTTTATAAGACATCTGAAGGCAGCCCTGTTTATGGAAGTTTTTAATGCTTGATGTTTTATTGTGTTTTATTGTGTTTTTAATACTCTGTTGGGAGCTGCCCGGAGTGGCCGGGAAACCCAGCCAGATGGGCGGGGTATAAATAATAAATTATTATTTTTATTGTAACCCCCACCCCTTAAGTCTCTTCGCAGACAACATTGCTGTCTTCCTTATTGCTGCTATAGTGAGTCTCCTCAAGGTCATGCAGAAATATCTGGCCTTCAAATTAATTACGATAAATCTAAATCACTCTTTTGGAACATCAGACCCCAGGCCCAATTGTTTTTCAGCATGACCTTGGGGATAAAGCTCAGGACTCCGACTCTGAGAAATCTGGAGGAATCTGCCTTACCTTTTTCAATTTAATATTCCAGCCCCACCCCCACCCCACAAAAAGATCAGTGGGTGGCATTCAGTCCTCAACAAGTTTGTTTTACAAGCTCAAAAGGCCAGGGCTTCATCATTTATTCTGTACACGAAGTCCTGCTTGGAGGTTGGGGCCTTCCTCATACAGACAACCCCCATTTTGTGTGTGTTCAGAGAACATGTGAGCTGTGTATGTGCAGGCTGTTTTTGGATCTGGAAGAGGGCATAATGGGGGCCTCATGGGGCGGGCTTCTGTGTGCTCCACTAACATGCTTGATGACCCAGAGAGCAACCCCTGCACAAATCAGAGTTGTCCCTACACACACTTTTATTTTGAAGCTTTCCAGATCTATCAGGTGGTTCCACAGTGGATAGCTGTGAAGGAACTGGAATTACCCTCCCCACACTTGCAGTAGAAGCAAACAGCAAAATAATCAGCATAGGCATGATGACTACGTAGAACCTCCACTTTCAGAAACTGTAAGCCACACAGTGCTACTTGCTGGGGAGAAGGAAAGGATCTTTGCCTCCAATCTCTGGGGTTTTTTTGGCTACTCAGACATTGGTCCCTGTGGGAAGCAGGATGCTGGTCTAGATAAATCTCTGCTGTTAATCCATCAAGGGTCTTCTTGTTTCTGAAAGAGAGAGTAATTCAAGGCCAGAAAAGGGTGAAAATAGGTCCCATGTTGCCTGGTGGAATGAAAAGTGGTTCCCAGTTCTGAAAAGGTTGCAGACTCCTGCTCTAGACAACTGAGACAATTGCTTATAAATTGGACGGTCCCAGCAAATCAAGCTCCCTAACCCAGTTTTTATCTTCCGCACCCAGGAGGCTTTTTCTTGATAACACACATTGCAGCTGCATCCTTTCCTTTGTCTGTTTATATAATGCCACTTTTCTTCGTTTTCTTGGCATATTAACTGGGATTTTTTTTTCCATTCACTAATGAAACCACATCTGAGGCTACCCATTGCCTTCCAGTTTGGTCTTATACTTAAATCTCATGACTGTTTACTTGATCGCCCAAGGTTGCAAGTCTGGAAAAATATTTACAGGGCAGCAACATCAAATTGTAGAAATCAGTGACATATTTTAGATATGCATAAGTCTGAAAAATAAATTGCATTACTATGGTATTTGGGTGATTAGCTTGCTTTTTTTTATCCCTTACTTGTAAAAAATGCATTTACAGCATTTTGTTTTCAACATCAAGTAACCATTATACTGGTCATTTGTGTCCAAATGTATATCTGATATTTTTAAAAAAATCTTCATTGTGCTATAGTTTTTTTAGAAGAGGAATTGAGAGAGGTAGTGGCTTGCAAAGCAAAAGGAAGGAGCAGAAAGATATGGAACGTCAAGAGTTATTAGCAAAAATGTTTTGTATTGAAAAGATTGGCAATAATGGTTTGTTTCTTTAAGACTATATATGCTATCATGTCAATTCACACAAATCTCATGGGACTAATTGTGTAAGACCTTGTTTTTCTGTATACAGTCAAAAAATGCTTATTCCGCTTAAAATTATTTGTTAAGTTACATGGTGAACAGAGGGGAATATATATATATATATATATATATATATATATATATATATATATAACCTTCAAACTGAAGGACAACCAGCATACATCAGAATTAGATTTTAAGCTTTGTAGGCTTAAGTTTCTCAAGAAGAGATTACCAGAGGCAGGGCTGTGTCTTTGAAAAGCTGTCATATGCCATACAAATCTTGGTAGTGATTGTAGAAAATGTCACATTAACTCTTATAACTCTGTGCTAACTTCTTCCTTCAGTATCTAGCTTGATGTTCATCTAACAAAAACTTAATTTTAGAAACGATGTGTTCATTTCCGGTAAGATTTTTTCTTTTAAAAAGGGAGTGAAGCTGAGTTGAACTATGACTCTGATATGTGATAAATAAATTTCCTTAGGAAAAGGTTTTACGACCTCAGCAGTACAGTGGTGCCTCGCAAGGCGAACGCCTTGCAAGACGGAAAACCTGCTAGACGAAAGGGTTTTTCGTTTTGGAGGCGCTTTGCAAAACAAATTTCCCTATGGGCTTGCTTCGCAAGACGAAAATGTCTTGCGAGTTCCTGCGGGGTTTTTCCCCTTTTCCCCCTTTTCCTAAGCCCTAAGCCGCTTATCAGCTGATCCGCTGATAAGCCGCTTATCAGCGGATCCGCTAAAAGCCGCTAGACCGCTAATAGCGCTAATCCGCTAAGCTGTCAATGGGCTTGCTTCGCAAGACGAAAAAACCGCTATACGAAGAGCCTCACGGAACGGATTAATTTCGTCTTGCGAGGCACCACTGTATCTCAGTGAGTCGAGCGTACTGTAAGTAAAAGCTTCATTGCTGATGAAATGGGTTTGGTTTCTTCTTCTGGAATAGTGCCAAGAAGTGACCTACAATAATAGTAGGCACAGTGAAGAACAAATGAACTAAGGATACAAGCTTGTAGCCAGTGTCCAGCATTCAGTGACAGCTAAACATTTTTTTCAGATGAGTGCTCTCCACCATCCACCATCCCCAGCTCCTAGTATTCAACAGATTCAAAACCACAAGCAATTTCAGGCCTGAACTCAATATCCTGTTTTTTATGTATGCCAAGATAAATAAAATAACTACATTAGGAAACCGAAATATTGACCTCATGTGTATTAGTAACGCAGCATTTTCTTCCCCAATACTATCTTTTATTTCAGGTGTCCTCACCATCCCCTGCCCCCTGGGTTATAAGTGTTAGACTTGTGCACACAGAGAGAAAAAATCTGTTTATCTTTTGGTTGGAAATTAGGTGTACCAAAGCCAGCAAAAAATATTACCAAGATAATGGCACATCTATTGCCCACGGTAACAAAGCTTAGGAATGATTAATAAATATTTGTCAGTTGAATTGGTTCTTGAAATCTAGAAGTGAAATAAGCTTAACCATTACTGTTGTGTATTGAGTCAAAGGATTTTATATCTGTATTATTATTGTCTGTATTTGCATTAGGGTAAAGTAACTGCCTTTTGGTTCCAGAGGGTACAGCTACTATTGGTTCATTTAAGCTGCTGTATTTGGATCCTCTGTCTTATTGGTTGCCTCCAAAAGGCAGGACTGTGATTGCCTGATATTGTTCCCTCCAAAATGTATCCCTTCTAGCTAGTTCCCTGTCCCTATAAATGTAGCTCTCCCCTCCTCAGGTCCCAGTCTTGTTGCTTTAATAAAGAAGTGTTACTAGAGAACTGTCTCCAGCATATTATGTCAAGAGAGCTGAAATCACAAACCCCATGTCACAACAACTGGCGACGAAGGTGGGATCCGGAACGCTGAGGAGCGGTTAAACGCAGCCCTGCCTCAGAGTCCGGATTGTAGCTAAGAACAAGACTCACTGGCCAGCTGAGAAGACGACCCTGCCCACAGGACAATGGAGAGTCCAAGGGTATTGGAGCCCTTCCAGCCATCAGAGCCCCACACGTGGGAAGACTACGTCGCACGCTTCGAGTTCTTCGCAGTGGCTCAAGGGATCACCAATGCCAGCAAAAGAAGGGCCACATTCCTGAGCTACTGTGGGCCTGAGATCTTCAAGCTGGCCAAGGCATTGCTTGCCCCAGCGAAGCTAAGTGAGACATCTCTCAAAGATATTCTTGCCTGCCTAACAAGCCATTTAGCGCCTACTGAGACCAAGATGGCCCGGCGGATGGAGTTTCATAAGAGGCAGCAGCGTGCTGGGGAGTCTGTATCTGCATTTCTAGCTGAACTGCGGAAGCTCGCTCAGCACTGCGACTTCCAAGATCTGGAAGAGACTCTCCTGGATCGGTTTGTCGGTGGTCTGAGCAGCAAGAAAGCCAGAAGACGCATTGTGGCTAAAGAAGAGGTTACCCTTGCTTCAGCCTTGAAGGAGGCCACCGCCACGGAGAATTATGAAAGAGAGGAGCTTGATGCCAGTCGCAGGGCCCCTAAGCCACAGATAGAAGTTGCGCATGCCATGGACGAGCTAGAGGCTACTCTGAGCCAGAGCCCAGTCCGTGGGGTCGAGTCAGAGCGTCAGGCCTGCACAGTGCACAAAGATCACCGAGGCAGGTGCCCTGGTTGTGGAGGAAACCATGAGTGGAAGAGTTGTCGTTTCCGGGATGCTATGTGCCGGACATGCGGAAAGACAGGTCACATCGCCAGGGTCTGTAGATCGGCGGCGTTGGGAGCGACAGGAGCACCTAGACTGGAGCATCGCAGATCGGCCACAGCAAACCATGTTCTAAAGGACTGCAACTACGTAACGGAGATCAACGGGAGGGTCGTGCAGTTTCCAGCGCAAGGCAAGGCACACGTCAAGGTGAAGATTGAGGGTCAGCTGTGCGACATGGAGGTGGACTCCGGATCTGGATTCGCTATCGTGTCGGACCAGACCGCGAGGACATTCTTCCCCAGGGGTAAGTTGCCCCCTCTGGAGCCCTTCCCGGCAACTTTGCAGTCATACTCAGCGGGCTGCATCCATGTCATGGGAATGTGTGCCGTGAGAGTACAGTTCCGGGACAAACAGGCAGTACTCAAACTGGTGATTGCGAAGGGCAGTCGCCCCAGTCTCTTGGGCACTGACTGGTTTCCCGCCCTGGGACTGAGTATATCAGGGCAATCCAAACCTGCCCCGAGATTAGCGAGGCATTATACAAAGAATTTGCTGGTCTCTTTAATGGAAAACTGGGTTGTTATAAAGGGCCCCCAGTTGACTTCGAATTGGACCCTGGGGTGGCCCCAATCCGACTCAAACCAAGGCGAGTGCCATTTGCACTGCAACCCAAGATCGAAGCAGAGCTGGATAAATTGGTCAAGCAGGGAGTTCTCTCACCCGTGGACTCCGCTAAGTGGGAGACTCCAATCGTCACGCCCCTTAAAGCAAATGGGGAAGTTAGGATCTGTGCTGATTACAAATGTACTATCAATAAGGCACTCAGGGGAAATTCATACCCCATTCCAGTCGTATCACATCTGTTGGCTAAACTGGCTGGGGGCAAGGTGTTCGCCAAACTTGACCTGGCACAAGCTTACCAACAGCTGCCAGTAACCCCACAATCAGCGGAAGCACAGACTATTGTCACATATAAAGGGGCGTTCAGAGTTAACAGATTACAATTTGGAGTTTGTGTGGCCCCAGGGATTTTTCAAGGGCTCATGGAACGCCTGTTAAGAGGTCTGCCGGGGGTCTTGCCATTTTTTGATGACGTTTTGATTGCTGGAAAAGACCCACAGGAACTGGTTGCGCGTGTCCGTGCAGTGTTGCTCAAGTTCAAGGAGGTGGGGTTGCAACTAAAAAAGGAAAAATGCAGTTTTGGGGTGCCAACTGTGGAATTCTTGGGGTTTAAAATTGATGCATCAGGCATCCACCCCACAGATGCTAAGGTTAAGGCCATCATCGAGGCACCACGACCACAGAACAAGACGGAGTTGCAGTCATTCCTGGGACTTATTAACTTTTATCATTCGTTCTTACCCCAGAAAGCTTCGGTAGCTGAACCATTACATAGACTGTTGCAGAAAAAGAATGTGTGGCGATGGGGGCAGGAGCAGCAGAAGGCTTTTGACTCCTTGCGAGGAATGCTGAGTAGCAAGAGCGTCCTTGCTCATTATGATGAATCGAAGCCGCTGGTCCTGGCATGTGATGCCTCTCAATACGGCCTGGGGGCGGTGCTGAGTCATAGGGAACCGGATGGGTCGGAAAAGCCCATCTCTTTCTATTCCCGTACGTTGTCGCCCACGGAGCGCAACTATGCTCAAATTGACAAAGAGGCGCTTGCAATTGTGGCAGGAATCAAAAAGTTCCATGATTATGTGTACGGTCGTCATTTCTCCATTGAAACGGACCACAAACCACTGTTGGGGTTGTTCAACCCGAACAAACAAACGCCACAAATTCTCTCCCCCAGAATGTTGCGTTGGTCTATATTCCTGAACGGGTTCCAGTACACCTTGACCCATGTGCCGGGGAAACGGTTGTGCCACGCTGATGCGCTGAGTCGATTGCCCCTTCCTGGCGGGAGCAATGAGGATCCTGCTCCAGCGGAGCACATAATGATGCTGGAAACACTTCCGGGGGCTCCTGTAACGGCTACTGATATTGCTGAGAAAACGAGGAAAGATGCTGTTCTCTCCCGTGTGCTCACTTGGGTGGGGAGGGGGTGGCCAGGTGGTCCGCATGAAGACAAATTCAGGCCTTATGCGACAAGACAGCACGAGTTATCCATGCATAAGGGTTGTCTCCTGTGGGGAGATAGGGTGATCATCCCAGCACCACTGAGAAACAGGGTTCTTGAGACGCTTCACATGGGACACCCGGGAATGGTCAGGATGAAGTCGCTAGCCCGATGTTATGTGTGGTGGCCTGGAATGGACCAGAACATAGAGCAATGGGTACGAACATGCAAGGCATGCCAAGAGGTGCGGCCAGAAGTGGCCAGGGCACCAGTTCACTGGTGGGAGCAGTCCAGATCTCCCTGGAGCCGGCTGCACTTAGATTTTGCTGGGCCATTCCAGGGGAAGGTCTTTTTGGTTATCGTCGATGCATATTCCAAATGGTTAGAAGTGGCGATGGTCCCTAGCATGGCATCAGCTGCCATAATCAAGGTGTTGAGGCAGCTGTTTGCAACCCACGGGTTACCTGAGACCATTGTATCAGATAATGGGGCAGCTTTTGTATCCCAAGAATTCAAGGCATTCTTGGCTGATAACTTCATAAGAGGGGTCACATCTGCGCCCTTTCACCCATCCTCCAATGGGCAGGCGGAGCGCATGGTAAGAACAGCCAAAGAATCCATTGCGCGCTTAATGGAGGGTAACTGGTCAGCTCGCATTGCGCGAATGTTATTTTTGCAGCATGCGACGCCATGTACTGCGACGGGCAAGTCGCCAGCTGAGCTGCTCTTGGGTAGAAGATTGGTAACGGTGCTGGATTATGTCCACCCGGATAAAATGTCAAACCATAATTCAAGAGCAAACCCCCAGGCTGAGACTGACACAACAAGGTATTTTGCCCCTGAAGATCTGGTCTGGGTGAGGAACTATTCACGAGGTTTGCGGTGGGTGGCTGGTGTGGTCACCCGGGCTAGTGGACCTGTGTCCTATTATGTGACCTTGGAAAATGGGCAAGTTTGGAAGAGACATATAGATCAGCTGAGGCGCCGGGCGCTCAGCAGGGAGGAGTCTGATAATTCATCCCTGGCTAACGACGCAGAGCTGCAAGACCAGAGTGAAAGGGTCTGCTAGTCCTCAGGATGACGAGGTACAGGTAGGGGACCCTGAGATGTCTGGGACTCCATCTGTTCCTGATGAAACCCCTATAGCAGCCCCCTACTACAGGTGACACCCAATCCAGAACCGGCAACACCTGTTGTCAGGAGATCAAGTAGAAGTTGTAGGACCCCACAGTACCTGAGAGATTACGTCTGCTGTGCTCACTAGGGGGGGAGGGGTGTTGTGTATTGAGTCAAAGGATTTTATATCTGTATTATTATTGTCTGTATTTGCATTAGGGTAAAGTAACTGCCTTTTGGTTCCAGAGGGTACAGCTACTATTGGTTCATTTAAGCTGCTGTATTTGGATCCTCTGTCTTATTGGTTGCCTGCAAAAGGCAGGACTGTGATTGCCTGATATTGTTCCCTCCAAAATGTATCCTTTCTAGCTAGTTCCCTGTCCCTATAAATGTAGCTCTCCCCTCCTCAAGTCTTAGTCTTGTTGCGTTAATAAAGAAGTGTTACTAGAGAACTGTCTCCAGCATATTATGTCAAGAGAGCTGAAATCACAAACCCCATGTCACAACAATTACCATATCACTACTACATTGAGTTGCTGCACTAGTTCTGATGCTGAACTGCAGTCTGTCTTGGTGTCTACCTTCAATAGTCCTGCTTTGCCAATTATATTGTACAGTATACTAAGCATATACAGTCATACCTCATGTTACGGATGCTTCAGGTTAAGTGTTTTCGGGTTGTGGACCACAGGAAACCCAGAAGTACTGGAACGGGTTACTTCCGGGTTTTGCTGCTCGGGCATGCGCAGAAGTGCTACATCGCGCTTTGCACATGAGCGCCAATTCGCGCCTGCACAGACGCAGCGCTTCAGGATGTGAACACTGTGGGTTGTGGACGTGCCTCCATCACGGATTACGTCTGCAACCTGAGGTTCCACTGTACAGTGGTACCTCTAGTTATGAACTTAATTCATTCCAGAGGTCTGTTCTTAACCTGAAACTGTTCTTAACTAGAAGCGTGCTTCTGCTAATGGGGCCTCTTCCTGCCGCTGCACCGCCAGCACACCATTTCTGTTCTCATCCTGGGGCAAAGTTCTCAACTCGAGGTAACTCTTCCAGGTTAGCAAAGTTTATAACCTGAAGCGTTTGTAACCTGAGGCGTTTGTAACTCGAGGTACCACTGTATAGGAAAAAACACCTCTTACCAATTTCATATGATACTGTCAGTGTCCGTCCTCTAGTGCCTCTTCCTTAAGCTCATTATAATCTTGTAGTTGGATAAATGTTTTTTTCTCAGGAGTCTGAGGAAATCATTTACAGTTTGTTTAATAAGAGGTTAAAAGCATTCTATTTGTTATTTTTACCTCCTCTATGTGTGACAATTACTACAATGATAGCCGTTCTGCAATGTGATAGAACCATTTAAAGTTGTTGCTGTTATTATAATTTCTATAGTGCTTTAAGTATACAGTATAAAATACCTTCTGTTTCTTAATTACAACCCCATTGCCATGTAAGGCAGCAGCTTGTCTAAGCTTAATGGCAGATTGTGGATGAATACCAAAACTGTATAACTATACAGTGGTACCTCAGGTTACATACACTTCAGGTTACAGAATGAGAACAGAATTACAGGATGAGAACAGAAATCATGCTCTGGTGGTGCGACGGCAGCAGGAGGCCCCATTAGCTAAAGTGGTGCTTCAGTTTAAGAACAGTTTCAGGTTAAGAATGGACCTCCGGAACGAATTAAGTACTTAACTCGAGGTACCACTGTATGACATATTGCTTTTGAAAGTTCAAAGAATTGCTTTCATAGGGAAACATGCAAATATTTAGTAGTAGTAGTAACAATTTTTTTTGCTTAGCTATAAGCTATAACAAAGAAAAAAGACATTCAGAGTTGAGCCCCATATTTGGCTCCTAATTAGCTGGTGTTAGGATCGTCCTACTCGTGTGTAGAACCCTGGCAGAGACACATGCCCTACTGGCATGTTCTCTCCCTCCTGGTCGATCGTTCGGGAGCTTCAAAAGCTTTCTCCAGCCCAAACATCACAGCGACTGATACCAAGAGGGATCAGCACACTTACCTGCAGAGTATTAGCGGTTCGCATAACTAATACAGCAGGACAGCATTTTGGCTAATCTACTTTATTTACACACAGTATAATACACTCAGAGCATTCTGACTTAGCTCCTTCCTGTTTCTCATCAGACAACAAAGAGAAAGAACAAAGGACAATAGTCCTACATCATGGAAACACAGTAATCCAAACATCCTGTCTCTGTCACTTCCCACTATGTGACAAAACAATCCCATGACTGCAAGCACAGAGCAAGAATCCTAACAGCTGGTAGCCAATGCAGTTAGAGAAGCATGCAATGTAATATAATTTTCCTATCTGACAGCAAAAAGCACACAAACTTACTTCATGTAACTTTTTTTCCTGAAGCTAAACTCAGATCATGAGAATGCTTTACAAAACATACAGAAATGCTGCTTCAAAGGATATTTCTTAAAACAGCCATCTAGAAGGGCAGAGGCCATAACTTTTCTTAATTCTGTAGAAGCAATTTTATGTGGGGCCAAAGTAATTAACTACAGATAGTTACCTTTTTATTGTCTTAATACATGGATACAGCCTGAAAAACTCAAGGAATGAATAGTTAACATATAAATCATAGAAGCTCTCTCATATCCAAACATTTATACCTGAAATTTAAACACTGATTAGATCATAATCAGCTCACTATTAAGTTCACTGACAACTGTATGTAAAGTAGTAACTTGCTTTTGAGAATTTATGGGTATGCCATAACCTAGAGAAACTAGACATGAAGATGACAGAGTTAGCATTCTGTTACAAAAGTTTTAAGAGTCAAATTTGCATTCTAGTCTGGACAGAAAGCCAACCCACAGAAGGAATGCCAACAAAGAGGACCAATACTATCATTAGACATAAATGTCGAACATCCTTCAATTCCTGGACTAATGATTGACTGAGACCCCAAAGCTTTACACCATATAACATGGAAAGAATAACCTTAATGAATATTTTAAGGTCTGGCATAACTATTTTCCTTCCCTTTGTATAAGAAGAACTTCAGAACAGCTCCTACAAGATATCTTGCTTTCCTGAGATAAGCATCCTGATCAGCCTTCCAAGAGGAAATAACTGTGAAAAGGACCCCTAAAAACAAAATGATTTAGTCCATTGAATAATTAGAATTAACTATTTAAATGTGGGAGGTTTCTTACTAAATACAACCTCTTTTGTTTTGGTAAAATTACTGCTAATTTGTTCTTCTCCCAGAAGTTAGTCAGCAAGTCCATCTGCTTTTTCAAACCACACCTGGTCAGAGATAATATAACCATATCATCTGCATATAGGAGTATACTGACCTTTCTATTTCCTATACCAGGTAGGCATGCATTCACTTACCAAGCAATTTATCCTGATCATTAAAATAAAGACTGAAAAGGAGGGATGCTCAAACACATTCCTGTTTAACTCTCTTCATAGTTGGGATTGGATTAGCTAAAAGACCATTCCTGTCTATACTGATTTTAACAGTAGTAATTTGAAGAAGCATGAGCAGTCTAGGGTCTATATCAATGGCATGCAATTTGGCCCACAGACAGTTTCTGTCTATTGAATCAAAAGCTTATGATAGCCCAACAAACACTGTAAAGAGCATTTCAACAGTTTTCCCAACAAGATGGGGCAAAGTATAGCAGTGATCAGTAGTGGAATAGAAATTACTAAATCCAGCTTGCTGTTCACACAAAATATAATTGGAGGATATCTGCTGTTGAAGTCACATATTTTAGAAGAGATATCCAACATTCTGACTGGTCTGTAATTTTGGGAAAGAGAACATGCACATAAACAATTTCCCCTACTTGTGCTTTCATATGCTTAATAATAATAATAAATTAATAATTATTATTATTTTATTTGTACCCCACCCATCTCACTGGGTTGCCCCAGCCACTCTGGGCAGCTTCCAGAATATAAAAAATTAAAAACTTCCCTATACAAGGCTGCCTTCAGATGTTTTCTAAAGGTTGCATAGTTACTTATCTCCTTGACATCCAATGGGAGGGCGTTCCACAGGCTGGGCGCCACTACCAAGAAGACACTCTTCCTGGTTTCCTGTAACCTCACTTCCTGCAGTGAGGGAACTGCCAGAGTGTCCGCTCTGAATGATGGGGTGGAGATGCTCATTCAGATATACAGGGCCAAGGCTGTTTGGGGCTTTAAAGGTCAGCACCAACACTTTGAATTGTGCTTGGAAATGTATTGGGAGCCAATATAGGTCTTTCAGGACCAGTATTATATGATCCTGGCTGCCGTCCCCAGTCACCAGTCTAACTGCCACATTCTGGATTAGTTGTAGTTTCTGAGTCACCTTCAAAGGTAGCCCCATGTAGAGCACATTGCAGTAATCCAAGTGGCAGAGAACTAGAGCATGTACCACTCTGGCGAGACAGTCTGCGGGCAGGTAGGGTCTCAGCCAGCATACGAAATGAAGCTGGTAGACAGCCGCCCTGGACACAGAATTAACATGCACCTTAATGGACAGCTGTGAGTCCAAAATGACTCCCAGGCTGTGCACCTGGTCCTTCAGGGACACAGTTACCCCATTCAGGACCAGGGAGTCCCCCACACCTCCCCATCCCCTGTCTCCCAGAAACAGTACTTATGTCTTGTTGGCATTCAACCTCCATCTTCCAACAGTCTCATTAATCCATCTTCCAACAGTCTCCAGACACTCACGCAGGACATTCACCACCTTCACTTGTTCCAATTTAAAGGAGAGGTGGAGCTGGGTATCATCCGCAAACACCCAGCCCAACCCCCTTATTATTTCTCCCAGTGGCTTCATATAGATGTTAAAAAACATGGGGGAGAGGACAGAGCTCTGAGACACCCCACATGTGAGCACCCAGGGGTCCGAACACTCACCCCCAACTCCACTTTCTTGTCACGCCCCAGAAAAAAAGGAGTGGAACTACTGCATAACAGTGCCCCCAGCTCCCACCCCCCAGATGGTCCAGAAGGATACCACAGTCGATGGTGTCAAAAGCCTCTGAAAGGTCCAACAGATCTAGGAAACAGCTTTCACCTCTGTCCTTAGCCCGCCAGAGACCAAGGCAGTTTCAGTCACATGATGGGGCCTGAATCCCAACTGGAAGGGATCCAAATGGTCCACATCCTCCAGGTGTGCTGCTCAATCACCTTGCCCAAGAATGGAAGATTTGAGACTGGGTGATAATTGACCATAATGGCTGGGCCCAAAGATATTTTTTAAGAAGCGGTTTAGTAATTGCTTCTTTAAGGGGATCCAGGAAGACTCCCTCACAGAGGGAAGCATTCACCACTCCACAAAACCCATTGCCCAGCCCTGCCTGGATCACTTTTATGAGCCAGCATAGGCAAGGATCAAGGAGACGGGTGGCTGGTTTCACTCATCTAAGAAGCCCACCCATATCCTCAGAGGCAACAGGTTGGAATTGATTCCATACAACATAACTAGACAGAGCTCTGGCACTCTCCCACCCCTGCCCTGCCCCCACTGTGGTGTTTGCCTCCTTCAGAATCTCAGCAATTTTATCTGTGAAAAACTTTGCAAAGTCATTGCAGGAGATCTTGGAGTCTGCACCAGATGCTGATGGCGAAGGTGGTTCTGTTAGACTCCAGACCACCTGAAAGAGTCTCCTGGTACTGTTTTCTGCAGATGCAGTAGAGGTGCAGTAGAGGTTAAACTTTATCATATCCAATGACTTCCCTTCTTCTCTTTCCATGATTCATTTTGCATATCTTACATCCCTGCATATTTTACATTAACTATTCCAATCGGTTTTCCACTATTACATCCGTAAAAAAATATTTATTCTGTTCAATTTATCTTAATGTTACCAGTGTTTTCAGCTGTACACAGTTATTTCCCATATACTCAATAAACATTTTCCAATCTTCTTTAAATGTATGTTCTTCTTGCTCTCTTATTCTACGTGTTAAATCTGCAAGTTGTGCATATTCTGTCAAATTAAGTTGCCAATCCACTTTAGTTGGGACCTCGCCCACTTTCCATTTTTGGGCTAACAAAACACGGGCCACAGTTGTTGCATACATAAATAACCTTTTCTGACACTTGGGGATTTCAGTCTGAGTTATCTCCAGCAGAAAGGACTCTGTTTGGGGGGGGGGGGGAGTTGTTGTTGTTTTTTTTTTAAAAAAAACCAGTTTATTAGAAATCATTTCCCAATACTCTCTTACATGTCCACCACATGTGAAAGAACGTTCCCTCCACCTCTTTACACTTCCAGCACTTACCTGATTCTGTCCTGTAAATCTTAGCAAGCCTACTCAGAGTTAGATACCATTTATGAATCATTTTCACATAGTTCTCTTTCAAAGAATAACATGTTGTAAAATTCAAGTCGCTTTTCCAAAGTTTCTCCCAGAGGTTAAAATCTTTTTTGTGTCCTATTGCCCAGTGTGTCACTGAGGCATTAACTAGCTCGTGTTTTGTTTCCCATTCTAATAACAGGTTACATACATTTTAGACAAAAGTTTATCTTTGTTTTGCAAGAGTTCTTTTTTGAATTGTGAACTTTGGTCTGAAAAAACATTTTTTTCTATCTAATTTCAACATATTATGTTACTGATGATATCTGATATCTGATATCATCAGATCCTTGCCATTTTTAAGACTGACAAAATGTGTTCCCAAATCTATTTATAATATTTCATCTACCCTGTCAGCAATTCTTACCTGGCCTATTATTATTTTAAAAAATACTTAATCGCACAAAGAAAGCCTAGATGAGAATAGTAGGAATACTCATATTTGTACTCCTATACGTTGTGTATGGACCTTTTTTTGGGGGGGGGAAGGGTTTTTTAAAACTGCAGATTAGGCTTCCGTTGGCACTACTGAATAAGGACTAAAATACTCTCTATATCTCCTGGCATGTTCCTTTAGGTCTCCTGAGGATTGTGTGTGTGATTTAGAATCACATTTGTTTTCCTTCCAATTAGGGACACTTCTCACTGCACTCCAACATTTGACATAACCTGTAACGTGTAAATGATTTGCTTTTTCTTTAGCCAAAGCTCTCCTGTCGCAATTGCTTGTGTGTGTGTGTGTGTGTGTACATGCATGTGAACATTTATTCTCTTCCCCAAGGCTCAAATCAATAGCAATTTTGTTCTATTTCTGGTTATCAGACATTCCCATTTTACGCTATCTATTGGTCAGCTGCTTGGTACTGAATGAATGAATGAGGTCACAGAATGAAGGCCATGTCATCAGGGAGCTGAAAGCGACTCAAAAGGCTGCCTCGTCCATCCTTGCTGCAAGACCTTCTGCTTAACATCTTGCCTCCTCAGACTGTGTCACATGCAGATCTTTAATTCTCCTTGACCTAATAACACATTTTGCCTTCTGCCTGCTTTCTCCTGTAGAGCTGCGTCATATACATTACGATTATGTATTAGGATATGACAGTTATTTATTACTATTATTGTTTATTAATTTTTATACTGACCTTAATTGGAAGATTACAGTGTGGTTCACAGCATAAAAATACAAAATGAGAGCACAAAATACCAAACCAACCAACCAATCAACCATTCCAGTAGCCCTCTCTCCCATAAACACATTTAGAAGACCATAGAATGTTTAATCAGCCAAACACCTGGTTATCGAGAAACATTTTCACCTGGTGCCTACAGATATGTAATGAGGGGCCAGGCAAGCCTCCTTGGCGGGAACATTCAGCAAATGGGGGGCCACCACAGAAAAGGCCCTGTCTCATCTTGCCACCCTCTGGACCCCTTGTGGAGACACATGAAGAAGAGGCTCAGATGATGATTGCAGGATCTAGGTCAGTTCGTATGGGGAGAGGCAGTCCTTGAGCTTCCCCTCAGATCTGGGTGTCTGTTAACCTATGTCCAAGCCGTGCTATCTGTACTTGCATGTTGTTCGTGTAGTTCTGTTGAACTTTAGGCCTATGTGTAAACAAGCATTAGCAGAAATTGCATTAGTGTTTTCCACTAGGGTAAAATGTGACTGCAGTGCCCCCATCCGTGTATTGTCTCATTTTTGATCATGACAGATAGTCCGTGAAAGACAAAGCTCTTTTTCTTCAGCTAGTTTGTGAACTAAGTTTCATAATAAGATCATTTTAGTTGGGATACATCTGTTTACTGGAAAGCAGTTTAAAATTGTGAGCTACTTCCTGACAATTGTGGTGTTTAAAGCAAGGATGCAATATTTAATATAGATACTCAGCTTGGTCTGCCTTGACAAAGTTGTTTTCAATGTGGTCAATGAGTAATGTGACTTCATTGGCATATCTTTAATTGATGACTAGGATAGGTTAAGGCTATCAATTAATAAGAAGGGAAGTGTTTAGATTGCGATGAGCATTTCTTAAATTTTTTGGCTGATGTGACATTTCAACCAGGAGCTTCCCGACTCACTTTTAGCTATTAGCCTATACCACCTCTGGTGGATTAAATCAATGCAATTAATCAACGTGAGCTTTAGTCTCAAATTGCCACAGGTTTGATAGAAACTTTTCTGGAATCTAGTATTTGTATATTCTTAGCTGTTGTATCCATACTTGCTCTAAAAAAATACTTTGAAATTACACAGGATTATCCACAATATATATTTTTCATACCAAGATCAGGTCTAGAATTTGTGAAGTAATAGAAAAGAAAAAGACCTTCATGTGTGATCAGAATCCTTTTCTATCACTGCGCATGCTCACGTAGGAGCCTACCTCTTAGGGCTTTCGTATTCATTCTCTCTCCTCCACTCTTTTTTAGAAAAATCATGCACTGAGTGTTTTAAAACTGAAGGTCTAATCTTATTGCTGTTTTTAATTAGCTTTGCAAAGTGAACATGATAATCAAATTAGCACTGGACAGAGAAAGCTGTCACGTGGGAGCGATACCAGTGAAGGATTTTCAGACATTATTTTGATGTACATGTTGTTGTTGTTCGTATATTTTTCTGCTGTATTTAATAGGGAATAAATGCTTTTAGTTATCTAGCTATTGAGTGTGGTCTGAATACAGAGAGCATTCAAAGCTCTCTTCATTTTTGCCCTGACATTATCTTATCCTTACTTTTAGCACCTGCTGCACTGTCATCACACAACACAAGCCGATTTGTTAGCTCCCTTATTTCTGGTTATGGAGATGATACAGGAAAATAATTACAGGTCTCTTCCTGAGCCCAGTCCATACAACTCCATGCAGTCCATAAATGTACACCACTAAAATTATACCTGTCACATACTAATAGATTTTAGTAGCCAGCTAGACTACGGTCTTGAGCCAGAAATACTGGAACAGCTAGGAAAATGTTTCCTAGCCATTTGGTTCCAGGCAAATCCCTCATGAATGCACATGAAATCACCTTCCCTTGATGCAAGATCCCACAGCAAGCATTTGAGTCATTCACCTCTTGGTTTTTTATGCTTTCTTGTCTATCTGTTTACTGTTCTAGACAGTTGTCTCATTTATTGTTTGTATGCTGCAGCTGCAAAGCAAGAATCAAGCATCTCTTACTTACTGCACTGGACAGCCAAAGAAGCAAAGGCATGGCAGAGAATTGATTACTGTATTCATATATGCAGCTGAATCCCAGATGCTGCTTGTCATTAATACAGTGCGTTCATTAAGCTGAATATGGTAGCGTGATGGATTTCATACTAACAGGCACTCTGTTTCCTTACAGATTTCTCAGGGGACACAACTTATTCACACACTCTACTGTGATAAAAATGAACTGTTGTCTTCATTGAAAAGAAGTGGTATAAGGTCCATCTAACACATGCCGCTCAAAACTGTTACTTAAAGTCTACTGAAAGTAAGTCAAATGGACTACTTGACAATAGCCTTAATAATCTCTCTAGCTATTTTGGGATGAAGAGCAGACAGCCTAAACAAGTGCACTAATTTTAGCAGGTTAAGACAGCTGCTGTTTATTCTTAAATAAAACATATTGAAGAAATAGATCCCAGAGAAGGAAATGAACATTTGCCCCTTGTGACAAGCATTGTCCCAAACCATGTGACTGTAAACCAGTGTGGTGTCTCTGTGTTAACTGTTTTATTTTAGTTTTTATCCCCTGCTTTTTTTCCTGGGATTCTAATATGCTCAGTGCATTAGATTGATTATTTATTTCTGTATCATCCAATCTCATCTTAATGATTTAACACAACTTGCAACAGTTTGGGAATCTTCAAAAACTAAACAAAAATGATGTATACTGTTTTTTGTTTTTATCTCTCAAAGTTATGTCATTTCTTACAGAATGAAAACGTTCACATGTGTGCATATGACACTCTTAATAAGGGGATGTGGGTGGCACTGTGGTCTTCAAATCCCCGCGATGGGGTGATCTCCCGTTGCTCGGTCCCTGCTCCTGCCAACCTAGCACTTTGAAAGAACATCAAAGTACAAGTAGATAAATAGGTACTGCTCTGGTGGGAAGGTAAACGGCGTTTCCGTGCGCTGCTTTGGTTCGCCAGAAGCTTCTTAGTCATGCTGGACACATGACCCGGAAGCTGTACGCCGGCTCCCTTGGCCAATAAAGGGAGATGAGCGCCGCAACCCCAGAGTCGGCCATGATGGGACCTAACGGTCAGGGGTCCCTTTACCCTTACTCTTAATAAGAAGAATATATTGCATTGTATCCCACAGAGTAAAATATAGCAGAGAATCATAGAATCATAGAATCATAGAGTTGGAAGAGACCACAAGGGCCATCGAGTCCAACCCCCTGCCAAGCAGGAAACACCATCAGAGCACTCCTGACAGATGGTTGTCAAGCCTCTGCTTAAAGACCTCCAAAGAAGGAGACTCCACCACACTCCTTGGCAGCAAATTCCACTGTCGAACAGCTCTTACTGTCAGGAAGTTCTTCCTAATGTTTAGGTGGAATCTTCTTTCTTGTAGTTTGGAACCATTACTCCGTGTCCGCTTCTCTGGAGCAGCAGAAAACAACCTTTCTCCCTCCTCTATGTGACATCCTTTTATATATTTGAACATGGCTATCATATCACCCCTTAACCTCCTCTTCTCCAGGCTAAACATGCCCAGCTTAATGCCCAGGTGCATTAAGAAATGCTTCTTTGGAGGGAAAATTTTGGTGGCAAACTTTATTTGATGTTCATTTACAACCAATTTATATTATATTTTTTCTAGACACAAGAGTTACAGCCACAGCATACATTTAAAGCACATCTATAGCACTTTAACAGTCATAACTTACCCAAGGATCCTGAGAACTGTAGTTCATCCACCACAAAGCTATAATTCCCAGCACCAGTAATAAATTACAGTTCCCAGGATTCTTTGGGGGAAGCCTTGTGCTTTAAATGGATGCAGCCATCTCCTAGGAGTATGAATTTGAACGGTTTATCTGTGCAAGCTCAGACTATCAGTGGGTTACACAAACATTGGGGCTTTTTGCTCCGCAGTTTCTCAGGGAAGGAGGTAGGATTGTGTTCAGAATAGGTGGGATGTTGGCACTACTTTTTTTGGACAGGGAGATCAAGAAAGTGAAGAAAATTAAGCTCACATGGTGTGTCATATAAATCAGTAGTCAAATGTGTATATTTTATGTTTCAGAATAGTAGTTTGATGCCTTGTAAAGCAAAATAGCAGGTTGTTGCCTTTAGCTGATGCTTTGAATCTCATATTAATTATCCCTCTGAAACAAATGAACTCTACTGATAATGAAGCACAATAAAATAAGCAAAAGGTTAAAATAAATAAAAAAAATCCTCTCTTTAAAAACAAAGAAGTGATCAGCATGTAAGATGAAGAGCAATTTGTTCTCATCAGGGAAAGTAACTAATTTTGGAATGTGGCTTTTTAAAGCGACTCTTCAGCAATTTATAGTGTGCCTGTTTTTGAAAATGGATTAAATACCTCTTCAGATGAATAATTTGAAGAGAAAATGATTTACTTGAGAGCTAGGAGGAATTTTTTTTAGCTCCTAGACATTTAAAAGGGGGGGGGGAAATCAATGTTCATTGATATTGAGTTTAATGTATGTTAGGATGAAACGCGCTGTGCATAAAACCTCAGCGCCTAGGACTTGCCGATCGCATGGTCGGCGGTTCGAATCCCCGCGGTGGGGTGCGCTCCCGTCGTTTGGTCCCAGCACCTGCCAACCTAGCAGTTCAAAAGCACCTCCGGGTGCAAGTAGATAAATACGGACCGCTTACCAGCGGGAAGGTAAACGGCGTTCCGTGTGCTGCTCTGGCTCGCCAGATGCAGCTTGTCACGCTGGCCACGTGACCTGGAAGTGTCTGCGGACAGCGCTGGCTCCCGGCCTCTAGAGTGAGATGAGCACACAACCCTAGAGTCTGTCAAGACTGGCCCGTACGGGCAGGGACACCTTTACCTTTACCTTTAGGATGAAACAGCATGAAGGTTGTAGCTCTACATTGCTTCTATTCAGGGCTCATTACTCCACCAGCTCTTAACTAAGCACTCTAGCAGACTTCTCAAACTTATTTGCCCTACTGCCCTATTCTCAGGGGGGTGGAAATATGGGGTGGGCTGGAGTGAAGCCTGCCTGCTCAGTCCAATCTGCCCCAGGACCAGGGTTGGTGCTGCAGCCCCCCTACCATTGGCTAAATAGGTAGGCAAGCTGCAATCCACTTCCTGGGCCTGAGGGAAGCCAAAAATTGTTTGCAGGAAAACTCCTCGCCTCCAGCATGACCGCTGGATCCAGAGGAGGCAGTGTCGCCATCCCACAACGGTGCCTGACCTGGCAGTCGGCATCATTACAGAACAGATGAAGCATGTACAAACAGGTTTTTTTAAATTCTCTTCTCTTCTTTATGCTTCCCCCGCCCCCTTATTTTTATTCAATGACGCCAAATTGCAACCAAGGCTGCTACTGTCCCCTGGATTATTCCAGCACCCCCTAGAATCACTCACTTTGGGAAATACTACACTGTGGTGTTAATGGCAATGCTATAGATAGCAATGTAGCTCTCCAGTTTGGGACTTGCTAGTTTAGCATATCCTGCAATCCATGTAATCTTTGAAGGCTTATGGGCTGATTTCTAATCTGAAACCCAAATGATTTTTGTGCCTTAGAGTGCAAGGATTAATACCCCATAACAAAATCTACTTCTCCCCTCCTGTCAAATGTTGCATGAATTCTAAAGTGCTCAGCTTTGGGTCTGGTTGCCTCGGACTTTCATTTAGCAGTGTTGGTTTGAGACATTAAACCTTGCTCCATTTTCTTATAGGAAAATTGGGCCTGGCTACCAGCTTTGAGCCTAAGCTCTTTGCTGCTTAGACATTTTGGGATGCAAAGGTGGCCTAAAATAATGAATAAAGAATAAAACGAATAAACACTGAGTGGGGAAGTAGAGGTTTGGGGAGAGTAAGAAACGACAAATTGTGTCCTTTTCCCTCCTCCTGAAAAACAGGACCACCTGGCTGCTGCTCCTCCTATGTCTGCTAATACTTGCTGTGGTTTGTGAGTGCACACAATCCACCTCCTGCTTCAGTCTTGCCATGAAGGGCATGAGATACCTGTGGGGAGGCTTGAGTGCTAGGAGTGATCTTTCTGTAGCCCCTTTTGCCAAAAGTGGTTCCTGCTCCTGTCCTGTAAGTGAAGGACATGTTAAAGAGGTTGGAATGTGAGGTAGGAGACCCATTAGTGGAGTCACTAAATGGTCCTCAGCACGTGAGCAAATGAGTGAATGAACTGTTGCTTGGCAACGGGGAGCATTCCTGCTCAAAATCGGAATACCTTTCTTATCTGTAAATCTTTCTGTGCAGCACTGGACTGCTTGTGTGAGGAGTATGTTCACTCACTACACAGAAGGTTAGTAGCACTGGGTTAGGGATGGCTCAGAAGTCAGAGTAAGTTCATAAATTCATTATTACCGTATTTTTCGTCCCATAGGACGCTCCGTCCCATAGGACGCACCTACTTTTTTTTGGGGGGGGAATAAAGGAATTTTTTTTCCTTTATTTCCCCCCCCCCAAACCAGGCCAGGGAAGAGTGGGATGGCAGCGCTGCGCCTCCACACTGTCCCCCGAGCTTGTGGGGCTGGCCGATGTCTGCCCGGCGCGCGGGGCGCTCTGCTTCAGGGCACCCCGCCCGCCGGGCGGCAGGCTGCGGACACCCTTTGGAGGGCACCCCGTGCTCCGCGCTGCAGGCTGCCGCCCGCAAGCCTTGCGTGCCCGGGGGGAGTCCCCCCCGAGCGCAAGGCTTGCCGACACCTGCGCAAAGCACGGGGCGTCCTCCAAAGGGTGCCCCATGCTCCGCGCTGCAGGGTGCCGCCTGCAAGCCTTGCACGCCCGGGGGGAGTTCCCCCGGTGCGCAAGGCTTGCGGACACCTGCGCGAAGCACGGGGCGTCCTCCAAAGGGCGCCCCGTGCTCTGCGCTGCAGGCTGCCGCCCGCAAGCCTTTCGCGCCCGGGGGGAGTTCCCCCGGGCGCTGCAGGCTTGCGGATAGCTTCCTGGAGCCTGGAGAGCGAGAGGTGACAGTGCGCACCGACGCCTCTCGCTCTCCAGGCTTCAGCGAAAGCCTGCATTCGCCCCATAGGACGCACCCACATTTCCCCTTCATTTTTGGAGGGGAAAAAGTGCGTCCTGTAGGGCGAAAAATACGGTATTTTAACTTATTGATGTTAACTGTCTTAGGTTCATTGAGGAATGGCAGGGTATAATTATTTGAAACAGAAGGTTGGGACATAATATTTGTGGGAGAGGAGACACTATAAAATAGGGTATTTATTGATCAATGAGAGTACTTAGGGTGAGCTCAGGTTTTTAAGGCTGTGCAGTTTATATTGAGTTATGAATATAATTTCGTTACACTCAGAAATAATGGTTTTGGTGGTTTTATTCAAAGTTCACGTAGTTAACTACATGCTTAACTATTTTCATATGGTAGGTCTAGGGTGATGGGTAACAGACAGTAGTGTTTTGGCGTAGGAAGACTAGAAACCATACTTGACATTTTTTCAACCCTGGACTTAAAGACAGTGATGAGACTTGTCACTCATGTCACATTATTCACATTTCCATAGAAATTCCATAGAAGATTGAAAAGATTTGCATTGTCAGCAAGCTGGCTTCAGCAATTGCTAGTCCGTTTGACTTCTGCAGTTCTGTGTGTAATGTGAAAGTTAATACACAAACTATCTTTGCATTTCTGAGAGGGTGAGTTGGAAAACATATTTGCAACATATTTGAATGGGGATATAATATTGCTATTAGTAGTAGCAGTAATAAGAAGTAACTGATGTACTAAATAATACTAACATCACTTGTTAGTACAGTGGTGCCCCGCAAGACGAATGCCTCGCAAGACGGAAAACTCGCTAGACGAAAGAGTTTTCCGTTTTGGAGGTGCTTCGCAAAACGTATTTCCTATGGACTTGCTTTGCAAGATGAAAATGTCTTGCGAGTTCCTGCGGGTTTTTCCCCCTCCCCCCCCCTTTTTCTAAGCTGCTAAGCCGCTTATCCGCTAAGCCGCCAAAAGCCACTAAAGGCCGCTAAACCGCTAATAGCGCTAATCCGCTAAGCCGTCCATGGGCTTGCTTCGCAAGACGAAAAAACCGCTAGACGAAGAGACTCGCGGAACGGATTCTTTTCGTCTTGCGAGGCAGCACTGTATTATTTATTACATTAGCGTCTCATGCTTCAAAAGGGCAGCAGGGGAGGCTTCTGAAAAACGCTAAGCAGTAAACATACAAAGTGCTGTACTTATATTCTAAGCAGAGTTAGTCCCTGCCCACAGGTCCACAATCTAATAGATGTGAGATTGGAATTGGAATGGAGAAAAGAGAAAGGACTTCTTACAAAACAGCTAATAAGAAGGACTAAAAAGCAAACATCAGGAAGGAAGGGGGTGGGAAGTCAAGAAGAAACTTTGTATGTTAAAAAAAATGTATATGATGATAAATGCTTTGAAATATTGTTGGATAATAAAAATGATATTAAAAAAGAGAAAGAAGAGGAAAGAGGATGGACAACTCAGAAACTGCATCACTTTATAGGAAACCTCAGTTGTTGTCAAGAGGTGTTTTTTACCCAAGTCCATGGCAGGGAGAAAGTATCAAATTCCCCTACCTCACCTTTGGTCCCAAGACAGCTCAGGCTTCCTTGTGGACATTGTTTACATAAAAAATGCACATTAATTACCTTAGTGGTTCTTATTTTGGGGGAAATAAAGCCGTGGACCCCCTCTCCAGAAAAATGGACATAAACACATACAAAATTGCATTAGAAATTGATTTCCTTCACAGACCCACTGAATCCCATTCATGGTTAAGAATCCCCAAATTACATCAGTACAATTAATGCCACATTTAGTTTGGCCCTGAGTTTCTCACGCTTTACTGAAGCTGGATCCCTATTCCTGCCAAGCCTCTCTCTGCAGCGCCATAGAAAAGCATGTAATTATAGTGCAAAACTTCCAGCGCCGCAGTATTTTATCTCTAGCAGGTTTTACCATGACACTTCAAGTGAAATGGATACAACCTGCCATATTACCTTAGTAGCACTCTCACACTCAGTGCAAAAAGTAGTTGTCTCATATTCAGATTTTATTAATAATAATAATAATAATACCCCAGCCACTCTAGGCGGCTTCCAACAGAATATTAGAACATGATAAAACATTAAACATTAAGAACTTCCCTAAACAGGACTGCCTTCCGATAGTTTATTCCTTGACATCTGATGGGAGGGCATTCCACAGGGCGGGCATCACTACCGAGAAGGCCCTCTGCCTGGTTCATTGTAACCTCACTTCTCACAGTGAGGGAACCGCCAGAAGGCACCTCAGTGTCCGGACTGAACAATGGGGGTGGAGACGCTCCTTCGGGGCTTTAAAGGTCAGCACCAACACTTTGAATTATGCTTGGAAACGTACTGGGAGCCAATGTCTGGGAAACGTACTGGGAGCCAAAGGATCAGTGTTATATGGTGATCTCTCCAAGCAGCTTCATATAGATGTTAAAAGCGCAGGGGGAGGACGGAACCCTGAGGCACCCCGCAAGTGAGAGCCCAGGGGTCTGAACACTTATCCCCCATCACCACTTTCTGGACATGGACCAAGAGGAAGGAGCGGAACAGTATAACAGTGCCCCCAGCTCCCAGCCCCTCTAGACTGTCCAGAAGGATGTCATGGTCAATGGCATCAAAGGCTGCTGAGAATCCAGCCATTCGGTTGGCTGGGGCCCACAACATATATTCTTGTATAGTACTGAAGCAGCCATTTAGTATTTGGTGGCATACATTTGGTTTATATGTTCAGAGCTTTTCAGCTATCAGTGTCCTTTTTCACATGTGCTGCTAAGGCAAATGTAGTGCAACTAAGCACTCCTGGAGAGAAGAATAGGGCTACTTCGCTTATTTTTGGTTTAGGTTTGGGTGTACTCTCATTTTCCTACTCGTATTGGAAAACTGCCCCTCAATGAGGCCAAACTTAGATTCACAAAATGTTTAGGGGTATGCGTCCCCCCAGAAAAAAAGCACTGGTTATTTCCAACCATCCAGTTGTTATTTATGCTCTTATCTACTACTTTAGTTTTAAGAGACATGTTATATACAGTAAAGTAAGAGCCTTTGATGACATTGTGCGCCAAGAGAAATAATAATTAGGAATTGGTGGTAAAGTGGTATAGTCACTGGATAGTGTAGGAGGTGATCTGTTCCTCCATTTTGAACAGACTGAATGCAGAATTTCTCATTTAACTTATTTTTCTGTGTTTCTTTCTTAGCTTAAATTCTTCCTCTTATCACCTTTACTAGCAAAGTGACACAACCCCTTAGTGTGCTACCACAATAGCATTTGTAATGCATAGTGCCTTCTTAATAATAATAAAATTTTTTATTTATACCCTGTCCTCCCCAGCCAAGATCGGGCTCAGGGCGGCTAACATCTGGTATAAAAACAATTGATTAAAACTTAAAAACAGGATTAAAATACAACTTACGGTAAAATGCAGCTTCATTTCAGTGGAAGCCCAGATCAAAAACTATTTGGGGGGAGAAAATGTCAAATCTTCACCAAGGCCAACTATCCAGACTGGTCCTATGTGGGGCAGAAAAAAGTCCCCAAATAGGGGTTCCATCCCAGAAGGAAAGAGGGGGAGAGGATCAAGTTGATTCCAAGCCAAAGGCCAGGTGGAACAACTCTGTCTTACAGGCTCTGCGGGAAGAAATCAGATCCTGCAGGGCCCTGGTCTCATGAGGCAGAGCGTTCTAACTTCCTTAGGGCCCAGGACCACTAGGGTGTTGCTATTTATGGACCTTGAGGCTCTCCGTGGGGCAGACTGGGAGATGCGGTCCCGTAGGTACGAGGGTCCTAGGCCGTGAAGGGCTTTAAAGGTTACCTTAAACCTGACCCTGTACCTGAAAACTTCCTCCGCATTCCCACTCCTGTGTAGCACCCTAGAAACCTCCTTTGGTATACCCACTCAGTTCCAAAACAGATGCCTTATGCCACTTCACCTATTATTGAAATGCACCACTGGTGAATTGACCCTTTGGTCAGTTCCTACAAATATAGCCTTTTCTGCTAAATATGGTCCCACACTTCAGAAACATTATCTTTAGCTTGAGCAAACTCAATTTGCACCAGTCAAGGATTTGACAAGTGACAGTCTACTGAAGGTGCCCCTTCCTCAGGTACGGGAGCCAGTGTGGTGTAGTGGTTAAGAGCGGTTAAGAGCGGTAGTCTCCTAATCTGGGGAACCAGGTTCGCGTCTCTGCTCCTCCACATGCAGCTGCTGGGTGACCTTGGGCCAGTCACACTTCTCTGAAGTCTCTCAGCCCCACTCACCTCACAGAGTGTTTGTTGTGGGGGAGGAAGGGAAAGGAGAATGTTAGCCGCTTTGAGACTCCTTAAAGGGAGTGAAAGGCGGGATATCAAATCCAAACTCTTCTTCTTCTTCTTCCTCACACATGCATATTCCCTCTCTCTCTGAAGTGGAATCAGCTTCGACAAAGTGCTGCAGTCACATCACTGTCTGTATGAATTAAGTAACCATATGGGCAAGGATAGTTGCATGTATCATTCCCAGCTGCCCAGGGGAGGAAAGGATGAGTGGGAAGGTTCCTCGTGACTGGCTCTGCCCACACAGACATTATTAGTGTTTATTATTGATTAAATTTGTATGCCGCCCTGTGCCTGCAGGTCTCAGGGTGGTTCGTACTTTGGGAAGCAGCTTCCACATTGTTGCTTGTGGTGTGTGAGAGTGGCCACTAAATAAGAGTGCAGTGAGGGTGAACAGGAGTTAGAAGAAAAGATGTAATCGGAATGAAATGACATGGGTGTTGTAATGGTTGTAAGGGGGTTACTTGTGCGTAAGTTGCCTTCAGTTTTAGTTATATTGCCTGGCCAACCATGCTTTGACTGACAGCTCACACTCTGTGACCAGTCAGTCACTTGCAGAATCCGTCAGTGGGCGTTTCTTGAACCTCTTCCAGCATAAGAGCTGTTTGACGCCAAGTCTCCTCCTACTTTCCCTGCGCGGAACTCGTCTGCGCAAGTACGGGGAAGGCAGGGGCGTGTCAGCGCTCTCTCCACTAGTCTCTGGTGAAGGGTCTTGGAGAGCTGTCTCCAATTCCTCCATCTCCCTCTCTTCTCTACTGGTGTTACGCTGAATTCCTTCCCCCCCCCCCGCTGGTCCCCTCTCCGGCATCGCTCTGGAGCCCTGCCTCCGCCTCTCGCTCTGATGTCAGTTCCCTGACATCCACCTCCCTCCCAGGACCCCCTCCACCCCCGGCCCGACCCTGTGACGTAACCTTGTCCCCCTCTTCAGCCGACGATGCAGGGAACCCCCGAAAGGAGCTGCTGTCGTCGTCCGAGGACTCAAACCCCGCTTCCCACCCGCTCCAATTTCTTCACATGGGACGGGCGTCCCAGTCTGATTCCTCCTCTCCTGACGCTTCTCCTCCTTCCTCTTCGGAAGCTGGAAAACCCGCAAAATCCTCCTCCTCATCATCGGTGGTAGCAAATTGCTCCTCCCAGAATCTCTCCAGGGGTTTGGGCTTCCTCGGATACCTGTTGTGGAACTCTTCCACCAGATATCCATCATCTATCTCCCCCGCAGGAACCCACGTGTTTTCAGACTCGGGTTCTCCCTCCCACGCTACTAGGTACTCCACCTGCCGCCCCCGCCATCGCGAATCTAGGATCTCCATCACCTGGTGGTGGTGTTCCCTCTTCTCCACTTGTGGGTGTGTGAGCCCTTCCCCTACTTCCCCCCGGACCCTCCCCCCCCGTACGGTGAGAGCAGTGACCTATGAAACACCGGGTGGATTTTCATGCTGTCTGGCAACTTGAGCTGGAATGCCACCGGGTTCACTTGGTGTGTCACCTCAAAGGGCCCCAGCTGTTTTGGCTGTAGTTTCTTACACCCTCCCTTGAAGGGTAGGCCTTGGGTGGATAACCACACCTGGTCCCCCACCCTTATAGTCTCCCCTTCCCGGCGACGTTTGTCTGCTTGCCTCTTGTACACTTCCTTGGCCCTTTCCAGATTAATCTTAAGCTGCTGGTGCAGGGCTTCCATTTCTTCCACGAACTGCTCTGCTGCGGGTACGCTCCACCCTTCCTCCCCCCTCCCGGGAAAGGCCCTGGGGTGACACCCATAATTAGCCATGAACAGGCTCATCCCCGTGGACACATGCTCGGCATTATTATACGCAAACTCCACCAGTGCTAGCTTCTCTACCCAATCGTTCTGTCTCTCGTTGACGTAGCAGCGTAGGTATTGCTGTAAAATGCTGTTCGCCCTCTCTGCTTGCCCGTTGGTCTCCGGGTGCCTCGCCGTCGAAAATCCCACCTCCACCTGCAATAAGTTCATGAGCCTCCTCCAGAATCTCGAGGTAAATTGTTTCCCTCGGTCTGAGATAACCCTCGAAGGAGCCCTGTGCAACCTGAAGATGTGATCCACAAACAACCGGGCAGTTTCCTCTGCCGTTACTGCATGTGAGCACGCTATAAAATGGCACATTTTGGTTAACAGATCTACTACTACCATGACTGCTGTCTTCCCTCTGGATTTGGGTAAATCTGTCATGAAATCGATAGACACCACCTCCCATGCTCTTCCCGGTGTGGGTAATGGTTCCAGTAGCCCTGCCGGGGCAGCCCTCTCCCCCTTGGCCCTTTGGCAGCGGTCACAACCACGTACATACTCTCGTACATCTTCCCTCACCCTTGGCCACCAGAACTGCCTAGTAACCAGTAACATAGTTTTGTGTTGCCCAAAGTGCCCCGCTGTTGGGTTGTCGTGAAGCTGTTTGAGCACCCTTTCCCGCAAGGCTTCCCTGGGCACATACATTGCTCCCTTGTAGTACAGCAGTCCTTCCCTTTCCTCAAAGCCTCCCTGGTCTCCCCTCGCTTCCCTGAGTTCTCTGATTCTGGTTTGGGCGAATTCGTCCTGGCGAATCAGCTCGGTCAGTTCTCGTTTCCCAACCAACGCTCCCCCACACACCCATCGTTCCTCTGGGAACACGTGTCTTACTTCCGGCGGTCCTTCTCCTTCCGTGTACTCCGGCTTCCGGGACAGTGCGTCTGCCCTCACGTTCTCTTCTCCCGGCACGTACTTGATCTCAAAGAAGAACTTGGAGAACTCCTGTGCCCATCAAATCTGTCTCTGGTTGAGCACTCGAGCCGTTCTCCAATATTCCAAGTTCTTGTGATCCGTGCACACCTGAATCTTGTGCTGAGCCCCTATTAGTAGATGTCTCCACTGCCGAAAGGCTGCGTAAATTGCTAGCAGTTCGCGATCATACACCGTGTAGTTTTGTTCCGATTTGCTCAGTTTCTGCGAGTAGAAGGCGCACGGTCTCCAGGTGTGTTGGCTCCCTCCCGGCTGCAGCAACACCGCTCCTACCGCCCGGTCTGATGCGTCTGTCTCCAGCCTTATCGGCTTCTGCAGATCCACGTGCAGGAGCTGTTCCTCCGAGGCGAACGCCTTCTTTAGCCTTTCGAAGGATCATTGGGCACTTTCAGTCCAGACGAACTTCTTTTTGCTACTGAGACAATCCGTGATGGGTGTGGTCAAGTGGGCGAAGTTCTTGATGAACTTCCGGTAGAAGTTGCTGAACCCGAGGAACCTCTGCACATCCTTCCGGGTTTTGGGGGTCTTCCATTCTAGCACCGCCTGCACCTTGCTGGGGTCCATGGCTAGGCCCCTGTCCGATAACTTGTATCCCAGAAATTCCACTTCTCTGGCGTGAAACTGGCACTTCTCCAGCTTGACCCACAACTGATGCCTCTGCAGCCTCTTCAGCACTTCCCTGACATCCTGGACATGCTGTTTTTCATTGTCCGAATAGATCAGGACGTCGTCCAGAAATGCTACGCAGTTTTTGTACAGCGGGGTCCCAGCACATGGTGCATGAAGCTTTGAAAACAGGCTGAGCCCGACTGTAATCCAAATGGCATGACTAGGTACTCAAAGGCCCCAAGGGGGGTAAACATGGTGGTTTTCCATTCGTCCCCCTCCCTCATTCTAATCAAATTGTATGCTCCCCGGAGGTCCAGCTTGGTAAAGATCTTCCCCTTCCTTACCCGAGTTAGAATATCATCAATTCTGGGCATTGGGAAGGTCACGGGTTCCGATACGAGGTTCAATTTTCTATAGTCCACGACCAGCCTAGGCTGACCCGTGTTTTTTTTTGTCCACAAAGAACACAGGGCTGCCCCCCACTGCCTTAGATTCCCTTATGAACCCCCTTTTTAGGTTCTTGTCAATAAAGTTCCGCAACTCCTGCATCTCCCGGTCCGACATGGCATACAGCTTACCCGCTGGCAGCTGCTCCCCAGGGAGCAGGTTGATTTGACAGTCAAAGGGCCTATGTGGTGGCAGCCTGTCCGCCTCTCTCTCGCTGAAGACCTCCTGTAAGTCCGCGTACTGTGGCGGCACCTCTGCTCTCGGCATCGTCAGCAAAGTCATCGTGCTGCAGCTCCAAAGCGTACTCTATTTCCGTTCGGAACCCATTATAGTCCTGGGGCTTCCCTCCAAACTTGTGTACCAGTCCCGGCACCTTCTTTGCCACTGGGGTGGGTCTAACCTGCGCATCCTGGGTTCGCCTCTCATCCAGCCGCGCCGTCAGCAGAGCTACATGCTGTTCCAGCTCCCGGTTCCTCTTCACCAGGTCCTGCACACCCGCAGCTTGCTCCGCTGCACCGGCACCTCCAGTCTGGCTCATGGTCCCCCTGCCTGCACACAAGTAACTTCAGAGACTGACGGATTGCTGTAATGGTTGTTAGGGGGTTACTTGTGCGTAAGTTGCCTTCAGTTTTAGTTATATTGCCTGGCCAACCATGCTTTGGCTGACAACTCACACTCCGTGACCGGTCAGTCACTTGCAGAATCCGTCAGTGGGCGTTTCTTGAACCTCTTCCAGCATAAGAGCTGTTTGACGCCTAGTCTCCTCCTACTTTCCCTGCGTGGAACTCGTCTGCGCAAGTACGGGGAAGGCAGGGGCGTGTCAGCGCTCTCTCCACTAGTCTCTGGTGAAGGGTCTTGGAGAGCTGTCTCCAATTCCTCCATCTCCCTCTCTTCTCTACTGGTGTTACGCTGAATTCCTTCCCCCCTGCTGGTCCCCTCTCCGGCATCGCTCTGGAGCCCTGCCTCCGCCTCTCGCTCTGATGTCAGTTCCCTGACAGGTGTGTAGGGTTTTTTTTAACTAATATGCAATGCCTTCTCTCTCTTTCATCATGCACTTTCTTACAGGCTGGATAAAAATTGTTTTTAAAATGTTTTTTCCCCATTTTTAAATAATAGCTAGATAATTAGGTAATCTTGACTTAAGCACGTTAAAACCAATTTGATCATTTCTTAAATATGAATATTTAACTTGTACTTTCCAAATGCAGGTATTTCATATTTACCTTGAAAATAAAATGCTCTAGTTCATCTAGCAATTATCTTGCCTTGCTTTAACCTGTCAGTCATGGGCATTTTATTTTGTGTGATTCTTAGATTTTGTGGCTGGAGGAAAGCAGAAAGGAAAAGGGAAAGCAGAAAGAAAAAACAGAAGACAATTGTCCAGTAAGCAGGTATTAAAGCTGCAATCCTATACCCACATGCCTGGAATCACTCAGTGGTGTTCACCTAACAAACCAGCATGGTTGCTTGTCCACTATAATGGACTCTATAAGAAAGAACCAATATGGGAATGGGAGAAAATGAAAACTTGCTAAACATACAGTATGACAAAGAGATGCAAACTTGGTTGTAAGAATTTAACATTCTGATTGGGGAGGGGGAGCCACCATGTATGAAGCCCACGGTGCCTTTCCTTCTCATTTCCCCACAAACAGATTTCTCCCTTTCCCCCCTTTTTGCTCTAATCCTAATTGTTGCATGGGGGAGGGAAAGATAATGAATGAGAGGGAATATGGAAAAGTTATGACACCCCTGGTGTAATTAAATATTGAATGGCATTCAACCAAGTTTTACTCTTAATAGACCCATTTAAATTATGAACATGACTAAGGTCAAATGGCCTTTTGTACGGGCCATTCACCATACAAAGCTTTTCTGCACTGGGCTTCCCATCCTCAGTGATTGAATTGAGGGTTTCACTGACAAGAAATCATGCTAAATACATGATGATGTCCTAGGACAGGGGTCAGCAACATTTTTCAGCCATGGGCCGGTCCACCATCCCTCAGATTATGTGGTAGGCCGGACTATATTTTGGAAAAAACCCAGAGATGCATTTTAAATAAAAGCACACATTCTATTCATCTAAAAACAATCTGATTCCTGGACCATCCGTGGGCCGGATTGAGAAGGTGATTGGGCCGCATCCGGCCCACGGGCCTTAGGTTGCCTACCCCGTCCTAGGATTTAGATCAGGCTTCCTCAACCGCGGCCCTCCAGAGGTTTTGAGACTACAATTCCATCATCCCTGACAACTGGTCCTGCTAGCTAGGGATCAAAAACATCTGGAGGGCCGTGGTTGAAGAAGCCTGATTTAGATGCATCCTGTAGTTTAGGAGATAGATTTCCCTGAGTTCTTTCAAAATCATGTGTCATAAGTTTGAGATTGGGTAAGAGATTGGAGAACTATTGGGTCAAGAATTTAATCATGTTTTGCCCTTTCTCCAAAACTGTTACTGCATGTGCCCCAAGATTTAAGTGGCACATGTGTTTTTCCAGATCCTCCAACTGAAATGGCGTCTGTAGTGTCTCAGCATCATTGCCTCCACATCCAGGTCAGCAGCAGCAGCAGTGCAGCTGTCAAGAGGGCAGAACCACATTGACCACGACTGCTGCACACATCTGGCAGGACCCTCCTAATCTGCTGTCAGACTTCTATAAACAGTTCTCAGTCAAGCCATATAATTGGGGGAAAGTAAAATAATTGAGCTATTTTATTTTTTTGAAAAAAAATTATGCCACCTCCATTTGATCTGAAACTATATAAGAAAATCTGGAACAAGGTGGAGCAGATAAATGTGAAGGAAGGAACTATGTTGGGATGGATGAACAAGGCAACTTCTGGAAGCATTGGCCACACAAAAAGAAGTCATGTTGTTCACCTGTATTCTATTATTATTATTATTATTATTAATTGAATTTATATGCCACCCTATACCTGGAGGTCTCAGGGCTCAAGACTTGCCACAGCTCTCTAAACTTCAAAATAAGATTGCTCTGTATCCTAAGACATTTAGATTTTTATTTCTCTCTTTCAGGTTTAAGATGGTACTATGGCTGCGTTTTATGTAGCAGAATGAGGGGCTCTGAGACTAAGCTGCCACTGCTGTCTGATGATGCCACCACCATATTGAAAACCAGAAGAAGTCTTTGAGCATTTTTTTCCTGTAAAAAGTATTCACCTGCAGATGGAAGGGCAATAGAAAGGTGATCTAACTGGCCTTAGTTCAATGGTGGAGCACATACTTTCTTTCACTTTAGCTTATATGCTGCATTTGATAACATTAAACCAGGCTTTCATTGAGCTTGAACTGATGCTTTTAAAAGTGCAAGCCAACCTGTATTTTTTTTTTTTTTTAGTTGTAACTTATACTCTAGTTTTTGGGGGGCGGGGGGGGCAGACCAAACTGGCTTTTAGCTGGTTTTATGCTGAACTAAAAGCTGAAACTTACACCAGTCTGATTTTACAGTGACTTAAATCTAAACACTAAGCTTCTTTTTTATTCCAAACTGACTCTCCCACTAACCAGGCCTATACATTGTGGAACTACATTAGCAGAGGCTGACTATTCTTTTGTGTTTACCCCTTTTCCAAAATTGGGATTTAATCTAAGTTCCTGGTGTATAATGTGGCTGCTCAGGATCTCTCTGTTTTGCTGGAGCTGAAAACTAGGTTTCTACAGGCTTTGTCTTACTGAGTTCACCACTAGGATTAAGCTACATTTATTGCTTCATTGTAGCTCCTCCATGATAATATGACAGCAACAATCGCAACTAACAATGGCTTTCAAAATGAACCATTCACAGTGGGATCAGGAGTTAAACAGGGTTGTGTTATTGCCCCAACTCTATTCATTATTTTCATTGCCATGATTCTACACTTTGTCGAGGGGAAACTCCCCACCGGAGTAGAAATCATATATCGAACAGATGGAAAGCTCTTCAATCTGAGCAGGCTGAAAGCAAAGAGTAAGGTTACTGTAACTTCCATCATTGAGCTTCAGTATGCTGATGACAACGTAGTGTGTGCACGCTCAGAGGATGACCTCCAAAGCATCCTAAATATCTTTGCAGAAGCTTACAAAAAACTTGGCCTATGACTCAACATCCAAAAAACAAAAGTGTTGCACCAACAAGTACAAAATAACCCCTCTGCAGCACCACAAATCCAACTCAATGGTGTAATGTTGGAAAATGTTGATCACTTCTCCTACCTGGGCAGCTATCTTTCCATAAGGGCCAAAACTGATGCCGAAATCCAGCATCGCCTGAGCTCTGTGAGTGCGGCTTTCTCCCGACTGAAGTGCAGAGTGTTTGAGGACCGGACATTCGCAGGGAAATCAAAATGCTTGTTTACAAAGCTATTGTACTACCAACCTTCCTGTATGCTTGTGAAACATGGACCACTTATAAACACCATCTCCAACTTCTCAGAAGATTCCATCAACGGTGTCTCCGAAATATTTTACAAATCACTTGGGAAGACAGGCGAACTAATATCAGTGTACCGGAAGAAGCAAAGATCACCAGTGCTGAAGCAATGATTCTTCAACATCAACTTTGTTGGACTGGTCATGTTGTGCGGATGCCTGATGATCGTCTTCCAAAGCAACTACTCTATTCTGAACTTAAAAATGGAAAGCATAATGCTGGTGGTCAACAAAAGAGGTTTAAAGACTGTCTCAAGGCAAATCTAAAAAAAAATGTAGTATAAACACTGACAACTGGGAAACACTGGCCTGTGAGCGCTCCAGTTGGAGAACAGACTTTACAAGAAATACAAGACAAATTAGGGGACACCCAAATGCCCTGGCTAACACGCTACCAACTGTACGCCTTCTTAAACAACCCAGCAGTAAGAACAGCAGCCACTAGGCCCTTGACCACCTTTGAAAACGTTTTCCTGGCACCAAAAGGACATGGCAAGTGGATGGTATCCACAATATACAAAATACTACTCCAGAATCCCATAACCCCTCTCATCTCAATCAAAAAACAATGGAAGCATGACATAGGCTACAAAATAAACCCTACCCAGTGGACTAAACTGGTCTAAACCTCCCTTGAAATCCATGTCAGCCAATAGAAGGGAACTCACCTTGAAACTTATCTATAGATGTTACCTAACACCACAGAATTGGGCACTGATACATCCAGGAACATCACCAAAATGTTGGAGACGTTGCACCTCTACAGGCACATATCTTCACATGTGGTGAGATTGCCCCAAAATCCAAACCTTTTGGATAGCAGTTCTATAGGAAAAATGCAAAATAACTAGACAGGTATTAGAAGCCACCCCAGAACTAACCCTACTGAATATTTTCCAATACAGTAACACACTCACACTGCAAATAACTCATAAGCCACCTACTCTTAGCAGCCAGGAGCATCATATCTAGACAGTGGAGGGACCTGTCAGGAGTGGAGGCAGACCAGTGGTACGAAACTGTATGGGAAATAGCCTTACTAGAAAAGCTAACCATCAAATTGAATCTAGCATGGGACAAACAAAAGGGGATGCCTCCACCCCAGTGTGACTCCTTTTTATTACACAGCCGAACAAAACAAGAACAAGAACCCACCCACAGCATATGAATTGATATGGCTAACTTGACCCAACCACCCCTCCCCCTCACACACGCAAACAAAACTCCCTGCAGTCAACTGAAGGCAAGCAACCAGGCCCTGCCCCCCCAATAAATGAATAGAAAGAGCACCACACTCATGTGACACTGACAGTACACTAAGAATGAAAGTTTACGACCCCTCTTCTCCCCGCCCCCTGTTCTTCTCTCCCCCACCTTATACTGTATATAGCATTAAAGTCTCACATGGATCTGTAGAAAAGACTTTATGATCTGAAAATAGAGACGATGTACGTACTTTTGTAACCCAAGAAAATATTTAATAAAAACCACTGTATTTTTCACTCTATAAGACACACCCGGCCATAAGACGCATCTAGTTTTAGAGGAGGAGAACAAGAAAAAAAATACTCTCTCCCTCTCTGTGCAGCGCCGCTCCAGCAAAGCGGGAGAAGAAATGGAAGGGGCTCCATTTCTCCTCCCACTTCGCTGAAAAGGCGCTGCGCAGAGAGGGAAAGCTGCGCAGTGCTTCTCCAGCGAAGCAAAGTCAGAACAGCAAGAGGGATTGCTGCGCAGCGAAAGCAGCGATCCCTCTTGCTATTCTGGCTTCTGGGATAGCTGCACAGCCTGCATTCGCTGCATAAGACGCACACACATTTCCCCTTACTTTTTAGGAGGGAAAAGGTGCGTCTTATAGAGCGAAAAATACGGTAATGGTAATAATAATAATAATAATAATAATAATAATAATAATAATAATAATAATGCTAAGTTGTGTGTGTGTGTTGTACAGGTGGGGGTGGGGGTGGGGTAGAGAAGCAGGTAGCTCTTGCTTTACAGCAATATCTTAATGGAAAAAGATTGTGCTTGCATTTCCTCAGCTGTGACTATTAGTTCCATTAGCTACCTACACACTAGCCCCTATTCCAATGAGTCACCCTCACATACTGGTGCGATTGCTGCTTTTCTCAGCAACTGGATGGTACAGACAGCTGGCGGTAGTTGTTGAACACACATTGCATCACTTAAGTTGAGAACAACTAGATCATTGTGCACAGGAAACAGGACTTCCTACCTCTTCAGAAAGAACTCTGTGCACAGAATTTATTATGTGATTAACTTGATATGTGCACAGTCTGCACTCTTCTTATAAGGTGTTCCATTTATTTTAGGTTATTACTGAGGTTTTATGCTTACTTAAAGTTTTCTGTTCTATTTAATATAATTCATGTAAGTTCAGAGTTATACATGTGGGATTTTGGAAGAAGTATAGTTGGCCAGTGTGGTCCTGTTGGCAATTCTGGCCCATTGTGTGATGACACAGGATACAGCCTTTTCTGTTGGGGTGTCCAGTTGTGGAACTCCCTGCTGCTGGAAGTGCAGTCATTTGCCTTGTTTGTCAAGGGAAACTGTCAAGATCAAGTGAAGACATCTTGGTTTCTCTTTGGAGCTTTTCGGGGTAGGTGAGCTAAAAAGCTGTCTGGTCTACTGCAGTGGTAATTTTGTGATAATTTCAGTTTTATAGTTTTAAAATTTATGCTGTTACATGGTATGTTTTACTGGAGTTTTGTATACCTCTCTGGGATCCTTTGGGGAGGACAAGAGTCTATAAGAGTCTAGCACCACCCCCAGGATGCTGGACTACGTAAACCAGCATCTGGTCTGATCCAGAAGAGCCGCTCTTAGGTTCCTACTAATTTGCTCTAGAAGTAGAAATTGCTATAGATATTATTTCTGTGCATAGTGGCAATATGACCACCAGTTTTATTTGCCTATAAATTCTCTTAATTGAAAAACACATGCTATCTGTTATCAGATTTTGAACAGTTGTGTGTTTATGTGTGTTTGAGAAAGAGAAAGAATTAATTATTTGGTTTATCCTTCATTGTGTTTTATTTGTATTTTTATAATGTTTCTAAATTATGAAGATATTTATAGCTGACATATTTTATATTAAGGGAATATTAAGGGACCGCCCTTGGTTGTGGTGAAGAAAAGCAAAATATATAAACAATAAATTACTCCATATGTAACAAAATAAGTATTAAAATAAACACTTATGTGTTGCCATGGGGATTTCACTGAGAAGGCAATGATATGGCCTTTATTGCAAAAAACCATTTTTATCCATCTGATTTGAATAATTATTGGCTAATATCCCAGATCCAGGTGCTCTTGGAGGAAACTGATTTTCTAGATCTGTTTCAATCAGAGTTTAGGCCCGATTGTAGCACAGAAGCTGCTTTGGTTGCCCTGCATAGTGACCTCTGTCAGGAGAGAAACAAGGGAAATGGGTCTTTGCTAATACTCCTCAACTCCTGAGCAGCTTTCAGTACCATTGACCACAGTATCCTTCTGGAATGTCTGTCCAATTTAGGGGTGGCTGGCACTGCTTTGTGGTGGTTCCAGTCCTACTTGGATGGACGTTCCCAGAGGGTGTTACTTAGGGAATGCTTTTCAGCCCCATGGAGCCTTCAATGTGGAGTTCCTCAGAGCTCATTCCTACCCCCCATGTTGTTTAACATCTACATGAAACTGCTTGGTGGGGTTATCTGGAGGTTCGGAGTACGTTGTCAGCAGTATGCTGATGACACTCAGCTCTATTTCTCCTTACATCTGCAAGTGAGGCCGTTGAAGTGCTGAACCACTGTCTTGCCTTGGTAATGGACAGGATGAGAGCCAACAAAGTGAAGCTTATTCCAAATAAAACTGAGGCACTGTTAGTAGTCCCTAGACCAGATGGATGGAAGCTTGCCTGCTCTTGATGGGGTCACACTCCCTCTGAAGGAGTGGCTATGTAGCTTGGGGGCATTTCTGGATCTGTTGTTGCTTGAGGCTCAGGTGGCCTCAGTGGCATGGAATGCCTTCCATCAGCTTTGGCTGGTGGCCCAGCTGTGACCTTATCTGGACAGAGATAGCCTAACTTCTGTTGTCTATGCTCTGGTAACCTCTAGGTTAGATTACTGCAACACATTATATGTAATGTTTCTGAATACGGTTCAGAAACTTCAGCTGGTACAGAATTCAGAACCCAGGTTGCTCACTGGACAAGACAGTTTGAGCATATAATGCCAATCCTGGCCTGACTGCACTGGCCGCCGATTAGTTTCTGGGCCCAATTCAAAGTGCTAGTTTTGTCCTATAAAGCCTGAGATGGCTCAGGACTGCAATACCTCAAGGACCACCTCTCCCCATATGAACCAGTCCGGACCCTGCAATCATCATCTGAGGCTCTTCTTTGTGGGCTTTTTCTGTGGTGGCTCCCTGCTTATGGAATGTTCTCCCTGGGGAGGCTCGCCAGGCACATTCATTTCATGTCTAGGCGCCAGGCAAAAACATCCCTCTTCTAGGCCTTTGGCTTATTAAACAATTGATGGCCTTCTAAACTGTATGTGTGAAATTACTTTTTTGTTGGTTACTATGATATGTATTTTTGTGTTTTTATTTTGTAAACCTCCCTGTGATCTTCAAATGAAGGGTGTGCTCTTCAGTTGTAAATATGCCTAAAGCCATCTACCGAGTTTATCTTTGAGCGTGAGAGTTAGATCCAAGACTTCAGATCAGAAGGTTCTTGGTTCACAGTTCATTCTCAAAGCCACTGAGCTACATCATCTGTGGTGTCTGTGTAACTCAAGGCTCTGCATATTTTTAAAGTTGGTTGATGATATTTTATATAACTACACATTTAAAGGGCCAGAACTTCATTCTTTGTGCTTAATAACAAAGCAATAAAATACATTACTGTTAATATGAAGTGGGCGACATAATTTGACAGTAAAGAGCCCTACAATGCTTGGCTGTTGCTGTTTTGTTTTGGTTTGGGTTTTTTTAATAAAAACAAAACCTTTCCCCTAAATGAGTCTACAGTTTCACTCTAAATACTAGAGTGTGACAACGGCTAGTTTAATCTTGTAAGTAGTTGGTTTCACTTCCCATGGTCATCACTGGGTGGTTGGGCCATGGCTTGGTGGAGAAGCAAAGCATAGTATCTTCATATACTGACATGACATATCATCATATTGCTCCTAAACTTGATTGTGATGCAACAAGGGGAGTGCAACAATGAAACAAGGAGTGCTACCATGAGATAAATATCATTGTATACAGCATTGGGCTCTCAAGCTTGCCATCTCAATTACAAAGCCACCTCACACTTTTAATATGAGAAGCAGCAATCTGGGAATTGCCCTGGGAATAGTATTCACCATTCTCCTGATGATTGCTATCATTGTTATACTCAGAAGAGATTCCCTAACATGGCTGTACAAAAGTCTGGTGAATCTTCCCTCTCTGACAAAACAGACATCACCAGTTGCTTCTGAGGAAAACTCTAGCGAGACCGAAAGGCCTTGCGATGAAAGAATTAGTAGCTCTGCATTGGAAGAGAAAAATGATAGTGGTCATCACACTTCAGCAGAGATGGAAGGAAACTTGGAATCCAATGCAAGCAAAACATCCAGGCATGGACTGATAAATGAAATGATAAGATTGTGAGCCTATGGGCAAGGCCTATAGTAGTAGTGGTTTTGCCTGTTTTAATATTTCAGTAATCCCTACAAGAATTATCTAAGGTTGTATATGGAACTATAACTGTGGAACTCATTCGGAATTGATTTATGCCTATGCTGCTTAAGCACAGGTCTAGAGCAATCTTTCTCTGCCCTGCTGCCTTTAACTGAGACTCGTAAATAGAGTGTGTATTTCAGAGCAGAATTCATTTTTGCAGTTTATTTTAACCAATCAGTAACAATCTTGTGGGGTGGAAGATGTGAGAATGTGTGCATGATGGGTTTGGGTATGATAACATTGGCTAGAAATGGAACAATGACAGCGACTGCAGCAAGAATGCTTGAAAATGTATAATGATTGTCAGCATCCCAACTTAGAAAGTTGACGTGGCACCTTTCGATAACCTTTTCTATATAATTACTTTACTTTTCTCTTTCTAGATGGATGTCTTGTAGCCTGTTGCCAAACCCTGCCACTGCTGCATGCCCAGCAGTACTTCTACATGATCCCATGACTCTTGATATGGATGCGGTCCTGTCAGACTTTGTTCGGTCCACAGGGGCAGAACCGGGTTTGGCAAGAGACTTGCTAGAAGGTAAGCTCAAGACTAATGGATCTCAGGAAATGATTCTTCATCATCGCCATCATTTATTAGTGACTTTAATAAATAATAATTCATAAATATTAGCTTTCCTTACAAAAGTGACCCATTGCAACTTACAAGCACAGTATAGAGACTAAAATCGATTGTAGCAGACACAAACAAATCAATAGGTTTCCTTCTCTCCATTCTGTGGAAAGATTCTTTTTTTATACACTCCTGATCCCATGATGTAGGACTTTCCTTCATCAGGCCAAGATGGAAGTTGGACTTTTATGAAAGATCGCTTTTTGGTTTTGATTCTGTTATCTCAAAGATGTCAGGAAGTTTCTTGGTTTGTTTTTTCACTTTCTTTGAGAACAACGTGGAGTGCTACGGAATGTGAATAGGTTCCCTGATTTTAAAAAAATTATGTACAAGTTTTAGCATTGATGGGTTTTGCTGCTCTGCAAGAGCTGAATGGCTGTTCCCATTCACTGTGTTGGGACTTGCACAGAAGAACTTTAAAGTAAGCTCTGTCCTCGTTTGGTGAGAAGTGGTGGTAGTGCGTAGACAACACTGGATCCCCACTGAGAACATCTTAGATTGGACTCAATATTGGCAGTCCACTTCTGAAAAAGTATAGATTGCTACAGAAACTGTTCATAGCAATTTAGGCAACCAGTTCATGTTTGTGGCAAAGTGGGCTCTCACCCATTAAAGAGGCCCAATACTCTCTGTTGTGTTCGTACAGTGGACTATTTTGGCTACCCTTCTGGAATATTTGTGGTGCACATGTTTAATGTAACTATTGCTTTTATCACAGACTCTGGTAGATAATTATTTCAGTATAAAACCAGATTATTTTAGCAAATGTGATTAAAATTGATAATTTTGAAAACTTCACCTGAACTTTGCTGTGTTTTAGGAATTGAATGTGGCCCTTTAATGACTTCAAGTTTAATCATTCAGGCTTCAGTCCTGTGCCTTCTTGCCTGAGAGTAAGCCCCATTGAACTCAGTGGGAGGCCACTTTATGGTCACCTACAGAATGTGATGGGAGTTTGAAATAAAAATGAAAGGAAATGCAAACTGAATATTGCCATTTCTGATGTCAGATTTGTGTCCTAAATTCAAATTCCCAGTGGGGGGAACATTTCAACCTCCCAGGACAGACTTAACCTAGAAGTAACTATCCTTGGCATACCAATGTGTCTGACTTATTTGTTTTCTATACTACTACTGTTAGTTATGTACAGGTGACTCCCCACTTACCCGGGAGTTACGTTCTGGGCCTCCATGTACACCAGTGAAATGCACGTAAGTGGGGAGCACCCTGGAGTATCCTAGTGGCTTGCGAGGAGACCCTCCCTAGAGGCAATAGAGGATGCAGCGTGTCAGGGCTGGAGTCAGGCGCAGGTCAGCAAGCAAGGAGCAGACTTTGTCAGAGAAGTTAACTCTTTATTCAAATAAATGGCATACAACTCTGCAACACTTCCCAGTAGCTCTTGCCCCTATAGAGCAATTGCTAGGACTGATGGTCCCTGCTTTCAACCCCCTCTAAGGCTCTTCCTCTGCTGGATGTTTCCGAAGCAGTCTTAAACTGTGCCTTCACATCTCTAATCTCTGCACCGCTCTGTGTGACCTTGGAGACAAGGGAGGAGAGGAGCTTGTCACAGTAGGAGAGGCAGGCTCCCTGTATTCTTCTGCAGCCTCTTACCCCATCTCCTTTGCTTCAGCCTCTGAGTCAGAACTGCTCCTTGTCACAGGCTCTCCCTGCTCACTAAATCCTGTTGCTCCCTCAGTATCTAACAACTCCTCCCACTCTTCTCCCTCTGACCTCTCCTCGGTGTCCCACCACCAATCCTTGAGCTCTGAGCCTTTCTTCTCTGGGCTTTCCATTGGGCTTTCCTCCAACTGGTTCCTCCCACCACTACTCATCATCCAGCCAGTCCCTGACACAGAGGGCTTTGTGGAGGCTGCTCAGCCTCCCCACATAGCACAGCAGCAGCAGTCACTTCCCCGTGCGTCAGCTGAGCAGCCAAACAATGCCCCGCTACGCCTCCAGCTGGCATGGAAACCCTTCCCAGATCCCAAAGAGGACGTCCTCTTCTGGCTCTGGGGAAGGTCTCACAAGCCAGGAGGGCTCTCCCGGGTGCTCCCCACTTCTGGGTTCCACTTCCAAGTTCCTGGCACTGCAAGTGTGCATGGTTGCAAGGAAGTAGATTATGCACAAATGGAGAATTGCCTGCAATCAGCACTCTTGGTATTTATCTGCATTTTATTTGCCCCTGATTTAAGAGTTTACAAATCCTCTTCCCAGCATTTGTATATTGACCTGTAACTCATATATCCTTGGCAGAGTAATTGTGGTATTGGCACTTTGAGTCTGGTTATAATTTCTTGGGTTTTGTGAGGAAAGTCACATTCTAACAAACTTAGTGAAGAAATCACTGTGATATTGCAGCATTTTTTTAAAAAATAAAACATTAATTTTAAATGGCAAAAAGAGCACATTTGTCTAAATCAGCGAATGATACATTTGTTCTTTTTTGCGCTAAGCCATCTGTATCAGAACTATATCGCCACCTGCTACTTGGAATAATTATCACCCACCTCCAGCTTAATATATTGCTTAATTGAGGTAGGTACAATTTGCCACAAGGGAGCCTGAATGACCACAGTCTGGTGAACTGACTCAGCACTAGTTAATACCTAGGTAATCCATCTTTGTATACCCCCAATGAGCACACACTTGATAGGCGCAGGCCCAGTTTTCCACCTACAGGTAATGGTGCATAATACCATACTTTTCCGTGTATAAAACTAGGGGTTGTTTTTGTACTAAAAAATAATGTTAAAAGGGGGAGTAGTCTTATACACGGGGGCAATCTCCCCCATTTTCTTAATGTTGAGTCCCCCAAAATAGGGGGTGTCTTATACATAGGGGGGTGTTATACACAGAAAAATATGGTAAATCATGCCCAACATTATTCTGCTAGCTATTCAGGTGATACAGAAATCTTCTGCTTCTTAAGAAATGAATGTTAAAACTTGGTAGAATTTGAACACTTTAAAGAAATTTGAGGAAAGAAATATTTGCTAATAATCAGCATGTATACATTTCTAACATCTTAATGTGAAATGTTCCTTTTTGAATTGTCAGGAAACCTGTAGTTTGACATATATGTCAACATTTCTACCTCCCTCAACCTACAGAAGTGGTTCATCTGTTTGAATGTTCACAACCATAGTTTGTGAATTGTTATATTCATTTACAAGCCATTAACTAATGCTCTTTTCTTATCCCGTATTGTCAACACAACACTGGCTTTCTGCCAGTCAGTATCAATGAGAACTAAAAAGTGTGTCACCTTTCCAACAGAGTAATATTTCATGTTCTTTTTCCAGTCAAGATAAATTGAAAATGCAGCCCTCCTGGTTATTTTCGTAACCTGCCATCTGAAGAATTTGGGAATAGAATTTCCATTGTATTTGTCTAATTTGGGATCAAAATAAATTTAAATTATTGAAGTGAATCTAAATAGATTAAGTAATTAATCAAAACATGTATGTAAAACTGTGCTTCAAAATTATCAGATATGTGCAAAACATTTCTACTTTTATTTTTTGCTTTTTAAGATGAAAATGTTCATTATAAAACCCAGAGCTCAGGCCATGTTATACACAAATATGTTCTGCATTTACTGTTCTCATCTCTTTATTTATTTTTTAAATTAAGCCAGTTAACATTTTAGGCAAAAGTTTCTGAGTCATAAAAAAAAAGAGCTAGAATAGGTGGTACAGAACGTTATACTTCTATTTCCCCCCTCTTATTCCTTTTGACTGTCAACAATAACATATGTTGTATTTGAAACTGCATGTTCATTCCATTTAAACACCCTGCAAAGTAATTTGGGAATAAATGTGCAATTAAAAAAAATAAACCCTGAGCTAATACATACTGAATAGTAGGACTGACTTCTGCCATAACTGAACAGGTTTTACAATATCAAATAATGTTAAATTCTAACCAAACAGAGCCAGATTGAAATAATAAAAGAAAGATGGTTCCTCTTTTCATCATAAAATGTAGAGGTGACTTATTATTACAAGGCCCGTCAACGTCACATTTCACTCTTACAAGTCTTACACATAGAATATTCTCTTGCTGGTGCCAAGAAAAGTCCTATGCAGTCCGTAGTGTATGTGCTTTCCCTGAGGTGTTTCTTTAAAAATAAAAATCTGGAGTGGCTATTAATATCTAGCATTAAGATAATTCTAGAATGAAATGAAAGTAACATTTAAATAATAGTGACTTGGAAAAAAACAACAACCTGATTGCCTGACGTCGGCCAGCTTTTTAAACATTGCCATTTAAAACAAATGTCAGCATCTAAACTAGTGTTAAGGATTGTCTCATTGTCAGCCTGTTTTTGAAGATGGTCTTCTCAAGAGCCTGCCTTGAGGGAGTCTGGTGATTTCTGACTGTGCTTTGGAAGATGGTTAAGTGCTTTCATCCTTCTGGTGTAAATGATGCCCTAATTCAATAGAGGAAAATGAGAGGCATTACGCTTTGATGAAAACGAATAATCATTGTATGGTTTGAGAGCCAAGGATTACTCATATGTCCTTTACTCTGACTGCTTTTTTGGCAGAGGTAGCTTATCCCATGCAACTCTTTGCATCAGCGTCCTGTTCAACTAAATAACAATGCTGCTTGAGTCCTTTCCTTAGGAATAACAAAGCTTTTGCTATGATAAAAAATAAAGTGTTGTTATTGTTACATGTTAAATAATTATATAAAAGCTATTTCCCCCTACAACAAAAAGTCTCTCAAGGTAGTTGGCTTAGGCTCCAGTGTATTTTTAAACCTACCGTATTTTTCGCTCTATAAGACGCACTTTTTCCCTCCCAAAAAGCAGCGGTGTAGCGTGGGTTGTCAGCACCCGGGGCAAGGCAAGTAATTTGCGCCCCCTAACCCGGGGCAAGGCAAGTAATTTGCGCCCCTAACCCCTAACCTGCCGCCACTGCCAGCTTCTTCTTGCTGCTGCCTGGGCTGGTCGGGTGTGGTTCTCTCCCGCGCTCAGCGCTGCGCTGGGCGGCCACTGCACTGTCCCTCCCCCAGATAGTCCCGCTCTCTCTCTGCTCCGCACCGCTACGCACGTCTGGCACCCTCCCCCTCCACAGTGGGCAGCGACCCGGCAGCTCGGATCAGATTCGCACAGCCAGCACTGCAGTGAGAGAGAGTGAGTGAGCCAGGTAGGGGCAGAGAGCTGCGAGTGCGAGTGCGCCCCCCCCAATGTTGCGCCCGGTGCAACTGGCCCCCCCTGCACCCCCACGCTACGCCACTGCCAAAAAGTATGGGGAAATGTGTGTGCATCTTATGGAGCGAATGCAGGCTGTGCGGCTAAGCCAGAAGCTAGAACAGCGAGAGGGAGCGCTGCCTCTTGCTGTTCTAGCTTCTGGCTTAGCCCTTCTGTCCCTTCCCCCATCTCCCAGAAAAGCCCCCAAGAGCCGCACACACGCTTTGCGCGGCTCTTTAAAGGGAGCGCGGCTCTTGGGGGCTTTTCCCTTGGGGCTGCCCTTCTCCCGCCTCGGGGAAAAGCCTGCAAGTGCCACACACACGCTCCACGCGGCTCGTGAAAGGGAGCACTGAGCAGAGCCTGGGATGCATGCAGGCTCTGCTCAGCACTCCCTTTAAAGAATATTTTCTCCTTGCATTCTTGAAAAGTTCCATTCTCATTATTAAAAGAATTGATGATTTTAAAATAACCTTTTGAAAAGTCACACATTTTCTGTTAAGCAGTTTTGTAGTGCCATTCCCTAACAATCTGTAGAAATGCTTTGCAGAGATATAAACTTGCTTTAGCGGTGTGCAGCCTTAAAGGCACTCCTACCTGTGGTTGGCTTCTGATATGTCTATGTGACTGCTGATACACAGCAAAAGCAAACTCTTGAATGTTTCAACAGGAAATGTGGTAGGAAGTGGGGTAACACACTAATAGATGTATAAAAATGAGCATGAAAAACGTCAAATGTTTTCTGTCTCCTACCTCCATGATAACAGAATCACAAATATGGGAGTGGTTAAGTCATAACCCCCCACTGCCACACAGAGAGTTCTGATTGCTAGGAATAAAAAGGTTTAGAAGGTCCCCCTCCTTCATTATAGTTAATCCGAGAATTCTTCTTCCTTATTCCAGGAGAAAAAGTGTGATGGTGAGTATTTCACCTTCTAAAATGCTGCCATGGAGACAAAGAGGGTTTCCCCCGCCTTTGCGATCAGATATAAACAGTTTCCTTCAGGGAATTTATGTCACAGGCTGCTATGCTTGTTTTTAGCTATGTCACAGAAATCCAAAATTAGATTATTTTGTAGCACAAAAGAACACGAATGTGCAAGGCGTTAATAATCATGGCTCATCAGAAACTGCCACAATACTCATGGGTGATTGTTCAAGCTAACAACCCTGCCTCGTAGTGTTAAAAATTATATGTACAAAATATACATCCAGTGAAACCATATTTAGTACAGATCCCATTGAAGTGAGGCAGTCTTGTACAATACTGAGAACTGCACAGCCTCTGCAAAATAGCAAACTCCACCTTAATAAAAGGAGCATCCTGTTGTCTGCTGGAATGTTGTTTGAAGTGCCCTCCAAATTAGTTTCCATGAAAGTCCATTGTTGTTCTTTGAACCAGTTTGTCAAGGTACATATTAAGATAGCATTTATTTGTTTTTAAAGAAATGATCTGCAACAATAAAGAGAATTTAATGAAGTTTTGGTTGCTCTTTCCTGATTGCATGTATTAATAACCACCATCTTTTTAAAACACGTCCCCTGCTGCAGTTTCAGTTATCTTCTTTGTGCTTATTTGCAACTAAGTGTGGCCAACGATTAGACCACAGCACCATCCGCGAATCCCCGTGATGGCGATTCGTGGATGGTGCTGGGAGCTCACCCTTTGATGGGGGTGAGCTCCCGTTGCTCGGTCCCTGCTCCTGCCAACCTAGCAGTTTGAAAGCAAGCAGTGCAAGTAGATAAATAGGTACTGCTCTGGCGGGAAGGTAAACGTCGTTTCCATGCGCTGCTCTGGTTTGCTGGTTTGCTAGTCATGCTGGCCACATGACCCGGAAGCTGTACACAGGCTCCCTTGGCCAGTAAAGCAAGATGAGTCGTTCGTGGGTCAGGGGTCCCTTTACCTTTTATGTCCAACAATTAATTTAACTGACAGATAATTTGCTAGTACTGCACTAAGTATTTATTGTAAATATTACTTACTGTACCTCTTGTAAATGTTTTCTCCTTAGGGCATTCACTATGTAGCAGTGATTCTTATCAAAATGTGTTCTAGGACTTCTAGGTGTATGATGGGCAACCTTCTCAGAAAAAAAAACATATTACCCATTGCTACCATTTCCCCCCTGTGGTGTGCAACTATAGAAAAGTGTTGAGTCTTTTCTGGGTCACATTATCAGCTTAACCAGAGCAATAGCAAGGCCCATCATACTCATCTGGGGCTGTTGCAAATTATGTGCTCACCTTAGAAATTGCCCTAGAATCCTCTTATAAGACACCAGGGAGTGACCTTGACAAGATGGTGGGGAAGGACTTCTTGGAAGGTAAAATGTTTGAAAACCATGGGTGTACACCATAAGCATGGCACTCTGCTCTTTGCCATATTAAAACACTATCATTATTAAAACATAACATTGTTTTCATGACTACAGAAGTAACCAGAAATAAGTTGAAAAATCATAGCTACTTGAAAAGCTGAAATATGCTTAATGGTGTGCAAAACATGCTCATCATAATTTGGAATGTGCTGAGTCTTCTAAGTATTTTTTAGAGAAGTCTTATAAAAAGCTTAGACTTCTGACAAGAATTCTCCAAAGCCTGAGAAGATATAGCCAGATCCAGAACCACAAAGCTGGTAATGGTAGAGATGCTATAGTTTGTCAGCTTTCCTTCTCTCTCTCCCCTACCCCTCCTTCCCAAATGTATCATTTTAAAACATTTAGGAGAGATAAAGTGCTTTGATTTCTCTCATACTCTTCTTTCTTTAAATAACTTGTTACTGGTGTCACCAAAGCTCAGTTCCTGCACCTCTTAGGTGGTCTCCATTGCCATTATAAGACAATAAGGGAGGCGTTCATTGTGAGTTCCAACCCCTCTTTTTCAAGAAAAACAGCATTGGTAACAGCTATGTTAATTCTGGTCTCACTAAATTTAGATTTTCTGGAGATGACATCTTTAAAGGCAGGGCTTTCATATTCACTTGATACTCCAATTCAAAAGAGAGGTTTTCAGTAGGATGATAAAAGATGAAGCTCCACAAGCAGACACTGTTTTTGGTGTGCAGGCAGAACATGGCTCCTTTTTACTCCAGATTAATTAATACAGAACAGTTGCCACTGCTTCGATACTTTCAAACACCAGTCACTCTTCCATGCATGTTGAAGTTGTTAACAATGCTCATGTGATGTCTCATTTTTAGGCAAAAATTGGGATTTGACTGCCGCCCTGAGTGACTATGAGCAGCTTAGGCAGGTTCATACAGCTAATCTGCCACAAGCGTTCAACGAAGGGAAGTATCCTAAGCCGCTGCAGGAAACGGATCCTTCCCAACAGGTGAACAAGAGTGAACGACCATCACTTCAAAGACAGGATGACATTGCTCAAGGTAAAGGGCTTCTAGCTCAGACTTTGATTGGCAAGCTGCTGTTGTAGGTTTCCTGTTAACCTAACACAGGTAAAAGGTTTATGTAATGGTTGTAAGGGGTTACTTGTGCGTAAGTTGCCTTCAGTTTTGGTTAGATTGCCTGGCCAACCATGCTTTGGCTGACAGCTCACACTCCGTGGCTGGTCAGTCACTTGCAGAATCCGTCAGTGGGCATTTCTTGAACCTCTTCCAGCATAAGAACTGTTTGACGCCAAGTCTCCTCCTACTTTCCCTGCGTGGAACTCGTCTGCGCGAGTAAGGGGAAGGCAGAGGCGTGTCCGCGCTCTCCTCACTAGTATCGGGTGAAGGGTCTTATAGACCTCTCTCCGAATCCTCCATTTCCCTCCCTTCTCTACCGGTGTTACGCTGAATTCCTTCCCCCCTGCTGGTCCCCTCTCCTGCATCGCTTTGGAGCCTTGCCTCCCCCTCTCGTTCTGATGTCAGTTCCCTGACAGTTTACTACTGAGATGCCAAAAAAATAAAATAGGTAGGCCCACTCCAAAACTATCCTGCCCTTGATATAGCTTCATAGATTCAGCATTGGCAACATACAAGTTTGTCAAAACTATGGATGTTAGGTTTTCATATTGTTGGACACATGTTGTAAGATAGGACTCTCTTTTTCTCCATTACCAAAGAGTTTCAGATTTCTGCCAAAGAGAGGGTGGGCATAAAAACTCAGAACAAACTATTATGTAAGCTAGCGATTACAAAAGACATTTACTAGCTTCTGATGCCATTTACTTGGGTATTAATAGGAACAACTTTTATTTATATGAGCCTAATTGGTTTATATAAGTAGAATCCTGAGGGTTTTTTTCTATCAACAAAAAAGCAGCAGTAGTGGTCTTTACCAATAGTACTAGTAATAATTATTTATATAGTTATATTATTAAATACCTGTTGGTGTTCAAGGTATTTTATAAAAAATAGTGAAATTCAACTCGGCAGGTATGTGTAAAATCTACTCAAAGCCACTTTTTTTTAATTGGGGAAGAAAAGAAAGAGGGATTCTTTAAAAGCTGAAGCGAAGAATTCACATGCTTTTGTAAAGATAAAAAATTGAGAAGTGGAAACCGAGTGTCACAGTAAGAAGCCCACCATAGCAAAGAGTTAATTCACTACCTTGATATACACTGCTAGGATTCCCAAACAGCAGGCAAGGTCTGAGTGAACATAACCAATGCTCTGGATGCCATTAGTTCAGCTGCTGGGATGTTAGAGAGGAGCTTTAGAGCAGGGATGGGGGACCTTTGACTCTCCAGATGTTGGACTCTGGCTCCCATCATCCTCTATTACTGGCTCTGCTCATATTGGGAGATGGAGCCCGACAACAATAGAGGAGGGAGAAAGGTTGTTTTCTGCTGCTCCAGAGAAGCGGACACGGAGCAATGGTTCCAAACTACAAGAAAAAAGATTCCACCTAAACATTAGGAAGAACTTCCTGACAGTAAGAGCTGTTCAACAGTGGAATTTGCTGCCAAGGAGTGTGGTGGAGTCTCCTTCTATGGAGGTCTTTAAGCAGAGGCTTGACAACCATATGTCAGGAGTGCTCTGATGGTGTTTCCTGCTTGGCAGGGGGTTGGACTCGATGGCCCTTGTGGTCTCTTCCAACTCTATGATTCTATGATTCTATGAACAGCTGGAGGGGGTGTAGGTTTCCCATCCTTGCCTTAGACCATGCAGCTATGAAGTCAGAGGCAACTGAGAATTCCTTGACCCACAGGCAACTTTGCACTAAATAAAATGGTACTAGACGGTGTTTATGCCATGGGCTTTCTGATCCTTGTGAATAAAAATCAGTTGAGCAGGCTCAGAGCTTTTCACTAGAAAAGGTCAGACAACATTTGCTGTGGATAAGATGCGATGTACAGTATTTTCTGATAGTCATGTATGTGCAGATGTCATCTGAGTCCACAGCACCAGGCAAAAAAACAGAACCTACCTTCAAATTGGAGCACGATTGTTACTTCTACTCAACTATTTGCAGATTAAAGCCAGCTTTGGTCTATTTGATGTTGTGCTGGGGTGCCAGAGAGTGACTTTGTGATGAATTTTATTTGATCTGTTAGGAAAGTTGAAAGTGAATTACTGAATAATTATTTAATAGATTTCATGATCAGCTAGTACCTATTTCTTCCAGAAAATCATGATAACTCTGAAGCCAGATTTTGCAGAAGCAGACTTCTTTCACTATCTTATATAAAAACAGGATCCTAACTAACTAGTGACATTTCAAGATAGGGATTAAGGGAGCAGCTTTTCAGGATTTCCAGTTTGGCTTACTGGGAGGTGGGGGACTTCAGTACTTGTGTACTGATTTTTCCACTGCAATTTATTCCAGACTGGAGCTGTGACATATGCAATATACTCTCAGGGAACACAAAGAAAGTGATGATTCATCATAAACTTGGGACTAGGTTACAGGAGAGACTGCATTCTCCTGTTCAGACCTGCTTGGTTGCCGATGTAATCTGAGGAGGTCTTCTTAGTGCTGCTGCAAGCCTTTGAAATTTGTATTGTGGCCACCCAGAGCATGGTCTTTAAACCTGCAATGTAGAATGCTCTACCCCTTGAAATAAGGCATTCACTGATATTCCAGTTTCTTTCCATTTCACACAAACCTATAGCTGTTGATGATGTATTTTGTGATATCCTACTGGTCACTGTGAAGTTTTAGTGTATTTTATGCTGTTTTATTTTGGTTGTAGGTATTGTATACATGCCTACATGTTAGAGTATACATTGTATACTCTAACATTGTACACTCCAACATTGTATAGTCCTTTTAATAAAACAGTCCTTTTAATAAACTACAATCAAAGGTCACGGGGTTCTATTTCATCTTGCCTTGAGAGCAAGAATATAGCACAGATGAGAGAAGAGATCATTGTCTCCATCAGGGTAAAAGTACTTTGGGAGTACAGTCTTAAAGGCACTTGCTAGGGAGTAAGCCCCATCACGCTCATTTACTTCTGAGTAAAAACATTTAGAATTGCTTTGGTTGTCTCATTCCCCCCCCCCTTTCTTTTGTTCCTGCACAGAAAAGAGGCTGTCTAGAGGAATTTCTCATGCCAGCTCAGCCATAGTCTCCCTTGCACGGTCCCATGTGGCCAGTGAATGCAACAATGAACATTTCCCTTTGGAGATGCCCATCTACACATTCCAGCTCCCTGACCTTAGTGTTTACAGTGAAGACTTTAGAAGCTTCATTGAGCGGGACTTGATTGAGCAAGCAACTATGGCCGCTCTGGAACAAGCTGGTGAGTAAATACTTAAGACAAGAGAGTCTGGCTTGTTTGGCCTTCTTGTTTGTGTACCACTCTTTTAAGCCCATAGTATTGTTGGAGCTGATTGCTTACATCTTAGATACATACGCAATACTGTAGAGTTGGTGAAAGTAGAAAACAAAGACAACTAAAATGGTGAAGGGGCTAGATCACCTTTGCTACATGTAAAGGGTATAGAGATTGGGTTTTTTTATTTTGACAAGAGAGTAATGTGAATGTATGAAGACAGTGGGGAAATAGAGTTTCTTTCTCTTCCTTGCCCCCTCTCTCATAATTTAAAAGTTGCACAGTGAATCAGATTGACAGTTAGGACAGACAAGGGGAGGTGTTTCTTCACACAATGATTAGCACATTCCTAATGTTCTGTGGCGGGTGGCGCTGTGGTCTAAACCACTGAGCCTAGGGCTTGCCAATCAGAAGGTCGGTGGTTCGAATCCCGGGGTGAGCTCCTGTTGTTCGGTCCCAGCTCCTGCCCACCTAGCAGTTCAAAAGCACGTCAAAGTGCAAGTAGTTAAATAGGTACCCCTCCGGCGGGAAGGTAAATGGCATTTTTGTGTGCACTTCTCTGGTTCGCCAGAAGCGGCTTAGTCATTCTGGCCACATGACCCAGAAGCTGCCTGCAGAGAAATGCTGGCTCCCTCAGCCTATAGAGCGAGATGAGTGTTGCAACCCCAGAGTCATCTGCGACTGGACCTAACAGTCAGGGGTACCTTTGCCTTTACCTTTAACATTCTGTGGATTGGCAGAAAAGGATCAGTGTTGCTTGATTTCCCCCTTCCCTCCCCTGTCAGAATATTAAGATGTCACTCAGGAACACAACACAAAGTCTGCCTTGCAAACCACAGTCTGTGTAATAGCAGTTGAGGGGTGCCAACTGTATATGCTGCATTTAGGTTGCATGGCATCTTGGGAATTCTTTGTAAGCTGATTTTGAGTGCTGTGTGGCTACATATAGAATTTCTTAATAATCTTGTATGTGGTGTAACCCAACAATTCAGATGGCTTAAAAAAGATTAAACAAATGTGTTTTATAGGACAGCAGAAATAAGAAATCTCTGAAATAACTGCAGTAGCATGCAGGTTGGCTAGTTCAGTCAGGGCCATCACAAATTGCCTCAATTCAGAATGACTAATGATACATATATTGTTCAGTTGTTGTTAGCCATGATAACTATGAATAGAAACTTCATTTTCAGTGGAACAGCATACCTTGGAGTACTGGATGGGCCACTCCAGTGGGTGGCCATTGCCTTCACACCCTATTTGTCCCCAAAGCGCCCCCCCCCAACCAATTGAACATTGCCAGTGGTCTCGACAGACCGCTTAATGATTTTTCTGCCTGATGTAGCCACTGCAGTGGGCTGTGCTTGATGCTTTATGGTTTTTAATTGTATTTCTATTGCTTCTTTTGTTTCTTACATTGCATTTTAGTGTAATGCAATTTGCAGTCTATAGAATTCAAGCTGCAACACAATGCAATTTAAGGAATTAAAAACAATAGAAATACAATGTAAAAATCGATGCGAATATATAATGTGGACATGCAGTGGACGACCTGAATGAAGATTGTGACCCACTGCTGGCCCACATACCACCTTTTGGGAATGCCTGCTTTAGAGGTTCTGTGGCCGCTGTTGGAGTAAGAAAATTCTTATGCTCCTGCAACTTCACTGTAGAAGAATATCTAAATAATTTAATTAGACAGAATAATAGATTAAAAGGCTTTTATATAATCTATATATATCTATGTTGTTCTGCTGTCTCAGCAAAGTCTCAGCATGCCATAGCAGCAGGCATTGGCAACACCTCTGCACTCTCCATCCCCGGAACAATTCTTGAATACATAGGGACTGTTTATTGAAAGTCCAGCCTAGGGCAACTTTCAACAGATGAAGAAGATGGAGACAGGATGGATTCCTGCACAGCTGATGCCTTCCTCAATTCCCATCATTATTATCTGGATAGATCCCAGTCACCTTTGAATAATGTCAATGGTATATGTTGGTCTTTGCTTAGAAGATGACCTACAACTGTGAGGTCTCCTTCGTAATTTAGGGTTTATATGTAAAGTGCTAACTTACTGAAGATCTGCTTCTGCCAGTTCTCAGAATTGATGGCATTTTAACTCCCATTGTGAATGTGAAACAATGCGTCATGTAAACCACAGCCTGCACAGAGATTCTTGATGTTTCTGCCTATGTATTTTGCATGGCATAATGGGATATGTAGTTTGCATGAACGACACAACTCTGAATGTTATTGTGCATATGTAGGACCATCAAGGCCACTCTCTACTGTCCTGAAGAGTCATCTGGGGCAAGTGGGGGTTGTAAAGGATTCAACCTGAATCCAAACCCAGGTCAGCATTTTTCCTGTTGAATTCAGGTGTTATTCTGAACCCTAGGGCCAAACTCACCCTCAAGGGTAGTAAGCCGCCTCCACTCCTTTTTCTGTCCAGTCAGCCTGAGCCAAGAGATAATCAGGTTGTACACTGGACATCCCCAAGATTCCAAAGAGCAAGAGCTTCGTTGAGTATTTGTTGTCATCAGTGCCGGATTTACGTATAAGCTAAACAAGCTATAGCTTAGGGCCCCACTCTCTTGGGAACCCCAAGTACATTTCCAATTGTATTTCAGTTCAACGATTATTTTGATAAAATACACATTTTCTTATGTGCAAATGGCTTTAGATACCTATTAGGTCCATAAATGACCATATACTGTAGCATATATTAAACACAAAAAACAGTGACAATTTGTTGTTGACAAAGGACAGCTGGACATATAAAGGACCCCATTACTTTATATGTCCAGCTGTTGTCATGTTTATGCTTTTAAAATTGGGAAGATTTTCTATAATGTAAGTGCCACCATTTACAACTTTGAAACCATTTTTGCTAAGTCATAGAAGGAATGGACATTGCTGGTATGACCTCTTTGGAAAACTATTTCTTAACACAAGAGAATTGTGCTTTATATCGACTCTGAAATGTAACAGGCAGTCCACCTTAGATTTGTTTTCTTAGCTATTACTTTCTTCACTATAAAACTCATATCAAGAAATGTATAGATTTTATATGGATTATATATGTCTCCTTTATGCAGCACCCTTGATTTTTCTTACCACGCCTACATTATTGTCAAAATCTTCTGCGTGGTGCAGGTGATAGTCTGTTATTTCACCATGCCTGCAAAAAAGGAGTTGCTAAAAATGAGGATATGTTACTTCCAATTTTATCACTCCCAAAGGCAGCCCAACCCACTTTAAATTATGCTTCCCTTGTGCACTCTTGATTTAGATTTCATAAGAATGGTTAGGCATGTGAAGTGTGTGCCAGCTGCTGCTTGTTGAATACATGTGGCGATTACCAAGTGTTTTTAATAACCCAACCTATTAATATAGCTACAATTTATATGCTTTTTTGGATATAGGGAAAATAGACTTCCAGTAGGATCTGAAATTCTCCTGGGTTTAAGTATAGCCACACATTTTCATGTTATAGGTTGCTTTAGCCTAATTTCAGTTTATTACGACCACAACCATTGATTTCAATTGAAAAGATTAAGCTATTTGTTTTTAATATCAACAGACAGGACTCCAAAGTGCTTAATGTTGGCAGTGTCCTTACATTTTAAATTAATTTTCATTTTTCAGGTCGTCTTAACTGGTGGTCCACAGTGTGTACAAGCTGTAAACGCCTTCTCCCACTGGCAACCACAGGGGATGGCAACTGCCTCTTGCATGCGGCTTCCCTGGGTAGGTCTTCTGGTAAATAATGCATTCTGAAAGAATAGGACAACTCTCTATCTTGCTTACAATGCTTAGATTCAATCTTTCTCCTTCAGAAGGATTGAAAGAACCTCACTTGAACAAGATGTGGACCCCATGGTGTACAAACACAATGTTGGGGGGTCTCTTCTTATCCGTGTTAGCAAATGATACTGTGATATATAGTAAGCGACTATTTGGACTAGATTCTGTGAGATCTGAGTACTCATCTCTGGTCATCCATAGACTTGCTGAAAGCAACACGGGACCTCTCAGCTTCAGTTTTCTGTTTCACAGAGCAGTTGTAAGGATCAGTGAGATAAGGACATCTAATGGGATAAGGGGTTGCTTGTGCGTAAGCTCCCAAAACGCTCCAAGTTGAGCCGTTAGTTAAAACTCTCCCTAGCCAGACAGCCCTCAGTTTGTGGCTGTCTTAATCACTGGCAGAATCCGTCAGTGGGCGTTTCCTGAACTTCTTCCAACATAAGAGTTCTTTGACAGAAAGTCTCCTCCTTGCTTCCCTGCGCGACAGCTTTCTGCGCAGAGTGGGCGTTCCAAGGGGAGGTCCTGAGCTCTCACCGCTGGTCTCGCTGGAAGCGTCTCTGAGCCTTACCTCCGACGCTGTCTCCTCCTCCCCTCCTTCTTCAGCGGAAGCCCTCCCTCTTCCCCTACTGGTTCCCTCCTCAGCATCCGAGGGTTTCCCAGCATCCGAGAGCTTCTCCACCACCCTGAGCTCTGATGGCAGTTCCCTGACATCCACCTCCCCTCCAGGCCCCCCTTCAACCCCTGTCCTTTCCCTTTCTTTGGGCGGCGAGGCTGGGAACCCCCGGAAAGAATCTCCCCCATCTTCTGATGACTCGAAAACCGCTCTCCACCTACTACTATCCCTTCCTCTTGAAAAATCTTCCCAATCTGATTCCACCTCTTCAGATCCTTCTTCCCCTTCCTGCCCCGAGTCCTGAAATCCCTCAAACTCCTCTTCATCTTCGGTGGTGCCAAATTGCTCCTCCCAGAACCTAGCTAAGGGTTTGGGCCTCCTTGGGAACCTCCGGTTAAACTCTTCCACGAGAAACTCATCCTTGATGGTTTCCGCTGGTACCCATGCATTTTCTGACTCAGGTTCCCCTTCCCAAGCCACTAGGTACTCCACCTGTCTACCCTTCCACCTTGAATCTAGTATTTCTGCTACGTGACTGCTGCGCTCCCTCTCTTCTACTTGTGGTGTCGCGGGAACCTCTCCCTCTCGTCCCTGAAATTACCGCCCTTCCCTGTATGGTGATAGTAATGATCTATGAAATACCGGATGTAGTTTCATTTTGTCCGGCAGTTTGAGCCTGAAAGCCACCGGATTCACCTGTTGTGTTACCTCGAAGAGTCCCAGTCGTCTCGGTCTCAGTTTCTTGCAACCTCCTTTGAACGGTAACCCTTGTGTTGACAACCACACCCGGTCCCCAACCCTTATGGTCTCTCCTTCTCTCCTGCTCCTATCTGCCTGCCTTTTGTACGTGTCCTTGGCCCTCTCCAAATTCAACTTAAGCTGCTGGTGTAGAGCTTCCATTTCTTCTACGAACTGTTCCGCTGCCGGTACACTCCATCTTTCCTCCCCTCCCCCTGGAAAGGCCCTGGGGTGACAACCATAATTGGCCATAAACGGGCTCATGCCCGTTGACACATGCTCGGCGTTATTGTAGGCAAATTCGGCCAGGGCTAATTTCTCTACCCAGTCACTCTCTCTCTCTCATTGACGTAGCACCTCAAGTATTGCTGCAATATACTGTTTGCCCTTTCCGCTTGCCCGTTGGTTTCTGGGTGCCTGGCCGTCGAGAAATTGACCTCCACGTGCAGTAGGCTCATGAGCTTCCTCCAGAACCTGGACGTGAATTGTTTTCCTCTGTCAGAGACCACCCTCAAGGGGGCGCCATGCAACCTGAAAATGTGTTCTACAAACAGCTTAGCAGTTTCCTCCGCAGTCACTGCATGTGAGCAAGCTATAAAATGACACATCTTAGTTAATAAGTCGACTACCACCATGACCGCCGTCTTCCCCCTAGATTTGGGCAAATCTGTCATAAAATCTATGGACACTGCCTCCCATGGTCTTTCTGGTGTGGGTAATGGTTCCAGCAACCCCGCTGGTGCTGCCCTTTCCCCCTTGGCTCGTTGGCAGCGATCGCACCCCCTGACATATTCTTGTACATCTTCCCTCACCTTTGGCCACCAGAACTGCCTGGTCACCAGCAACATGGTTTTGTGTTGACCAAAATGTCCCGCCGTGGGGCTGTCGTGTAATTGTCTGAGCACTCTACTCCTCAGTTCCCCTTCTGGTATATACAGCACCCCCCTGTAATACAGCGCCCCATTTTTTCCCTCAAAACCCCCTGGGTTTCCCCCTGCTCCCCTGAGTTCTCTGAGCTTGTTTGGGGCGTACTCATCGCCTTCTGTCCCCTCAGCCAGTTCCCGTTGTCCAACCAGTAATGCCCCACACACCCAGTGGTCCTCGGGTATCACGTGTCGTTCTTCCGGCGCTCCCTCTCCCTCCATATATTCTGGCTTCCGGGAAAGGGCGTCCGCCCTTACGTTTTCTTCCCCTGGTACGTAACGAATTTCAAAATGGAACTTGGAAAATTCCTGTGCCCACCGCACTTGTCTCTGGTTGAGTACCCTTGCTGTCCTCCAGTATTCCAGGTTCTTATGGTCTGTGCACACCTGGATCTTGTGTTGTGCCCCTATTAGCAGATGTCTCCAGCGTCGAAATGCTTCATAAATAGCCAGCAGCTCCCTGTCGTACACTGTGTAGTTCCTTTCCGACTTGTTCAACTTTCTGGAGAAGAAGGCACACGGTCTCCAGTCGGACGGCTCTCTCCCCGGTTGGAGCAGTACTGCCCCTACCGCTCGGTCTGATGCATCGGTCTCCACCCTCATTGGTTTCTGCAGATCCACGTGCAAGAGATGCTCTTCCGAAGCGAACGCCTTCTTTAGTCTGTCGAACGATTGCTGCGCCTCTTTCGTCCATACAAACTTCTTCTTGCTACTGAGGCAGTCAGTGATGGGTGCAGTTAAGTGGGCAAAGTTTTTGATGAACTTCCGATAGAAATTTCCAAACCCCAGGAATCTCTGCACGTCCTTCCTGGTCTTGGGTGTCTTCCATTCCAGTACCGCTTGTACTTTGCCCGGATCCATGGATAATCCCTTGTCGGACAACCGGTACCCCAGGAATTCCACCTCTCTGGTATGGAACTGGCACTTCTCCAGTTTGACCCACAGCTGGTTCGCCTGTAGCCTCTTAAGCACTTCCCGTACATCTCTGACATGCTGCTCTTCGTCCTCGGAGTAGATCAACACGTCATCTAAGAAGGCTACACAGTTCTTGTACAGCAAGGGTCCTAGAATGTGATGCATGAAAGATTGGAAACACGCTGAACCCCCTTGTAATCCAAAAGGCATAACGAGGTACTTGAAGGCCCCCAGGGGGGTAAACATGGTGGTTTTCCATTCGTCCCCGGCCCGCATTCTGATTAGGTTGTATGCCCCCCTTAGGTCCAGCTTGGTAAAAATCTTCCCCTTCCTAACCCTGGTCAAAATGTCGTCAACCCTGGGCATGGGGAAGGCTTGTGCTGGACCCGGGGGAAAGGTACCGTGAGCGTAGTCTGAGTCCACACGAAGAGGGGCGAGGTCCGAGGCAGAGAGCCGGGCGGGGAACAGGAACGCTGGAACAGGAGGCCGAGCAGGGAACAGGAGCAACGGATGGTCAGGAACAGGAGGCCAAGCAGGGATCAGGAACACAGGAAGGTCCAAAGCCAACAACGACGTTGCTCCCGCAACCTGGGACCGGGCTGACTGGGCTTTTATCCTCTTCTAAGGCCAGGGGCGGTCCCGGCCCCCAGGAGCCCCGCCTCCTCTGGCCTTAAGGCGAGCACTCCTCCTGGGAGCAACCAGTTCCCTTCGCCTCTCTGCCCTAAGCCTCTGCAGATCAGGAGAGGCCGAAGGGTTACTGGGCCCTGGAGGAGGCTCACCTGTAGCCACTGAGTCCTCAAGCCCCTCTGGGGCCTGAAGGATTTCACCTGGGGCCAGCTCCTGGTGCTCTGCCACAGGTGCAGGCTCTTCAGCATCTAGGCCTTGCCCCAGTTCAGCCGGCCCTGGAGGCGGGGACTCCTGTGCAGGCTGGGATTCCTCTGGTTCATCCTCTGAATCGGAATCCCAGGCCATCACACCATCCCCCCTCCCAGGCCCCCCCCTCAACCGAGGGTCCGGACCCGGCTTGCCGGGGTACGTCGCATGGAACTCTCGGAGGCAGGCAGGTGCGTGGACGTTGGCCGCTGGTTCCCAGGAACGGTCCTCCGGTCCGTACCCCTTCCAGTCAATGAGATACTGCAGCTTTCCCCTGCGGTATCGGGAGTCCAGGATGCGTTCCACCTCGTACTCAGGCTCTCCCTGAACCAACACTGGCTGCGGTCGGGGACGGTTCGGGTGGAACTCGTCGGGTGGGGCCACTGGACTCAGAAGGGACCTGTGGAAGACCGGGTGAACCTTCAGGGTTGCGGGTAACCGGAGACGGAATGCCACAGGAGAGACTTGGTCCACGATAGGGAACGGGCCGGTGAATCGGGCGTCCAACTTCCGCGAAGGTCGAGAGGGGTGGAGGTGGCGAGTGGAGAGCCAAACCAGGTCACCGACGCGAAGTTCCAGCCCCACCTGGCGGTGGCGGTCGGCCTGGGCTTTGTACGCTTCCTTGGCCTGTGTGATGGCCTGGGATTCCGAGTCTGAGAGTGATCCGGAGGAATCCCAACCGGCGCAGGAGTCCCCGCCTCCAGGGCCGGCTGAACTGGGGCAAGGCCTAGTTGCTGAGGAAACTCAAGAGCAGGCACCAGGTGAAATCATTCAGGCCCCAGAGGTGCTGGAAGACTCAGTGGCTACAGGTGAGCCTCCCCCGGGGCCCAGTAACCCTTCGGCCTCTCCTGATCTGCAGAGGCTTAGGGCAGAGAGGCGAAGGGAACTGGTGTCTCCCAGGAGGAGTGCTCGCCTTAAGGCCAAGAGAGGCGGGGCTTCTGGGGGCCGGGACCGCCCCCGGCCTTAGAAGAAGATAAAGGTCAGGCAGCCCGGTCCCAGGTTGCGGGAGCAACGTCGTTGTGAAGTATCTGCTTTACCCAGTCCTTGTTCGGCACTCTCAGTGTGCCTGTTCCTCGCCCGGCTTCCTGCTTCTGCCTTACCAGTGTTCCTGTTCCCCGCCTGGACTCCTGCTTCTGCCTTACCAGTGTTCCTGTTCCCCGCCTGGACTCCTGCTTCTACCTTACCAGTGTTCCTGTTCCCCGCCTGGACTCCTGCTTCTACCCTACCAGTGTTCCGGTTCCTCGCCTGGCTTCCTGCTTCTGCCCTACCATCGTTCCTGCTACCCCGCCCGGCTCCCTGTTGATCTTGGCCTACGGTAATAGTACCTCATCCCCCCTGGGACCAGCACAGTTTGCTCCCGCCTTACCCGCACTCCCCCTTCGTAGGGGTGCGTTCGGGAAGAGCCAGAGGCCATGGCTGACCAGGCGGCTGCACTGGTGGATTTGGCCCAGAGGAACCAGACCTTGACTCACACCGTGCAGCAGCTCAGTGACGCGGTTGTGGCACTTCAGCAACGCTTGGAAGCCCTACCGGCTCCTGGGGCCGACGCCCCGGCTCCTGGCAAGTACCCAGTGGCTTTGCCTGAGAAATTTGATGGAGCCCCGGCCAGCTTTCCCATGTTCCTGGCCCAGGCCAAGCTGTATATTCAGGGGCGAGCCCGGAACTTTCCTGACGACCGCACCAAGGTGCACTTTTTGATTAGTTTGTTAAAGGACCAGGCGGCCAAGTGGGCGTTGCCGCTACTCAGGCAAGACTCCCCCTTGCTGGCAGACTATACGGGGTTTTGCAATCATTTGGAGGCCGCGTTCGGCAATCCCCAGAAAGGGAGTCAAGCCAACCGGGCGATTCGGCGTTTGAAACAGGGCAAGTCCACGGTGGCCGCATATACCACGGAGTTTCGGCTGCTGGCACAGGACTTGACCTGGAATGATTCGGCACTGCGGGACCAGTATCTCGAGGGGCTTTCAGACGAGGTACTGGACCAGTTGGCCACAATGGAACGCCCCACCACGCTAGACACTCTCATTCAACGGTGTCTACAAATAGACGATCGGTTGGAGGATCGTCGTCAGGCCCGGGGTCGCCGACACTTCCAGTTCACGGCACCAGCTTCTTCCAGCAGCCCCACGGTCACAACTGATTTAACGGAGGAGCCTATGCAGCTCGGGGCAGTGCGGCCACGCCTTTCCCCTGCAGAGAAGGCGCGGCGTCGGGAGGGAAATCTCTGTCTTTACTGTGGCGGAAGTGGACACTTCGCTCGGTCTTGTCCAGAGAAACCGCCAACCCCAGTAGCTGATGGCCCTAGCTACCGGGGGTCCCAAACAGCACAGAATGGGGCCGCACCAATTGAATTACAACACCTTATGGTTCCGGTACATCTATACCCTCCAGGAGGGCCATGGATTCTTACCCATGCTCTGGTGGATTCAGGGGCAACCCGCTCTTATATGGACGCTGCTTTTGCTGCCCAGCATCGGGTGCCACTTCGGAACAAGCCAGAACCGGTACAGGTGGAGGCAATCGACGGACGGCCACTGCGTTCGGGCGCCGTCACTCAAGAGACCCAGCCCCTGGTCCTGTGCCTCCAGCAGCACCGTGAGATACGAACTCTGGATATTGCTTCTATGCCCCGGTTCCCCCTGGTGCTTGGGATGGACTGGCTAGAGGCTCACAATGTGCAGATTGACTGGGTCAAACGGACTGTACACTTCCCAGACCCCAATTCTCCTGCTGAGACTGAGATGCTAGCAGCTGCGCCCACTGAGGAGGCGGCTGCGACGCTCCCCGCTGAGTACCGGGACTATCACGACGTGTTCGAGGAACGGGGGGCAGACCAGCTGCCGCCGCATCGGTCCTTTGACTGCGGCATAGACCTCCAGCCCGGAGCGCCTCTACCGGTGAGTCGCTTATACTCGTTAACAGAGCCAGAGCGCGAGGCTTTGCAGGACTTCTTGCGCAAGAACCTGGAGCGTGGGTTCATTAGACCCTCTACCTCGCCCACTGCTGCACCAGTTCTCTTTGTTAAAAAGAAATGTGGGGAGCTCCGCCTTTGCCATGATTACCGGGCCCTGAACAAAATTACCATCCCGGACCGGTACCCCTTGCCCCTTATTTCGGAGTTACTGGAGCGGGTGCAAGGGGCGCAGGTGTTCACCAAGCTAGACCTCCGGGGAGCCTACAATTTGATTCGGATCCGCGCCGGGGATGAGTGGAAGACAGCATTCGGGACCCGGTACGGACAGTTTGAATACCTGGTTATGCCCTTTGGTTTGTGCAACGCGCCTGCTGTGTTCCAACGGTACATCAACCACGTGTTCCAGGACTTGCTAGACAAGTACGTGGTGGTGTACTTGGATGACATTCTGGTTTACTCCCGTGACCCGGCGTGCCACGAGGGCCATGTCCGGACCGTGCTGCAGCGCTTGCGCGAGCATCGTCTGTATGCAAAGCTCAGCAAGTGCGAGTTCCATCAGCAGTCAGTGGACTTCCTGGGTCATCGACTCTCACCAGGTGGGGTGCAAATGGATCCTGGGAAGGTGGCAGCGGTTCGAGAATGGGCGGCACCTCGGAACCGCAAGGACCTACAGCGTTTCCTGGGGTTCGCCAACTATTACCGGACCTTCATTGCGGATTATGCTCACCGCACCACCCCGTTGACCCGGCTTCTGCGCCCCAAGACGCCGTTTTCCTGGGACAAGGAGGCGGAGGAGGCATTTCAAGGGTTGAAGGCCTGTTTCCAGAGAGCGCCAATCTTGCAACATCCGGATCCTTCTCGACCCTTTGTGGTAGAGACTGACGCCTCCAGTACGGCTCTCGGTGCCGTCTTGTCTCAGCAGCACGGACCGGAAGCGCCACTCTTACCCTGTGCCTTCTATTCCCGCCAGCTCCTTCCAGCGGAGCGTAACTATACCGTGTGGGAGCGGGAACTGCTGGCCATCAAGGTGGCCTTTGAGGTTTGGCGCCACCATCTTGAAGGAGCAAGACACCCGGTGGAGGTGAGAACCGACCACCGGAACCTGGAATACCTCCAGACCACCCGCAAGCTGAACCAAAGGCAGATCCGGTGGGCGTTGTTCTTTTCCCGGTTCCAGTTCCGGATCCGCTACATCCCTAGCTCCCAAAACCAGAAGGCGGATGCCCTGTCCCGGAAACCTGAAGACAACGCAGACACGGTTCAGCAAGCAGCACCCACCACGATCCTACCACCAGCTGCGTTCCTGGCCACCCAGGAGGTCGAGCCACTGCAGGCTCGGGTGCGGGAACAGCAGCGGGTCGACGCTTGGGCCCAGGAACGACTCCGGGAACTGGCCGAAGGATCATGCCCTCAGTATCCAGGGCTGGTCTCGCATCAGGGTCTTCTGCTGCACTACGGGCGCCTGTACATCCCACCAGGGCCGCTGCGGGCTGAGGTTCTCCGGATGACCCATGACGCTCCAGCGGCGGGGCACTTTGGGCGGTATCGGACCACCCATCGGGTAAGCCGTGAGTTTTGGTGGCCCCGTTTAAAGGCTGACGTGGCTCGCTACGTCGCTGGTTGTGACGTCTGCAGGCGGGCCAAGGGGCCTACCGGGCGGCCCCCCGGCCTCCTTCAGCCGTTGCCGGTTCCACCACGTCCTTGGCACACAGTTTCTCTAGACTTTGTAGTGGAGTTACCCCCGTCTCGTGGCTGCACCTGCCTTCTAGTTTTCTCCGACCACTTCACGAAGATGGTGCACTGTGCCCCCTGCCCATCCATACCCTCAGCTAAGGAAACCGCGCAGCTGTACCTTCAGCATGTCTTCCGCCTGCATGGCCTACCTGAGCGTGTAGTATCCGACCGCGGCGTTCAGTTCACGTCCCGGTTTTGGCGTGCTTTGCACCAGGCCCTCGGAACAGAGGTCTGTCTCTCATCTGCTTACCACCCACAGACTGATGGCCAGACGGAACGGGCGAACGCGGTACTGGAACAGTACCTCCGGTGTTACTGCAGCTACCAGCAGGACGACTGGGTCGACCACCTAGCATTGGCGGAGTTCGCTTATAACAACGCGGTGAATGCGTCCACCCAGCAGACCCCGTTCCAAGCCAGTTATGGCCTTCATCCACGGTTGTTTCCGGATGTGCTGCCGGCATCTACGGTCCCTGCGGTGACAGAGTGGCTTCAGGAGCTCCAGTCCCAGCAACAGCTGTTGATGGAGCAGCTGCACCAGGCCAAGGAGGCGTACAAGGTCCAGGCCGACCGCCACCGCCAGGTGGGGCCGGAACTTCACGTCGGTGACTTGGTATGGCTTTCCACTCGCCACCTCCACCCTTCTCGACCTTCGCGGAAGCTGGACGCCCGGTTCACCGGCCCGTTCCCTATCGTGGACCAGGTCTCGCCTGTGGCATTCCGTCTCCGGTTGCCAGCAAACCTGAAGGTTCACCCGGTATTCCACAGGTCCCTTCTGAGTCCGGTGGCCCCACCCGACGAGTTCCACCCGGACCGTCCCCGACCGCAGCCAGTCTTGGTGCAGGGAGAGCCTGAGTACGAGGTGGAACGCATTCTGGACTCCCGATACCGCAGGGGAAGGCTGCAGTATCTCATTGACTGGAAGGGGTATGGGCCAGAGGACCGTTCCTGGGAACCAGCGGTCAACGTCCACGCACCTGCCTGCATCCGGGAGTTTCATGCAGCGTATCCCAGCAAGCCGGGTCCGGGGCCTCAAGTGAGGGGGGGGCCTGGGAGGGGGGATGGTGTGATGGCCTGGGATTCCGAGTCTGAGAGTGATCCGGAGGAATCCCAACCGGCGCAGGAGTCCCCGCCTCCAGGGCCGGCTGAACTGGGGCAAGGCCTAGTTGCTGAGGAAACTCAAGAGCAGGCACCAGGTGAAATCATTCAGGCCCCAGAGGTGCTGGAAGACTCAGTGGCTACAGGTGAGCCTCCCCCGGGGCCCAGTAACCCTTCGGCCTCTCCTGATCTGCAGAGGCTTAGGGCAGAGAGGCGAAGGGAACTGGTGTCTCCCAGGAGGAGTGCTCGCCTTAAGGCCAAGAGAGGCGGGGCTTCTGGGGGCCGGGACCGCCCCCGGCCTTAGAAGAAGATAAAGGTCAGGCAGCCCGGTCCCAGGTTGCGGGAGCAACATCGTTGTGAAGTATCTGCTTTACCCAGTCCTTGTTCGGCACTCTCAGTGTGCCTGTTCCTCGCCCGGCTTCCTGCTTCTGCCTTACCAGTGTTCCTGTTCCCCGCCTGGACTCCTGCTTCTGCCTTACCAGTGTTCCTGTTCCCCGCCTGGACTCCTGCTTCTACCTTACCAGTGTTCCTGTTCCCCGCCTGGACTCCTGCTTCTACCCTACCAGTGTTCCGGTTCCTCGCCTGGCTTCCTGCTTCTGCCCTACCATCGTTCCTGCTACCCCGCCCGGCTCCCTGTTGATCTTGGCCTACGGTAATAGTACCTCATCCCCCCTGGGACCAGCACAGCCTGGTGCAGTTGCTCCACCAAAAGCTGTTGCTGGGACTGGAGCTCTTGAAGCCACTCCGTCACTGCCGGGACCGCGGATGCCGGCAGCACATCTGGAAACAGCCGTGGATGATAACCGTAACTGGCCTGGAACGGGGTCTGCTGGGTGGACGCATTCACCGCGTTGTTGTAGGCGAACTCCGCCAATGCCAGGTGGTCGACCCAGTCATCCTGCTGGTAGCTGCAGTAACACCGGAGGTACTGCTCCAGCACCGCGTTCGCCCGTTCCGTCTGGCCATCGGTCTGTGGGTGGTAGGCTGACGAGAGGCAGACCTCTGTCCCGAGGGTCTGGTGTAATGCTCGCCAGAACCGGGATGTGAACTGAACGCCCCGGTCGGACACCACGCGCTCAGGTAGGCCATGCAGGCGGAAGACATGCTGAAGGTACAGCTGAGCGGTTTCCTTGGCTGTGGGTACAGATGGGCAGGGGGCGCAGTGCACCATCTTGGTGAAATGGTCGGAGAAAACTAGGAGGCAGGTACAACCACGAGACGGGGGTAAGTCCACTACAAAGTCCAACGAAACCGTGTGCCAAGGGCGCGGTGGAACTGGCAATGGCTGAAGTAGGCCGGGGGGTCGCCCGGTAGGGCCCTTGGCGCGCCGGCAGACATCACAACCAGCAACGTATCGAGCCACGTCAGCCTTCAGGCGGGGCCACCAAAACTCACGACTGACCAGATGGGTGGTCCGATACCGTCCAAAGTGCCCCGCTGCTGGGGCATCATGGGCCATCCGGAGAACCTCCAGCCGCAGTGGCCCTGGCGGGCTGTACAGACGACCGTGGTGCAGCAGAAGGCCCTGATGCAGGACCAGCCCTGGATACTGTGGGCTGGACCCTTCAGCCAGCTCCTGGAGTCGTTCCTGGGCCCAAGCGTCGACCCGCTGCTGTTTCCGCACCCGAGCCTGCAGTGGCTCCGCCTCCTGGGTGGCCAGGAATGCAGCTGGAGGTAGGATCGTGGTGGGTTCTGCTTGCTGTACCGTGTCTGAGTTGTCTTCAGGTTTCCAGGACAGGGCATCCGCCTTCTGGTTCTGAGAGCTAGGGATGTAGCGGATCCGGAACTGGAACCGGGAAAAGAACAACGCCCACCGGATCTGTCTTTGGTTCAGCTTGCGGGTGGTCTGGAGGTACTCCAGGTTCCGGTGGTCGGTTCTCACCTCCACCGGATGTCGTGCCCCCTCAAGATGGTGGCACCAGACCTCAAAGGCCACCTTGATGGCCAGTAGTTCCCGCTCCCACACAGTATAGTTACGCTCCGCTGGTAGGAGCTGGCGGGAATAGAAGGCACAGGGTAAGAGTGGCGCTTCAGGTCCATTCTGTTGAGACAAGACGGCACCGAGAGCCGTACTGGAGGCATCGGTCTCCACCACAAAGGGTCGAGAGGGGTCAGGATGTTGTAAGATTGGCGCCCTCTGGAAACAGGCCTTCAACCCCTGAAACGCCTCCTCTGCCTCCTTGTCCCAGGAAAACGGCGTCTTTGGGCGCAGTAGCCGGGTCAACGGGGTGGTGCGATGAGCATAATCTGCGATGAAGGTCCGGTAGTAGTTGGCGAACCCCAGGAAACGCTGTAGGTCCTTGCGGTTCCGGGGTGCCGCCCATTCTCGAACCGCTGCCACCTTCCCAGGGTCCATCTGCACCCCATCTGGAGAGAGCCGGTGTCCAAGGAAGTCCACAGTCCGCTGATGGAACTCGCACTTGCTGAGCTTTGCGTACAAACGGTGCTCACGCAAGCGCTGCAGCACGGTCCGGACATGTCCCTCATGGCGAGCCGGGTCACGGGAGTAAACCAGTATGTCATCCAAGTACACCACCACGTACTTGTCTAACAAGTCCTGGAACACGTGGTTGATGTAGCGTTGGAACACAGCAGGCGCGTTGCACAAACCGAAAGGCATAACCAAGTATTCGAACTGCCCGTACCGGGTCCCAAATGCTGTCTTCCACTCATCCCCGGCTCGGATCCGAATCAAGTTGTAGGCCCCCGGAGGTCCAGCTTGGTGAACACCTGTGCCCCTTGCACCCGCTCCAGCAACTCTGAGATAAGGGGCAAGGGGTACCGGTCTGGGATGGTAATTTTGTTCAGGGCTCGGTAATCATGGCAAGGGCGAAGTTCCCCACATTTCTTCTTAACAAAGAGCACTGGTGCCGCGGTAGGCGAGGTGGAAGGCCTAATGAACCCACGCTCCAGGTTCTTGCGCAAGAAGTCCTGCAAAGCCTCGCGCTCTGGCTCTGTTAGAGAATATAAGCGACTCACTGGTAAGGGCGCTCCGGGCTGGAGGTCTATGCCGCAGTCAAAAGGCCGATGCGGCGGCAGCTGGTCTGCCCCCCGTTCCTCGAACACGTCCTGGTAGTCCTGGTACACGGCTGGGAGCGTGGGTGTTGCCTCCTCCGTGGGCGCGGCCGCCAGCGTCTCGGATTGAGCATGGGAACATGGGTCTGGGAAGTGCACAGTCCGTTTGACCCAGTCAATCTGAACATTGTGAGCTTCCAGCCAGTCCATCCCGAGCACGAGGGGGAACCGGGGCATAGAGGCAATGTCCAAAGTTCGCAACTCCCGGTGCTGCTGGAGACACAGGACCAGGGGCTGGGTCTCCTGAGTAACGGCTCCTGAACGTAGAAGCCGTCCGTCAATTGCTTCCACCTGGACCGGTTCTGGCTTGTTCCGAAGTGGCACCTGATGATGGGCAGCAAAAGCAGCGTCCATATAAGAACGGGTTGCTCCTGAATCCACCAAAGCATGGGTAAGAATCCAGGGCCCACCTGGAGGGTATAAACGTACCGGAACCATAAGATGTTGCAAGTCCATTGGTGCGGGCCCATTCTGCGCTGTTTGGGACCCCCGGTAGCTAGGGCCATCAGCTACTGGGGGTTGGCGGTTTCCCTGCGGCTGGCGTTTCTCAGGGCAGGACCGAGCGTAGTGTCCACTTCCGCCACAGTAGAGACATAGATTCCCCTCCCGACACCGCACCTTCTCTGCGGGGGAAAGGCGTGGCCGCACTGCCCCGAGCTGCATAGGCTCCTCCGATAACTCAGTTGTGACCGTGGGGCTGCCGGAAGAAACTGGTGCCGAGAACTGGAGGTGTCGTCGGCCCCAGGCCTGGCGACGATCCTCCAGCCGGTCGTCTATCTGTAGAATCCGTTGAATGAGAGTGTCTAGCGTGGTGGGGCGTTCCATTGTGGCCAGCTGGTCCAGTATCTCGTCTGAAAGCCCTTCGAGATACTGGTCCCGCAATGCCGAGTCATTCCAGGTCAAGTCCTGTGCCAACAGCCGAAACTCCGTGGTATATGCGGCCACCGTGGACTCGCCCTGTTTCAACTGCCGAATCGCCCGGTTGGCTTGACTCCCTTTCTGGGGGTTGCCGAACGCGGCCTCCAAAAGATTGCAAAACCCCGTATAGTCTGCCAGCAAGGGGGAGTCTTGCCTGAGTAGCGGCAACGCCCACTTGGCCGCCTGGTCCTTTAACAAACTAATCAAAAAGTGCACCTTGGTGCGGTCGTCAGGGAAGTTCCGGGCTCGCCCCTGAATATACAGCTTGGCTTGGGCGAGGAACATGGGAAAGCTGGCCGGGGCTCCATCAAATTTCTCGGGCAAAGCCACTGGGTACTTGCCAGGAGCCGGGGCGTCGGCCCCAGGAGCCGGTAGGGCTTCCAAGCGCTGCTGAAGTGCCGTAACTGCGTCGCTGAGCTGCTGCACGGTGTGAGTCAAGGCCTGGTTCTTCTGGGCCAAAGCCACCAGCGCAGCCACCTGGTCAGCCATGGCCTCTGGCTCTTCCCGAACGCACCCCAACGAAGGGGGAGTGCGGGTGTGGCGGGAGCAAACTGTGCTGGACCCGGGGGAAAGGTACCGTGAGCGTAGTCTGAGTCCACACGAAGAGGGGCGAGGTCCGAGGCGGAGAGCCGGGTAGGGAACAGGAACGCTGGAACAGGAGGCCGAGCAGGGAACAGGAGCACCGGATGGTCAGGAACAGGAGGCCAAGCAGGGATCAGGAACACAGGAAGGTCCAAAGCCAACAACGACGTTGCTCCCGCAACCTGGGACCGGGCTGACTGGGCTTTTATCCTCTTCTAAGGCCAGGGGCGGTCCCGGCCCCCAGGAGCCCCGCCTCCTCTGGCCTTAAGGCGAGCACTCCTCCTGGGAGCAACCAGTTCCCTTCGCCTCTCTGCCCTAAGCCTCTGCAGATCAGGAGAGGCCGAAGGGTTACTGGGCCCTGGAGGAGGCTCACCTGTAGCCACTGAGTCCTCAAGCCCCTCTGGGGCCTGAAGGATTTCACCTGGGGCCAGCTCCTGGTGCTCTGCCACAGGTGCAGGCTCTTCAGCATCTAGGCCTTGCCCCAGTTCAGCCGGCCCTGGAGGCGGGGACTCCTGTGCAGGCTGGGATTCCTCTGGTTCATCCTCTGAATCGGAATCCCAGGCCATCACAAGGCTACTGGTTCTGATACAGAGTTAACGGCCCTGAAATCCACTACCAACCTGGGCTTATCAGTGTCTTTTTTGTCTACAAAAAACACTGGACTGCCCCCCACCGCCCTCGACTCCCTTATGAAACCTCTCTTTAGGTTCTTGTCTATAAATTCCCTCAACTCCTGCATCTCCCTGTCCGACATGGCGTACAGTTTGCCCACTGGCAGCTGAGCTCCTGGGAGGAGGTTGATTTGACAGTCAAAGGGCCTATGAGGGGGCAGTCTATCTGCTTCCTTCTCACTGAAGACGTCACGCAGGTCGGCGTATTGCGGTGGTATCTCCCCCTTTTCCCCCACCGCCAGCCCTGCCACACTGGCCATTCCCATCCTGGGGTGTCCCCCCCCATGGCAGTGTTCCAAGCAGTGAGCTGACCCAAAAGAGACCGTCCGCTGGTGCCATCCCACTAACGGATCATGTAGCGCCAGCCAGCTCATTCCCAGTATGATGGGTGGTCCCGCCAGGGTGGCTACGTGAAAGGCAATGACTTCCGTGTGCCTGGCCACCCTCATTCTCATGGGGACCGTCTGTTGGGTTACTTCTCCCCCCAGCAGTTCCCTCCCATCAATCGTGGTGACTTGCAAGGGGCTACTTAGGGGTAAAGTCTGCAGCTGGTGCTCTGACGCAAATTCCTTGCTCATGAAGTTGCAAGAGCTGCCTGAGTCTAACAGAGCTTTTATCGTAAGTGGGTGTCCGTTGGGTAGCTCTAGTACCACCTCTATGGCGATGGCTGCTCGGGGGGGCTCAGGCTTGGGCACGTTCACTGGTCATTGGCCTGGCTGCTGTGCCCTGTCGTCGGCAGCCAGGCGTTGGCTTTTACCTGCTCCTTAACCCCCTCCTCTTCACTCCCAACAACGCCCACCATTCCTTGCCAAGCCTTTCTTTGAGGGCAGACCCTGGCAAAATGTCCTGGCTGTTGGCAGAGGAAACACTTCTTGGCGGCTTTCCCCTCCTTCTTTCGCCCTTCGTTGGAATTTGAAACCCCGCGCACGCACGCGCACCTCCTATCTCCATTGGCTCCACTGGCTGGGAAGGCTGTTCTGGTATCTCAGGAATGCGGAAGTCATTCCAACGCTCTCCTCTGCCTTCCCGCTTCTCTAGAGCCCTTGCCTCCTGACGCGCTCCAATCGCAAGTGCAGCTTTAGTCAGCTGATCCATGGACTGCGGACGGGGCGCGCGGGAAAGTTCGTCTTTCACTGCGGGGGCTAGGCCTTCCTCAAATAACATCTGAATCGGGTCCGAAGTCAGATCCCACCCCAGGCGGTGTATGATCATGGCAAATCGCGACCAGTACTCTCAGACTGATTGATTCCCCTGTTTGCACGCCATCAGCTGTCTGCGTACAACACTCTGCTCAATTTGGCTGGAAAACATCAAGTCCATGGCCGCAAAAAATTTCCTCAAGTCTTTCAAGGAGTCATTATCCGCTGCCATCAGGGGTCTAACCCATTCTCTGCCCCCCCCCTCCAGGTGTCCGATCACAAAGGCTACTCTTCCCCCTTCGTCCACAAAGTCATCATACTGCAGGTCCAGTGCATACTGCACCTCTGTTCTAAAGGCCTGGTAGTCCCTTGGATCGCCCCCAAACTTATGCACCAGTCCCGGTACCTTCCTTGCAATGGGGGTGGGTTTCCCCTGTGCATCCTGAGCTCGCCTTTCATCGAGCCGCGCTGCTAGCAGAGCCAGCTGGTGTTCCAAATCTCTGTTTCTCTCCTCCAGAGTTGGTCCTCCCCTGGCTCCCTCTGCTCCGCCGACTCCCTCTGGTTTGCTCATGATGCCCTTTCCTTCGCACAAACAACGTCAAAGACTGACGTGTTGCTCTAATGGGATAAGGGGTTGCTTGTGCGTAAGCTCCCAAAACGCTCCAAGTTGAGCCGTTAGTTAAAACTCTCCCTAGCCGGACAGCCCTCAGTTTGTGGCTGTCTTAATCACTGGCAGAATCCGTCAGTGGGCGTTTCCTGAACTTCTTCCAACATAAGAGTTCTTTGACAGAAAGTCTCCTCCTTGCTTCCCTGCGCGACAGCTTTCTGCGCAGAGTGGGCGTTCCAAGGGGAGGTCCTGAGCTCTCACCGCTGGTCTCGCTGGAAGCGTCTCTGAGCCTTACCTCCGACGCTGTCTCCTCCTCCCCTCCTTCTTCAGCGGAAGCTCTCCCTCTTCCCCTACTGGTTCCCTCCTCAGCATCCGAGGGTTTCCCAGCATCCGAGAGCCTCTCCACCACCCTGAGCTCCGATGGCAGTTCCCTGACAGGACACATTCGTTTTCTTTAAATTTCAAGATAGAACTGGGCTACATTGAAATAAAAAGGTGTTCTTCAACACACACACACACACACACACACACACACGAGTTACATTGGATATGTCACTGGTCAGTACAATTTTATGGAAGACAGATGCTACACCACTTTGCTGGCACTGATGAAGGTACAGTAGCAAATTAATTTTTTAACCTGTGGGGCCAGCATTTGATATTCATAAAGTACTTACCTGATGTGGACAAATATTCCATTTATTTTAATAAGATTGTGTCAAGAACAGAATTGCAGGCAGAGGCCTGAATCTTCTGAAATATTTATCACAGAATTCAATGTTGGAAGGGACACTAGTGGTCATCTAGTCCATGCTCTTGCAATACAAGAATCAAAGCTGAAGAATCCCTGACAGATGACCATCCAACCCTCATTGAAACACCCAACAAAGGAGAGTGGAGTCTGTTCCACTCTTAAACAGGTGCTACAGTCAGAAAGTTCTTTCAAATGTTTAGTAGGAATCACATTTGTTGTCCGTTCTTAAACCGAGGTGCACTTTCCCTAATGAGTCCTCCCACCGCCGGTGACCTTCCACCGTTCGGATTTCGTTCTTAGACCGAGGTGGACACTAGGACACGATTTCCAGTTTTGCAGAGTTTGTAAACCAAATTGTTCATAAACAGGGCTGTTATTAAACCGAGGCGCCACTGTAATTTGAATCCATTAGTTTGGGTCCTCCTCTCTGGAGCAGAAGAAAACAAGCTTGCTCTGTCTCCCATGTGTCAGCCCTTCAGATATTTGAAGATGGCTGTCACATCACCTCTCAGTCTTTTCTTCTCCAGGCTGCTCCTAAGGCATGGTTCCCACACCCTTTATCATCTTGGTCACCCTCTTCTGCACCTGTTCCTGCTTGTCAGTATCCACCTTATATTCAGCTTATAATTCAAATGGACTTTATATCTGTTTTGTCTCATTGTTTGTTTTGCTCTTAGTGTAAAATGTAGCCCTATGATCATTAACAACAGAAAAAAGGAAAAGCATCAATATTAAAAAAAAAGAAAGTAGATTTCAAGTTGCAGAAGAAACACGTTTGTCACACCAACTGCATTCTTAATGAAGATGCTATTTGTCATGTCCTCTCCCCCTGCCCCCAGTGCCTCTGGAAACTTCTACTGCCAGAAATGCTGGTAACATGGAGGGAGCTCCCAGCACATACCGCCCCCCCCCCGCATCACAACATGTAGGATGGCACCACAGTACCTCAAAGATGCCCCACTGCCAGGCCTGAGGCATCCTTACAGGCAGTTCGGTCCCCCTTATGCTCCTTCCACCCATTGTTTTGGAGCACACAACATACACCGGGAAGGAAGGGGAAGGCACATGGCATGGAGCCCTGAGGAAGAGACCTGCAGAGAGTACCCAAAGCTCCCCCTGAGACAAGCGTTCAAGACTTTAACCCAAGCAGCCATGGTGAAGGGCCAGGACACACAACAATGCCAGACACAAATTGACCCCGGCTTAAAGAAGGACATTCTTTGGTAAAGCAGCAATCGGAATATTATTTATATTTGAATTAAAATAATTTCAGTGCATTAAACACAAATAATTTGCTGATTTTTAAGCTTGCAAGCCTGTGGCTGGTAGTATTTTTAGGATTCAAATATAGCAAATTCAAGTTCTTTTATAATGAACTTGGATTCCAGGGGATATTCATCCCTCTCTTGTGTAAGTCAGCCAGCCCTTAGGTTTTTGGGTCATTATTTCTGAAACAGTCAAAAGAGCTCCCAGTGATCATTAGACATTCAAGGCCCACCAATAGTACTCCAAATTTCTGAGGCTAAAATCAATAACATTTGTTTCCTTCCGGCAAAGTTGTGCATCAGGCAACTCAACTCTTCCATTGTTTCTAAAGAACATTTCCTAAAACTTGCTTTCAATTCAGTATTGCCCTATATTAACTTATTTAATGTTTGCACCTATTATTTGAAATGCTTAAACATAATCAAAGGGAATTAAACTCCAGTTAGGAGAACCATGCAAATGATTACACCTAGCCTTAATTCCTCTTCATGTGTGTTTTGTGGTATTCCTGCTTTCATACTTGCTCCTGTCACGCTACTTTTTGGCATTTAGGAATGTGGGGGTTTCATGACCGGGACCTTGTATTACGGAAAGCACTTTACACAATGATGCAAAGTGGTGCTGAAAGGGAAGCCTTAAAGAGAAGATGGAGGTGGCAGCAGACACAGCAGAATAAAGAGGTTTGTACAATATCAAGAATTTATCAATCTTAATTTTGAAGCCATGCTCACTATGGCTTCCTCATAGAGCCCCTTATTAGTGTCTGATGCTTGTGACAGAATGCTGAAGAATGACTTTGAGCGTGGACAGAGTGCTCCCCCCCACCACTGGATATCTTCAGTTAGTCCTCAGAATCCATGGGGTGGGGGGATGATTTGCAGGACAGCCCATAACCTTGCATCTTTCGCTTAACATTGAGACACTTAATTTATACTACTCAACTTTCAGTATCAGAAATGTTCCCTCTCTGTTCTCTTCTAAATTATTTTGTACGATGTCATTGTGCTGTTTAAACAAACATTTTGGGAGGAACATTTTGTTAAACACTTGGTGCAAATAGGCATTTTTGCACAGCAAAGTCTGGTTTGACAACCATTGGAAGTCTGAGACACTGACAACACAATTCTATGCATGTTTCCTAGGATATCAGTATCACTATATGAGGCAGGACTTACTCCCAGTAGTAGAGCATAGGATAGCAGCTTCCACACATGCACACACAATTTAACCTTTTTTATTCTGCCCTCCTTCCAGAATAATATTTATAAGAAAAACCAAATAAGATTGTTTCTATGATAACTTAATTCAAAGTGGGGTGGCTTACTTTGGTCATTAAAAGCAGCTGAATTAATGTATTTTTTGGGGGGGGGATACTGCAAATGAGCCTTAGCAATTGTGCTCTCAGGTTCCAGAGAACTTGTGAATACGTGAGTTCAGAGATCTCTTAACTCAAGAAATAAAGATACAAATCAAGGCACAAGGTATAAGTTACAGTTGTCTCCTTGTTTCTTGAACTGCCTTCTCCTCTCTCTCCTAGTCAGGGTTAGTTTACACAGAAGAAGAGTGGGAGCGGGAATGGAATGAACTGCTCAAACTGGCTTCGAGTGAACCACGAACTCACTTCAGCAAAAATGGAGGCACTGGAGGCGGGTAAGTGTAGGTTGCCCTGTTCCTTTTCTGATTTACTAACCTACCATGACATAATTTTTTTATATAAAGGTAGGAAAGGAAAGTTTTGTATCATCAAATCCTGCTTCCAGAAATGTATCTGGAGTAACAGGATGTGTTTCTATTGCTGGAAGTGATATGTTGTAGTTGATAAATGTCCAGTAAACCTAAAACACCTAATATTGTAGCCATTTCTTATAAGAGTTGAAGCACCTTGCCTAAGATGAGGGTAGTGTTAAGAAAACAAGATGACTTAGGGATTCATAAAATTATGAATAGCATGAAGAAAATAGGCAGAAAAATATCATAATAAAACGTGCATAATATACAACAGAGGCCCCCTTCAAGCAGCTGCTTGCTCCACGTCCCAACAGGCAGCAAAACAAGCACAGCACTAACTAGAGGATTTCCATGTTTCTTTGCCTGTCCCAACCTTTTTAAAAAGTTCCACAAGCCTGCCGACAGGCAGAAAATGTGCGGCAGGCAATTCCTGTGCTTCTTCTACTATTTCAACATACATGTTTTTTTAAAGCCTCTCAAGAAACTGCCTGTGAAATGCTCCACATAGCTGACAGGCAGCTAACAGGTGAATTCTGTGAATATTCACATGATTGTATTTCCATATGAGAAAATGCTTCACCTGTTGAATTTCTGCCTGACATACAGCTGTCAAAGAATCCTGTTTTCCCTTAATGCCAACCCTAAACCAAAGCATAGGTTGCCATGCTATAAGCACTTACCAGGGATTTAGTCCCATTTAAAACAAATATACTTAGGAGAAGACATGCATACCACTGTGCTATAGGTCCCCACCTGCATTACACCCCCAAATAATTGTGGGAACTGTTGTTTGTTAAGAGTGCTGAGAGTTGGTAGGAGGCTTCTGTTCTCTTTGCGGAGCTCCAGTAGCCACAGTTCCTTGGGAAGAGGCACTGGCTGCTGAAGCACTCTGGAATATCCTCTGTGGTATGAGACCGCGAATTACGAATGAGTGCCTGGTCTTTAGCCCCTGCAGGGCCAGAGACATGCCCAAACCTTTTCCCAAAGATTTTTTCATTTGTCCATTTTGGGGAAGAGGGATTCTTTAACATCCACCTGTACTTACTTTGTAGCAGTTTTTGCAGAAAATAACTCACCACTAGGTGAGTTGCTAGGAGAAAAGGAAGGGGAAGCTACAGAGATTTTGAAGACTAGGAAATACAACGGAAGCAGGAAAAGCACACTAAAGAGAAGGTGGAAAGAGCAGCTGTTTAAGACACCAGGGATTCATATTTCCTGGTGTCCAAAAAAGTCACTCATCAGTGGCAGCTGTGGCATCACTCATTTTAACCAATACTGACAGAAAGAAACAGCTCAGCTGGCTCATTTCACACAAATTGCTAAGAAGGGTACCTCTAAATTATGCTTCATAACTTTCTTTCTTTGAAGACTTATTTTTTAAACATTATGAAAACTCAGAGTCTGAAGGCCCTGCAGGGGTGTCAGTGAAGCGCATGGTCCCATGGCCACAGTGTTGGTGACCACAGATGTAAATAATTTTAGTTCTCACTCTCTCTGTGGGGTTGTGTGTGTTAAAAAATAATAATACTGTGCTGTTTCTGCATTTACTTAAATTTCTTCAAAATTGCTTTTTTTTAAAGTGTCGTAATCTGCACTACTTTTGTATTCAGGTCCTTATTAGTAGTTCTTGCAACCTCATTCTGTCCTTCTCAGGCGGTTTATGCCTCATGCTTTTGCACAGCTCAGTGTACTCCAATTAGAGATGTGCTGAGATGTATTTGCCAAAATAAAAGAGCTCAGTCCTTGAAGAAGTCACTTTTGACAGCTTTGCTTCTCTGGAAATCAAAACAAAAGTACCCATCCAACTAATAAATATTTTAGATGTCCAATACCACAGTTTTCAATGTGCAAATCAATCCTCCTTACGTGGAGCTGCCAGTCAGCAGGGTGGGATGTTGGCTCCCCCTGCCGCGCACCCACTGCCAGAGCTTTCTAGATCTTGATCTGCAGGGAGTATCTCTTACACAAATGTGAAAGACGATGACTTTAGTAAATATAGCATGGAATTAAAAGACCATTCTAAAAGCAGCCCAGTGGCTTAGAGCAATTGGGGGGGAGGGGGGAGTCCTGACCACACATTATTCTCTGGGAATAAACCTCAACTGGTGAGAGTCTCATGGACTTAAATCTCCACCCCCTTATGCAGGGGTCAGCAAACTTACTGCGCCTCGGGCTGGTGTGTCCAGCGCCGATCGCACGGCAGGCCGGAGGGTGGGGGAGTGTGTGCCCATACATGCGCGCGCACACACTATTTCCAGTGCACTTCTGGGTCGGAGGAGCACCGGAAATAGCATGTGCACGGGCCTCCTCTGACCTGGATGTGCAGCAGAAATAAGTCTTGCACATGCGCAAATAACACATGCACACAAGCTATTTCTGGTGCTCCTCCGACCCGGAAGTGGGCAGCCGCACAGCGCAGCGCCGGTAAGAGCGGGCAGTGGCAGTGGGTGGCGGGGGTCACCGCGAGCTGGATAAATGAGTCCCTCAGGCCTTATCCGGCCCACAGGCCTTGGGGACCCCTGCTCTTATGCTTCTTCCATATGGTGTGGAGAATGGAAATAGTGAACTATTCTGTACCTTGTTCATTTGAGTTTAGGAATGTTCTGACCTTGGGGTGCATCCCTAGATTGAAAGGATTGCAGGGCACCCAAGGAGAGCCCAAGGTCAAATAAAATTTGGTGCGGCCAATTCATGTGGTGGGCTCTGGGCTGGAGGAAGGTGCAAGGGAGCCCAAGATTATAATAGGGTTGAGATTTCTCCCCAGAGTTAACAGCTGATGAGGACTTGACAGTGGCAACCCAACTGGAAACCATTGTAATGTTTCTGGGTCCAACAAAAGGCACCAATAATAAGGAGTAGCTTTATAAAAAAAGCTTTATTCAGAGGAGGCTCTAAGACCTTCTGGTGGAATTGAAACTCAAGGCCTAAGGAGCTGCCTAGTTCATGTGATTCCAGGGGAAGTCCTCAAATTTCCAAGGCTTAACATTGACGGAGTGTCAACAAATTATGAGCTCTGCCATTTCACATATTTCTACCTAGAGAGAGCTGAGCAGCACTGTAAGGATTTTGTTTGAAATATCATTGATCAGCAAATTAGAATATTTCCTACTTTGTGCAAAATTCACAAATTTGCATTTGGATGTAATTTTTTTCACTGGAGCTTTTTCTGTGACAAAATTGAACTTTAAGTTACAAATATGCCGTCCCTGGAAGATGGTAACCACATGCATAATTTACTTTAAACCTCTTCCCTCCCAGTGGCAACACTCTGGTTTTGCTTAAAGCAAATAAACTTTTTAAACTCAGTGACCACATTGGAAACCATGTGCTATCTCTCTGTTTGCTTATGGTGAGGCAAGATGGGGAAGCTTCCTAGAACAATGTCCCTTTCCATCTGTCAAGCCAGCTTCCTTCTTTATGGAGACCAGGTAAAGTCTGTGGCCAGATTGGGATTTTGGTTTGGCACCACCCAGTGGTCAATAGGCAACATTGCAGGCTTGAATAATAATGATGATGATGATGATGAATTAAAACTAAGCTCCTCTCTGCTTCTTCAGTTTTTAAAATTTGCATCACAGAAAGCAGTCATTTCTCCTGGTGTTCTCCTTTCAGGCTGGTTATTTCCTTGCTTCTTCTGCCTTTTGCTGAACTTCTCTGTGTGTTTAGCCTCATCAGCACTCCTTCTCCCACTCAGATGTTTTCCTAGTCATTTTTTGAGGCCTTTTCAGTTGTTGGTTTCTTTATCTGCAACCTCTTGAGACTCTGTCTTGTCCTTTGCTTTGCTGACTTTAGTCATAGTAGACTCTGTATCCCCTCCACCCCACCCAGCCCCAGCCTTTTGCTCAGTACAGCTAAGGTTTTTCAAACCACTACTCATCAGTCAAAACAAAACAAATTCCTTCCAGTAGCACCGTAAAGACCAACTAAGTCAGTTCTTGGTATGAGCTTTCGTGTGCATGCACACTTCTTCAGATACACTGAAACAGAAGTTTCCAGACCCTTCTATATAGTGAGAAGGTGGGGAGGGGTATTACTCAGAAGGGTGGTGGGAATGGGTGATTGGCAGATAGCTGTGATGAGCCTGTTGACGACTCTTAACGACTGCAATAGGTCTTACAGGAAAAAGCAAGGGGTGAAAAGGTGAAAAATGGCTTTGTCATGTATAATGAGATAAGAATCCAAGGTCTTTGTTCAGACCAGGTTTTTCCATGGTTTTGAGTTTGGTGATAAGTTGTAATTCAGCAGCTTCTCTTTCCAGTCTATTTCTGAAATTCCTTTGTAGTAAAACAGCTACTTTGAGATCTTGTATAGAATGTCCTGGGAGATTGAAATGTTCTCCTACTGGTTTCTCTGTCTTGTGATTCCTGATGTCCGATTTATGTCCGTTTATTCTTTGGCGTAAGGTCTGGCCTGTTTGTCCAATATAGAGAGCTGAAGGACACTGTTGGCATTTTATGGCATACACAATGTTAGACGATGAGCAATTAAATAGTCCCGAGATGGTATGTGTGATGTTGTTGGGGCCAGTAATGGTGTTGTCCGGGTGTATGTGGCAGCAAAGTTGGCATCTGGGTTTATTGCAGGCTCTGCTGCCAGTGTCCGTGTTAGGTCTGGTTGTAGTATTATTGTGGGTTAGGAGTTGTTTAAGACTGGGTGGCTGTCTGTAGGCAATGAAAGGTCTTCCTCCCAGAGCTTGAGAAAGAGAACTGTCATTGTCCAGGAGAGGTTGTAGATCTCTGATGATGCGTTGTACTGTTTTAACTTGGGAGCTGTATGTGATGACTAGAGGTGTTCTGTTATTTTCTTTTTTGGGTCTGTATCTGAAGAAGTGTGCATGCACACGAAAGCTCATACCAAGAACTGACTTAGTTGGTCTTTAAGGTGCTACTGGAAGGAATTTGTTTTGTTTTGACTATGGCAGACCAACACGGCTACCTATCTGTAACTACTCATCAGTCAGTTACCCAAGTTTTTTCTGCTAACGATCAGTAAACAAAACAGCTTCTTTGCCTGCATTTAAATGGAAAGGTGCAAATGAAATCCGCGCTCTCCCACCAGGAGCAGATAGCAGCAGCAAAATTACAGTGTGTAAAGGCAATTGACATTTTTACAGCTAGCTCTGCTTCCACTCAAGATTTGGCTACAGCCCTCCCCAGCTCAGTTAAATGGCAGCACCCACCACTTACAGCTATGGCAGATCTTCCCAGTTTGCTACCTCTCCTGCCCACTCACCAAGGGAGTTCTATGCAGAGCATCTCAGAGCCAGATCAGGTGTGAGCTGAGGCAGTTTTACCCCAATGCCTCGCAGGGCCGGAGCCGAGGCAGCTTGTTCCTCACTTTCAACACTGTGATGTTGGGCTGGTGATCCATCGTGATGTTGTAAAGCTAACATCCCCCAGCCCTGGTGACAAGTCTTTCTCACAACATCATTTCCATCCCTACAAGCCAAAGTACTCCTGTCAAGGTCCACCAGAGTTGGGGATTTTTGGTCCTCCCATCCCACTGGAACAGGCAGTGTGGAGGATTCAAAGAAAATCAACAGTCTTGCTCCTGCAATGCCCAACAGAACAAACCCTCTCTCAGCAATATGTGCACGATCCTCCCACATTTGGCAGCAGACCATGGCAGCCCTATGGTTGCTGGACATTTTCCACAGTGGTCTCCACCTGGAATTAACCTGAACTCCACACATTTCTTACTGTCTCCAGTCTCATCAGGTCCCCACAAGAGGAATGTACTTCTTGATGCTTGAACAGCTGCCACCATAGAATCATAGAATCATAGAATCATAGAGTTGGAAGAGACCACAAGGGCCATCGAGCCCAACCCCCTGCCAAGCAGGAAACACCATCAGAGCACTCCTGACATATGGTTGTCAAGCCTCTGCTTAAAGACCTCCAAAGAAGGAGACTCCACCACACTCCTTGGCAGCAAATTCCACTGTCAAACAGCTCTTACTGTCAGGAAGTTCTTCCTAATGTTTAGGTGGAATCTTCTTTCTTGTAGTTTGGAACCATTGCTCCGTGTCCGCTTCTCTGGAGCAGCAGAAAACAACCTTTCTCCCTCCTCTATGTGACATCCTTTTATATATTTGAACATGGCTATCATATCACCCCTTAACCTCCTCTTCTCCAGGCTAAACATGCCCAGCTCCCTTAGCCGTTCTTCATAAGGCATCGTTTCCAGGCCTTTGACCATTTTGGTTGCCCTCCTCTGGACACGTTCCAGTTTGTCCGTGTCCTTCTTGAACTGTGGTGCCCAGAACTGGACGCAGTACTCCAGGTGGGGTCTGACCAGAGCAGAATACAGCGGCACTATTACTTCCCTTGATCTAGATGCAATACTCCTATTGATGCAGCCCAGAATTGCATTGGCTTTTTTAGCTGCCGCGTCACACTGTTGGCTCATGTCAAGTTTGTGGTCATCCAAGACTCCTAGATCCTTTTCACATGTACTGCTCTCAAGCCAGGTGTCACCCATCTTGTATTTGTGCCTCTCATTTTTTTTGCCCAAGTGCAATACTTTACATTTCTCCCTATTAAAATTCATCTTGTTTGTTTTGGCCCAGTTCTCTAATCTGTCAAGGTCGTTTTGAAGTGTGATCCTGTCCTCTGGGGTGTTAGCCACCCCTCCCAGTTTGGTGTCATCTGCAAATTTTATCAGGATGCCCTTGAGTCCATCATCCAAGTCGTTGATAAAGATGTTGAATAAGACCGGGCCCAAGACGGGCTGTGTTTCCTCTGCTGAATCATTTACTCCAAATTCTTCAGGTCGGGCATTGTTTTCTTTATCGGAGAAGACTGAGGCAAAGAAGGCATTGAGGAGTTCAGCCCTTTCTGTGTCCCCTGTTTGCATTTCACCATCTTCTCCTCTGAGTGACCCCACTGTTTCTTTCTTCTTCCTTTTGCTACGAACATACCCATAAAAGCCTTTTTTGTTGCTTTTAACCTCTCTAGCAAGCCTGAGTTCATTCTGTGCTTTAGCTTTTCTGACTTTGTGTCTACACGTGCTGGCTATTTGTTTGAATTCCTCTTTGGTGGTTTCCCCCCTTTTCCATTTTTTGTACACATCCTTTTTTAATCTTAACTCGGTTAAAAGTTCTTTAGATAGCCACCCTGGCTTCTTTAGGCACCTTCCATGTTTCCGTCTCATTGGTATTGCCTGAAGTTGTGCTTTTACTATCTCCCTCTTAACAAACTCCCAGCCATCATGAACTCCCTTTCCTTTTAGTATTACTGTCCATGGGATCTCACCCAGCACTTCCCTAAGTTTTATGAAGTCGGCTTTCTTAAAGTCAAGAAATTGAGTCCTAGTATGCTTGGCTGCTCCTTTCCGCTGTATAGTAAACTTCAGAAGAGCATGATCACTCGCGCCTAATGATCCTTCCACTTCTACCCCACTAACCAGGTCATAGAATCATAGAATCATAGAATCCTAGAGTTGGAAGAGACCACAAGGGCCATCGAGTCCAACCCCCTGCCAAGCAGGAAACAGCATCAGAGAACTCCTGACATATGGTTGTCAAGCCTCTGCTTAAAGACCTCCAAAGAAGGAGACTCCACCACACTCCTTGGCAGCAAATTCCACTGTCGAACAGCTCTTACTGTCAGGAAGTTCTTCCTAATGTTTAGGTGGAATCTTTTTTCTTGTACTTTGGAACCATTGCTCCGTGTCCACTTCTCTGGAGCAGCAGGCCATCAACATTGTTTAGATCTAAAATGGCTGTTCCTCTTGTTGCTTCTCCCACTTTCTGGACAATGAAGTTGTCTGCAAGGCCAGTGAGGAATCTGTTTGACCTTATGCTCTTGGCTGAGTTTGACATCCAACAAATATCCGGGTAATTGAAGTCCCCCATTATTACTACTACTATTATTACTACCAGAGTCCACCTGAGCTGTCAGCAGCTGTTTATTTTGATGCACCTCATCACTTGTCTACTTTTTCTAATAGTTCCTCCATTATACTTCTCTACCTTTCCTACCAGAGAGTCTCAGTGAATTTTAAAAGCAATATTTCTGTTGAAAGCCATCTCCATGCTACACTAGTACTGAATCACCTCGCTTTCTGGCTTGTTGCTTAAGAACTGAAAAGGGAAGAAGCTAAGACGACAGCTTCCTGTTTGAATTCTTTATTTTAATTTTTGCAATCTTGCTTTGCTGACTGTTGGGCTTCGCCAAACCTAAATCCCAATCTGGCAGTAGCTTTATAGGATCCAGAAATACCTTTCATGGTAAGTATAACAGGTTTTCTCTTTTAAATATGACTGTTCCTTCAGAAAAGCCTTTTCAGTATCATACCAGCCACAACTAATGTGCACACCCACCGCCTATGATTCTTCTCTAAAATCTTACTTGCTGCTCATGTGTCAGTGCTTGACCTCTCCCTTTCACCTCTACCTCTGCCTTGCTTGGCTAATAAAAGGGCAAAAGTAGGTATGATTTGAGAAATCAATGAACAGGATCTCTTACCTTTTCTGTAAGATCAGGGCTACTGTGGGACAGCATTGGTGCTGTGGCATGGGCCACGGGTTCTTCTTCCATTGTCCTCTGCAGCATATTTCTCAAAATTGCCACCCAAAGCTGCTGTTTGCCCAGTGGGGGGGGGCATAAGGGTACCTGCTTTCCAACAGTGTAAGTGCACTAATTCTATTTGCAGATCAAGGTTTTGATCTGAATTGCGGGGCTCCTCATAATTTTTTTTCATATACTTGCTCAACAATGGAAACTAAATTAGTCTTCACTGGGTTGGGCTTTTCTCTATTAGCTACCCCTAAAGCTGTTCATGTGTGTGTTGCTTGGGGGGGGGGGCGGTGGCCCCTACATATGGAATTGATTCTGCAACCCCTTCCTTGCCGGGATCCAAGGTGAAAATCTGTGGCGTGGGGATAGAAATGGGAGCCCTCTGTCCTTGTATCTTTTTGGGAACAGAACATTCCAAGAACCCTTCTGAGCCCAGAACCTCCCAGTTATTTCACTGTGCTGTTGCCAAGGCCAATTTGCATGATGCCCTTTGAATTATAGATGAGCCAGTTTTCTCTGGTGCCAGAACAAACTTGAAGCATTCAAAGTTGTGTCAGCTTCAAAGCAAACTGTTTTAAAAAGAGGAAATAATGGGTTCTGAGCTAGACTGGGCTGCTGCTGGTTGTATCTTAGGTTATTTATTTATTTATTTATTTATTATTTTGCAAGCAAACATGTTCTTTTTTGAAAAGAAAAGTACAAACATTGTCAACTTTCAGAGTTCTGAAGAATTAAATCAGGAAATATACAATGACACAAAACTGTCAACAAAGTTTCCTCGTGGGAAGTTCCCAAAGTGCTACTAGCAAGGTTTATTTACAGGTAGCATAAGGCATCTAATCCAGTCATTTCATTGCTAACCAGTTAGATGCCGGAGAAGGTGTGGTGATAACCCCCTGTTGTTTCCCACAGTATCTGGCAGTCAGAAATCCTGCATAAATCCTGTATCTATGTTCACTTGTTGGGTGGTGGTGTCTAAATGAGCCATCACTGATCAAACACTACAACTAGAACTTTCACATCACCTCAAACATAATGTTTCTTAGCAGAGTGAGTTCACACATTCAGTTGTCAGCTAGCAAGGGATGAATAACCAAGAGATATACAGCCCTGTGTGAACCAGCCCTGCCTCTTAACACAGAAATGCCATTCTTGGTGTGACTTGAGAGTGTCAGCAGTAAGTGTGTGCTAAGGCTTTGTGACTAAGCACATCCTAAAAGATATGAGGGACGCAGGTGGCGCTGTGGGTTAAACCACAGAGCCTAGGGCTTGCCGATCAGAAGGTCGGCGGTTTGAATCCGCGCGACAGGGTGAGCTCCTGTTGCTCAGTCCCTGCTCCTGCCCACCTAGCAGTTCGAAAGCATGTCGAAGTGCAAGTAGATAAATAGGTACCACTCCGGCAGGAAGGTAAGCGGTGTTTCCGTGCGCTGCTCTGGTTCGCCAGAAGCAGCTTAGTTATGCTGGCCACATGACCCGGAAGCTGTACGCCGGCACCCTCGGCCAATAAAGTGAGATGAGTGCCGCAACCCCAGAGTCAGCCGCGACTGGACCTAATGGTCAGGGGTCCCTTTACCTTTACCTTTAAGAGATATGAAAGCTGAAATTCTTAAGGTGCTTTTCTTGTGTCTCCTTGGCAAAGAATAGTGGCCAGATTTAAGAGCCACCTCCCAGGCCCAAGTGCACTTGCCCACACCTTCCTACTCAGCGGCAGCCATTTTACTTGTGAATCAGGCAAGGCGGCACTTTGAATCTCGTGCTGCCTGCAGCGCCATCTTGACTTGCACAGGGGCAGTTTCACTCAGCTGCCGGTGCTAAAAGTGAAAAATTAAGGAAACCCCCCTGTGGACAATCCCCAAAGCCTTTCTGCCCTCACTGATCTTTTTCCTGAGAGGAATGCAGGAGCAATTTTAGGAAAGTGGCTCCGGAGGCGTTGAGGGGAGGAAAGGAGGGAAATCCACAAACAAAAAATCTACAATCCCAACCCCTTGCCCACTCACAATTGGCCAAGCAGGCGGATCAGTTTTTCAGGGCAGGATGCCTGTTGGCTTTCCCGTTGGATGGGGGGGTGGCACTGGCCTGCAATGGCAGCCACCTGAAAGGTGCCGGAGCTGCAGCCCAGTGAGCTCCAGCTGAAAAAAAGCCCTCGTTCTTTAGTATATTCATACCCCACTTGTCAGCCAAGATTTGTTATTCGTTATTGAGATTTTTGTAAGGTATTTGTAAACTGCTTTAGGAAATAATCTTGTCTGAGAAGTGGGGTCAGTCTGCTGGCAGGTTATCTCCAGCAGTGAGCAGCCAAATCTCTCTTTAAAATGCAGTTGGAGCTTCAACTCTTTCCCAGTACCTGATTTGGGGTAGGGATTCCATTCTTTGTTTGTTGATGCCTTCCTTAACTGATGAACTATGTGCATTTTGTACTCTGTTATATATACCTCGAGTTCAACATTTAGCTATCCTGAGTGTCTTCTGGAAACTATGTAAGCATTTATTTTTATTTACATTAGCTGTTAGGAATAAAAATGGCTTCTGTGTTTTTCATTATATTTGAGTTGAGTTGGAAATGCATATAAACAGTTTTGCATGAGAAGAAGTAACTGTAAGGAAAGGAGTGAAAACTTCTTTAGTTCTGACTTGTGTGCCATTACACTTGGTTTTCTAGAGTTGACAACTCTGAAGATCCTGTGTATGAGAGCCTAGAGGAGTTCCATGTTTTTGTCCTGGCACATATATTAAGGCGACCGATTGTTGTTGTTGCAGACACAATGTTAAGAGACTCGGGAGGAGAAGGTGAGTCATTTTGCTGGCAATTATTTATTTAAAATGTTTTTATACCACTTTTAATAAAATCTTAGGTTGGTATATAGAGTTAATATTAAAAATACAACAATAAACATACATATGTAGAAACAGTAAAATATCCAACCTGGGGTTAATTAAAACCATTTGGTGCTTAAAGCCAGGAAAGTCCTGGAGAAAAGACGCTTGTCTTCAGTAAGCATCTAAGTGGTGGGTGCCTGACTCAGTTCATATTACACAGAGAGAGAGAGAGCGCCATGTCAGAATGGGCCACAACCAAGATAGCCTCCTTAGCTGACCTCAGTGGCCAGGCCAGTTGGTAAGAGAGAGGAGTGCCTTCAAGTCTCCTGGTCCTAAGTTGTTTTATATATCTACAAAAGCCTTAAATCAGGCTCAGTAGCATATTAGCAACTACTGGATATTAAGGGATATTAAGTAAACAAACTCATTTCAGTGGAAACTGTGTTAAACCATGGTACCTGGTAGGTGTGATATCTACTCTTATAGAGATTAAATATTTGTCTAGAATGGCAAAAAGCACAATTTAAAGGCTTCATATAAGTGAACAGGAGTTTTAGTAGTGGTGGTAGAATTCCACTGCTGGTGTTTTTCCTGTCCAGAGTGTGTCTGACAATCCAGTTTTTCCCCTAGTGGTTATTACTTTTATCTCCTAATGAAAAGAACCATTTCAACGCCTGTAATGGCTGCCAGTCCTCAAAGGAGCCATAGGCAGCCGTGCCTCTGGCTGAAAGTATTCTACTTTCAGCTCTCCCCTTGATCAGCAGTTAGGGAAAGAGGAGAGGGAGTGAGAGGTGGCAACGGTAGTACTTCATTCCACCTTTTGTCTCATTAAGAAATTTTGTCTCATTGAGATTATGACAAAAGCCTGAACAATGAATTTCTCCTGCTCTTCTGGATATTAGAAAATTCTTATCTAAGAATCAGTCATTTATGATGTGTAGAAATTTACACATTTCACCACAAAGTGTATTTGTGCCTTGGGCTGAATGAGAGATGCTAAATAAGTTCTAAGTGCATCCTCTTTGGAGTAATCATGGAAACTCTGTGTGATAAACTGAATAAGCCAAAAGAATGTAAGATTCAGCAGTGCACATTTGTAGCCAATAATAATTTTTTAAATTGCTGAAAATATTTTGATATCAGACATTGTTCACTATACTTTGTGTGTCTTATGAATACAGTAAAGAGAGCAACTATATACAGATCATCCCTCGTTTAGGGAAGGCCTGCACAATTTGCAACCCTCCAAGATGAGCATAGTCCAGCAGCAATTCATTTTGGCCTGTCAGCTGCTAAGCAAGCTCTCTTGCAGTTATAATCAAACAGCAGAATGCCCAACAGGCCACTTTGCATGATTGTGATGTGATGGGAAATGAATGAAGTAGTCAGGTAAAGGTAAAGGGGACCCCTGACCATTAGGTCCAGTCATGGCCGACTCTGGGGTTGCAGCGCTCATCTCGCTTTATTGGCCAAGGGAGCCGGCATACAGCTTCCGCGTCACGTGGCCAGCATGACTAAGCCGCTTCTGGCGAACCAGAGCAGCGCACGGAAACGCCGTTTACCTTCCTGCCGGAGCAGTTCCTATTTATCTACTTGCACTTTGACGTGCTTTCGAACTGCTAGGTTGGCAGGAGCAGGGACCGAGCAACGGGAGCTCATCCCATTGCGGGGATTCAAACCGCCAACCTTCTGATCGGCAAGTCCTAGGCTCTGTGGTTTAACCCACAGCGCCACCCGCGTCCCGAATGAAGTAGTACATCAATATTAAAATACATTGAGGCTGCTGAGGCTGCCTATTCCTAGTTTCACAACATGTTTGCAAAATCTTGGTTTCTCTTCACAGCATTTGCACCAATTCCATTTGGTGGAATTTACTTGCCTTTGGAAGTCATGCCTAACCGATGTCATTGCTCACCTCTGGTCCTTGCCTATGATCAAGCGCATTTCTCCGCTCTTGTTTCTATGGAGCAAAAAGATCAACAAAGGGAACAAGGTATGTCAAGTAGGAAAGAAACTGGTTTTCTTTTAGTGGAAAGGAATGTAGAGCTACTGTCTACGGGCATGCTATCTGTATGTGCCTATCATAAACGCTATGCTGAGTTAGAAATGATAGCAGCCACCGGCCCATGTTTTATTAGCCCCAAAATGGGAAGCAAGCAAGGTCCCAACCAAAGAAGAATGGCTACTTAAACTGATGGAATACGTGTAACTTGCAGATTTAACATATAGAATAAGAGAACAAAAAGAATACTATATACGTTTAAAGAAGACTGGAAACTGTTTACTGAATATATGTATGAAAATTGTGTTCATTTACAAATGCTGGTAGCATTAAGATAAATTTAACAGTGTAAATAAGTTTCGATGGATGCAACAATGGTTTACTGAATGGTTTAGTTCATGTAAAATATGCACGGATGTTTGGTGTGCAAAATGAACCACGGAAAGAGAAGAAGGAAAGTCATTGATTTAAGGTTGTTTAAATTAATATTTTGAAATGTAAATCCGTTCATATGAATCTCTAGAAGGTGTATTTTATGGGTCACACTGTAGTATTTTGAATCATTGCCAACATAGCTTGTAGAAGTGGCAATTCCAAGTTAACATTGTACCAATCCATTGTTGGTGGTGTGATTGGGCAGCGTTTGGTTCTTCCATCTTCCTTGCTTTTTTCTCTGATCTGTTTTCTGTGTTCTGCTTTTCTAAAAAGTGAAAGGTATACCAGGTAAGTCATTGGTGTTCCGAGGCACAGGACCAGACTCCAATTCCAAACCATGGTTTAAGACCCTGACTTGTTCTGAAGCTGGCACACATGGTTTCCTGGTTCAGATGAAATATTGAGCCAATATATGATTGTCTAAAAGTGGCTACTACCTACCTTTCCCTTAACTTCTACATTTCTTTATTTAATGGAACCAGAAATCCTCATTAATCCAGCATCCATGCCAGATAATTCCAGAGAGTTATTGGATATGCCACAAGTTCTCCTCCGCTATGGTTAAGGAAGACTGGTTTAGTCTCTGGACCATATTATGCAAAGCACTGTGTTAAAATACTAGCACCTTTGGTAAAGGCAACTAGGTTATTTTGCACATGCCTTGTCAACAGACTGGGCTTAGGCTTGCTGTTAATGTAGAGCTGAAGCATCTGTGTAATCGATGGCACATCATCTGTATTCATCATGTGGCACTGGAAAATGTATCACTGAGATGATGGAAATGTGGGAAATTTCATTTGTCTTGAGCACATTGTTTTTTCCTTAGTGTTTTGATGTTCAGTGGAACAGCTCTCACAACTGTATGGCAAGGCAGTTTGCCATTCCAATAACTGCAACTCACTGTGCAAATGAAGGAATTTAAAGTAGTTAAGATGACATTTTTAATTGGATCAGCTTCTGTTGGTGCAAGAAGAGAAGTAGCTTCTTCTGAACATTCATTTCTATATAAAAATGTCTATATCTCTTTGCTATTAAAAATATTAAAAACAGTGTACTAACTCTATAAAAACAAATTTAAAACACACAAGTAAAAGATTCAAACTATGGAAGATCCTCAAAGAATTGCAGCGTCTTAGGATGTGTAAAATAAACAAAAAACCTTGGCAAAAGTATTTTCCAGAGATTAGTCAATACAGTGGTACCTCAGGTTAAGAACTTAATTCATTCCGGAGGTCCCTTCTTAACTTGAAACTGTTCTTAACCTGAAGCACCACTTTAGCTAATGGGGCCTCCTGCTGCCACTGCGCCGCCAGAGCACAATTTCTGTTCTCATCCTGAAGCAAACTTCTTAACCCGAGGTACTATTTCTGGGCTAGCAGAGTCTGTAACCTGAAGCATCTGTAACCTGAGGTACCACTGTACAGGCTAAGAGACACGCCTCATCCACCAGTAAAGCCTCATGGGGGAGCAGCACCTGTAGTGGGGACTTTATCAGGAGGAACTGGCAACAATCCTAGGCACCCGGCTTGATTCCCTGTTGACCTCCCTGGCTGCATTCCCCAGCAGGCGCAGGCAAGGTCTCGATCCTTCCCATAACATAACAATTCAAGTTCATATGGGGACTGTCATTTCCCAATTTATTCTGGGCCTTTAAAGGAATCCAGAAGCATGACAAAAAACTATGAGCAAAGTTGGTTAAAGATTAAAATTATTTCCCCCAAACACTAATGTGATAGAAATGTAGTGGGCAAAGATATGAGACAAACAATATCTTCCAGGGTTTTAAGAAGTATGAATAACAGGAGCACAATACTTTTAGCCAGCACATGAATAAATGGTTCCCTCTAGTGTTGTTTTCTGGTCTGAATCCCCATCATCACCACCATGGCTGCTATTTCACTTTTAAAAAATGCATGCAGTCAAGATACCCTGCAGTAGGTCTAGTTTGGCCTTTGTTCTTTTAGCCACCGACGTACTGGAGATCACAGAAAAAGCCAAGCACAGACTTTGGATAAGTGCCTCCCAATAGTGTCAGGCAAAATTGTTAAGCAAGCAAAGAGAAGAAAGAGGGAGGAGTTTGACATTGCTAACTAAGAGAGGATATCCTCCCTAGGGCTTCATGAAGGCATATGATGGAACACAGGGATATTGCAAATTAATGTCCAGAATGCAAGAATTTGTTTGTTTTGTATACTCCAGGCTTCTGCTTTTATATATCTGAAGATGCTGAATTCCCACATGAAGACATTTTATACCTTCTAACAGATCTTTTTTATTTCAAGATCCTTTTTCTGTGCAGAGCAGAACAGCTAGAAGCAGGCCTCTTGATTTCTAGATCTTGCAGTATAAAGTAAGCAGCTGTTGTGCTGATATTTTTTAAATCATGAGTTTTTAGCTGCCTTTATTCATGAATTTGTCGGTTCAAAGGCACAAGTAACTCTTTCTGTCAAAGGACTGGTTTCCCATAAATGGATAAGTGTGATGGCTTTATTCCAGTGTTGCTCAAAGCATGCTTTGATTTCAACAGTACAAGGAGACACTATGAAGGAAAGAAATGCTGTGGTTGTGGGTGCCTACTCAGTAGACATTTCCAAATACATTTTAAAAGATTAGATGATATTCCCTGGCAGGTTGTGGGAAATTGCAGCAAAAGAACAAAGACAGAAGAAAAATTCATTCTATATTTTTATTTGATCTGGGACCATTTGCAACCCCCTTTCCATATAGGAATGTGGGCCGAGTCCGCTAGTGATTGCAAAGGTGCATCTCTTATTATTAAAAGAATGCCAGTCCTTTCCATGTTTGAATACAGCTTTCAAGTAAAAATTTCAAGCTATAATCTTCCTTCAAGTGCTGTAGATTAAGCTGACAATATTTTTGCTGCTGCTTTTTTGCTAGAAGATGTGTAGCCCTTCCAAAATTTATCTCCTACCTAATATCGTTTAGTTCTGCAGCATTGCTCTCTATAGCTTTGAAGCTATTCTGACTTTTGGCTAATTCTCAAAGATGAAAAACCCTCTAGCCAGCTGCATCTTACTGATTAGTGTAATTACCTCTGTGAAGGCTCTACTGAATATGTATAAGATACAAGGGTTGTTGTCATTGAATTTCCACTGCTTCTCAACGGTTCTTACCAATTTTCAATCAGACTCACAGATGTGAAGTTGCCACTTCTTTTACTGGCTGTTCTCATGCACATTTTATCAGCTGCCTCATGCACAGAAATTTACTGGTGAAGCTTTTTTTCTTTTTCTTTATTTATTTTTTTACTACTTCACGTCACAGCACACTGAATGTACAGTGTGGTTCATTGAGAACAACTCAATAAGAGGTCAGATTTTCATTCCTGCCCTTTCATTCTCTCTGGTTTTTAATCTCCCAACAGAAACTCAATATTCTTTTCTCATTGCACATGCTTGGTCCTCATTACACTGCTTTTTTGGGTGGGGGTTATCGCTTTAGGGGTTCCGCTCTAGTTCTGCATATCTTGTGATTTCTTCAAGCATTCTGATACTTCCCTTTTGTTCCTCAGCAGCTCCACCTTAGCTACATTGACACTGCCTTCATAACTAGGTAAAATGAGTTAACTACTGAAGAGTCTTCAGAACAGCAATAAAACTAGATACACAGGGGAAAGGAAAAGCACAAAGAGACAAGTAAGAACAATAGAGGATGAAAGAAAAAAGCAAATTAAAACATCTCAATTAATTAGGGAAGGAGTAGAAAATTATATATTTCATGAAGTGCTTCTGAAAGAGTGGGAGGGATCAAATCCTATGAATATCTAGAGACAATGAGCTTCAAACTCTGCACTAAAGACTATTTTTTAAAATTCATATTTTGCCACTAAATCTTGTTACAGAGCAGATTGAACTAAATGAATCTTAATGCCTTTCCCATTTCAGAACTGCCCCATGGGATGCCATTTACTTGCTGGTGTCAAGAGCAAGTAAGGCAATGTGATTTTGGAGGCTTTTTAAGGTATCAGAGATGGAGACAGGCATAAATTTTACAATTATGCCATGCCAAGCACTTTCCCATGGTTTCATTCCGTGCTGCTAGTGTTGTCCTTTAAAGGTCTGCAAACACCCATGTGACCTGGTCTTTTAAATGTTATGAATGTGAAGATCACCTTCTGCAGTGTTCTAGTAATGTCTGGGGTACGGTTATGATTGGGGTATGGGGAGAAACAGAAGGTTGGGCACCCCTCAATGGAAAAGTGTGACAGAGCCTGCAACCCGCCAGCCAGCTGAGCAGCCTCAATCCGGCTCCTGCTTGCAGGGTATTTGGAGCTTGCTCTGCTGGGGGGCGGGGCGGGTAGGAGCATTCCTGACCTCCAGCTGAGCATCACAAGACATCCCCACTGCTCACCAGGACATCGGGGCTTCCACAGTGCCCTTTCTCAGCATTGTATAAGACTCCTAAAACACCTCTAGGTTTAAAAAACAACAACTGCAGGCTGGGGTGGGTTTAATAGAGAGCTGCTGTTTGGGAAAGCCAGCATAAAAACCACACATTATATCTGGCAACCTATGCGCCCACTTATGAATTGTTAACAGCAGGCTGTTGGAGCAGTGTCTGCCATATTACATTTTAGATATTTAGGATTTTATTTTTAGGCATCTTTCCAGTGGAGTAATTAAAAATAAATGTGAAGACACACAGCCCACATGTTTATTTTCAAGTGCTTGCAAATGAATATGAAACAAAGGTTCTATTTAAAATAAGCCATTGAAAAATGCTAGCTCTCTGCACCAGTGGCTGATAATATTTTCATAACTCTTCTCATATTAGGATGAAGCAAACAGTGATGTGCATATCTTGAGAGAAAGTTACACAGCAAAACATCCCTTTAATGAGAGGAGAGGCTGAATACGTTTCTGTGTTTTATTCCTGAACAGCTTGAAAGCAGCTGTCCCCTTGCATGTTCTCATAGGCACAGCCCAGCCTGTACTTCTTTTAGCATGAGACACGTGAGAGGTTTGTAGAATAATCCATACATCACCCCTTCAAGAGCTGCTGTGTGCAAACAGTTACACAGGTGAGCTTCTGCAAACTTCTGGCTTTTGACGCAGTTAACTTTATAACTCGATCTAACTGTCCAAGCTCAATAAATAGTGAATGCCATTTTGACAGGGTTTGCCTTTCCAAAGCATATTCCCTACTACGCTTCTGAGCTTTTTATGCAAATAAAAACATGCAGAGTTCTTTGCATCTTTAACTTCTAGCTATTGACTTTGTTGGTACAATCATGCAGAATACAGCCTCAAATGAAGAATGCAATCACTTATGTTTTCCTTGGGAGAGAGAAATAACCTGAAAATATATTAGCTGTAGCCACTAAAAGAAAATAGGTTGTTTCGGTTTCTTTTGTTTTGGTTGTCTTGAGATGGAGAAATCTGTTTTTGTTTATAAACCTTTATTATCTGTTCTAGGAACTAGGAAAGGTCCTAGAACAGATAATTCAACAGTCGGTTTGTGAGCACTTAGAAAAAGAGCGCTATGATAACTAAGACCCAGCATGGGTTTCTCAAAAATAAGTCATGCCACACCACTCTCATTTCTTTTTCTGACAGAGTAGCAAGCTTGGTGCATCAGGGAAATGCTGTGGACATAGTGCATCTTTATTTCAGTAAGGCTTTTGACAGAGTCCCCCATGATATTCTTTGAGGAAGCTGGTAAAATATGGGTTGAATGAGGTAACTGTTACGCGGATTGGTAGCAGGTTGGTGGAATGAACCTAAAAAGTACTCATTAATGGTTCCTCTTCATCCTGGGAAAAGGTAACCAGTGGGGTGCCGCAGGATTCTGTCCTGGGTCCATTGTTTTTGAATGTCTTTATAAACAACTTGAATGAAGGAATTGAGGGGATGCTCATCAAATTTGTAGATGACAGCAAACTGGGAGGGGTAGAATCAGACAGAATCAGAATTCAAAATGACCATGACAGATTGGAGAACTAGGCACAAGCTAACAAATGAATTTCAGGAGGGGCAAATGTAACGTTCTGCACTTGGGGAGGAAGAACCAGATGCACAAATATAAGTTGGGGGACACCTGGCTTACTAGCAGTACATGTGAAAAGGATCTAGGGGTCTTGGTGGACCAGAAGCTTAACATGAGTCAACAGTGTGATGCAGCAGCAAAAAAAGCTAATGCTATTCTACGCTGCATCAACAGAGGTATATTGTCCGGATCAAGGGAAGTAATAGTACCACTCTGTTCTGCCTTGGTCAGACCACACCTGGAATACTGTGTCCTCTTCTGGGCACCACAATTTAAGAAGGATGTTGGCAAGCTGGAATGTGTGCAGAAGAAGGCAACCAAGATGATCAAGGATCTGGAAACCAAGCCTTACGAGGAGTACTTGAAGGAGCTGGGTATGTTTAGCTTGGAAAAGAGGAGACTGAGAAGAGATATGACAGCCATATTCAAATATCTTAAGGGCTGTCACCTTGTTTTCTCTTGCTCTGATGGGTAGGACTTGAACCAATGGCTTCAAGTTGCAAGAAAGATTCCGACTAAACCTCAGGAAAAGCTTTCTGACAGCAAGAGCTGTTCGACAGTGGAACAGACTCCCTGGGAAAGTGGTGGACTCTCCTTCCTTGGAGGTTTTTAAGCAGAGGTTGGACTGCAACCTGTCATGGATGCTTTAGCTGAGATTTCTGCATGGCAGGGGGTTGGACTAGACAACCCTTGGGGTCCCTTCCAACTCCTAAGATTCTATGACAACATTGCTTTTGTGCATGTGAACTGGTTCTGAACGCAGATGGCAACTACGGCTGTTAAAGGATTTGTGCTACATGCTCTCTGAATCAGAGTGGGTTACTGTGATCTGGTGCCACCTGGTGAAACTTTACTAATGTTACAATCTGCTACATTTTTACCTGTGACTGCTATCTTCACCAATCCTGGAAAAATACTTTCTGTTGCAAGAGGCCTTTCGGTAAACTCTTATAGTTTTCTATTTTTTAAGATTCTTGTAACCAATTTCTATATAAATGTAGCCCTGACATTCAAATATGTACATCCAAAAGTTGTGTAACCTTTTGAAATAGTTTGTTTTGCACAGTGACTAACAGACTGAGCTGCAAATCAGGAAGTTCCTAGGTCAAATCTCAGCTCTCCTGTGAACTTCTTGAGGGGTCCTAGGCAAGCCCCTGTTTTTCAGCCTGTTTTCCCATCTGTAATATGGGAAGAATATCCCTTGTAAGAATTGCAGCCAGAAAATGAATGTGACATGCTTTGAACATTTGAAAGCAGTATGCGCGTGTTAAACATTATTATTTTCCCTGACATTTAGTGTGTTCTCTCATTGTAGCTGTCTTACAGTAAGCAGGATACCTAATTTACAGCTATTCAGATACTTTAGTCTTTGCCTCCAAGTTTGTCACCAAAACTGTTCATGGGGTGGGGTCCCCCCAAATATAGCCTTGATGAATTACTTTGACCTGCATTGCCTGTGATTCTGCAAATCCAAAGATTCTGGAAATATGCATGGCCGAGTGTTTGCACAGCAAGAGCACCTATAGTGGCTTTTAATGTAGCACAGCAGCAACAGAATACATCAGAAAGCTGAGACTTTCATTCTTTTTTTAAAGGCAGTTGTACAAAAAAACCTCTAAAATGTATGTGGTAGTTTCTGCAAAGTGCCTCAATATTGTTGATAGCTGTCACCAGTGTTATGGAAATGTCAGTTTGCCTCCTTCCCCAAAATGCATTCTAAAAAAATGGGGAGGGGCATACCAGTTCCCAGAAATAAATGGGAGGTAAAATGAGGACAAATAATTTGAATTAAACACATTCTTTGCACATTTATATAACATTTTCATTGTGGCACAAATTGCTAGAGGGCATTACTGTATATTATTTTTCAACACGAGGCTTGAAGAATTGTGGTATTTCTGGTCTCAAAATGCTTGTTTTTATTGAATGTTAATTTGCACAAGGAAGAATACACTTTCAGTGTTTTTCTTCTCCACTGAACAAATTGCTATTACAATTACATCTGCTTTTTTGCAATAATGTTTTGGCAATCATTCTGTTTTGCCAGTAAGTATGTGGTGGTGCCAGTTTATAGTTTAACATTCTCCTCCTTCAGCCCACAGTTGCAATAAACAGGGAAGTTTGTAATCAATTTCTGTGTGATCTGTCAGCCCTGCTACCAACACTCCGGGGTGAGCAAGGACCAAAGATGAACCTAGTTCTTGCAGTCTGGCTGCACTGCCCTCTTGCTAAGTGGCGGCGTTTGCATGGATGATACATAAGGATGTTTTGAGAATGCTCTGCCATCCAGAATCTGGCCTAATTGCCTTTCTCTCAAGCAGGAGTTTGACCGTTCTTTCAGGTGTAAGGTCGGCATTGTCTTCTCTCAGATCCAGATTTAGAAATATTTTGAGATTCTTCCTCTCACGTCAGACCAGTACACTGCGACATTGCTGGTGATATCATTTATTTAGGTGGAGCCATACTATTTAAGAACTGTTCTTTGGAGCAAATCCATACTATATAAAGGAAAAACCTAAAGGTTTTTTGTGCACTCTGGGCGGCTTCCAGCAGAATATTAAAATACAATTCATCAAATATTGAAAGCTTCCCTAAACAGGGCTGCCTTCAGATGTCTTCTAAAAGTCTGATAGTTGTTTATTTCTTTGACATCTGTTGGGAGGGTGTTCCACAGGGCAGGCACCACTACTGAGAAGGCCTTCTGCGTGGTTCAGTGTAACTTCACTTCTTGCAGTGAGGAAACCGCCAGAAGGCCCTCGGAGCTGGACCTCAGTGTCCGGGCAGAAAGATGGGGGTGGAGACTCTCCTTGAGGTATACTGGGCTGAGGCTGTTTAGGACTTTAAAGCTCAGCACCAACACTTTGAGTTGTGCTTGGAAACATACTGGGAGCCAACGTAGGTCTTTCAAGACCGGTGTTACGTGGTCTTGGCGGTCACTCCCAGTCATCGGTCTAGCTGCCGCATTCTGAATTAGTTGTAGTTTCCAAGTCACCTTCAAAGGTAGCCCCACAAAGAACGCATTGCAGTGGTCCAAGCTGGAGATAATCAAAGCATGCACTACTCTGGCAAGACAGTCCACAGGCAGGGAGGGTCTCAGCCTGCGTACCAGGTGGAGCTGGTAGGTAGCCGCCCTGGACACAGAATTGACCTGCGCCTCCATGGACAGCTGTGAGTCCAAAATGACTCACAGGCTGTGCACCTGGTCCTTCAGGGGCACAGTTACCCCATTCAGGACCAGGGAGTCCTCCACACCTGCCCGCCCCCTGTCCCCCCAAAACAGTACTTCTGTCTTGTCAGGATTCAAGCTCAATCTGTTAGCCCACCATCCATCCTCTGACACGCACAAAGGACCTTCACCACCTTCACTGGTTCTGATTTAAAAGAGAGGTAGAGCTGGGTATCATCCGCATACTAATGAACACCCAGCCGAAACCTCCTGATGATCTCTCCCAGCGGCTTCAAGTAGATGTTGAAAAGCACGGGGGAGAGGACAGAACCCTAAGCCACCCCACAAGTGAGAGCCCAGGGATCTGAACACTCATCCCCCAACACCACTTTCTGGACATGGCCCAGGAGGAAGGAGCGGAACCACTGTATAACAGCACCTCCAGCTCCCAGCCCCTCTAGATGGTCCAGAAGAATGTCATGGTCGATGGTATTAGAGGCCGCAGAGGGATCCAGCAGAACTAGGAAACAGCTCTCACCTTTGTCCCTAGCCCGCCGGAGATCATCGACCAGTGTGACCAAGGCAGTTTCAGTCCCATGATGAGGCCTGAATCCCGATTGGAAGGGATCCAAATGGTCCACATCCTCCAGGCATGCCTGGAGTTGTTCAGCAACCACTCGCTCAGTCACCTTGCCCAAGAATGGAAGATTTGAGGCTGGGCGATAGTTGGCCATACTGGCCGGGTCTAAAGATGTTTTTTTAAGAAGCAGTTTAATAACCGCCTCTTTCAGTGGGTCTGGGAAGGCTCCCTCACAGAGAGAAACATTCACCACCCTGCGGAGCCCATTGCCCAGCCCTTCCCAACTCACTTTTTTTAGCCAGGATGGGCAAGGATCAAGGAGACAGGTGGACAGTTTCACTCGTCCAAGCAGCCTGTCCACATCCTCAGAGGTAACAGATTCGAATTGATCCCCTGCAACTTGACTAGATAGGACTCTGGCACTCTCCTGCCCTGGTCCCATTCCCATGGTGGTGTCTACCTCTTTCCGAAGCTGAGCGACTTTATCTGTAAAAAACTTTACAAAATCATTGCAGGAGATCTTGGGGCGCTTACCGAGCCCTGATGACACAAGTGGTTCCGTTAAATTGCGAACCACCTGAAAGAGTCTCCTGCTGCTGTTTTCTGCCAATGCAATAAAGCTGGTGAAGGAGGCCCTCTTCGCCATCGCTTTCGCCACTTGGTAGGCTTGACGTTGAGCTCTAACCCTTGTCCCGTCAGATTCAGAATGAGTTTTCCACCACCAGTGCTCTAGCCGTCTCAGCGATTGTTTCATCACCCTTAGCTCTAGGTAAAACCACAGGGCTGTCCAGGCTCCGTGCAATTGGAGAGGGCGCTTCGGAGCCAGACAGTCAATAGCCCTGGTTAACTCCGCATTCCAGTGGGCCACGAGGGAATCAGCTGAGAGGCCATCAACGTGGGATAATTTTGCTAGATTTGTGGTTGCAGCCTGAAAACTAAGAAGAACATTCATCGAAGACAATGTGGTGGACTGTAAAGTCTGATCGGCAATGTAATATTAGAAATTGATTTGTGGAGGTCTGCACTTCAAGGTATAGATGTATAACTTGCTTATCGCTTTATTTTAACAGTGTACCTATCCATATTCTGCACAGGTTGCATAGAACACTTTTATTTCCTTTTTGGTTGAAATGACCAGGATGGTCACAGCAACTAAGATTTAGTGTTCAGAGACTGGTATTATGACTCAGTAAAATCTGGAGTCAATAGCCTACTAATTATTTGGGGTTATATTCCACTTTCCTTGGAGGTTGCAGGTGAATGACAATATATTGTAAATGACAGTGAAAGCAGAAGCGTATAATTTCAGCTTTCAAAACATTTGCTTTAACCCTGTCCACCAAACCAAAAGAAAAGAAAAGGTTTGTTTTCATTTTGTCAAATGCTTTGGCTAGAGATGTGGTCAGTCTGAGATCTACGAAAGAGGCTATGGTTATCTCATATTATTAAACTGAAGAACACACACCCAGAGAAATATCCTAATTGCCATCTCTGAGAGCTGATGACTATTTTTCTTCACCATGAAGAAGATCACATGATATACAAAGGTGTCACTGTTTGCAAAATAAGCAATTTCTTATGAAAAATGCCAACATGCTATATATTTAACACAGTGTCTTGAACAAATGCTTCTAAAATTCTTTCCCCCTTTTCTTTAGCCAACTGTTGTTTCTCATCCTTTTCCCACCTAATTTCTTCACTTCTGGTCTTTTCCTCTTTCCTTCAGCGGTGATCCCTCTGACTGATTCTGAACACAAGTTACTACCTTTGCACTTTGCGGTTGATCCTGGGAAAGATTGGGAGTGGGGAAAGGATGACAATGATAACTCCAAGCTGGCCAAGTAAGATCTCTTTTAAATAATTAACACTTCAACACCTTGTGGACATCTGTGTGCCTAAAATGCTTGGTAACCTTTGATTAGCCTGCCCTTTTAAAATCAGTTTTTAGAACAAGTAACTGTATCGTTTTTGAGCCACATACATCTCTTGCATAGTTCACTAGCTGGGTGTGGAGTTTTGCCATCTACAAAATGCCAGTTGGTTGCCCCAATCTGGCAAGAACAATGTGAGGCTGCAAATTTCCCATAGCAAGCCCAGTGTCGGACTTATTTCCCATAGCAAGCCCAGTGTCGGACTTATTTCCTTAAGAGAGCATGGGGATCTGTAACTGAAAGTACTCTTGTTAAAGCTGATGGTTTTTTCTGTTTCTGTTGATTAAGTGTGAGTATATGGCTGTAAAATTTCAGTGATTATATGGTATGTGGTCTTTCCTCTTTTTCCTTTCTTAGTTTGATTCTGTCTCTGGAGGCAAAGCTTAATCTTCTGCACAGTTACATGAATGTAACCTGGATACGCATACCTTCGGAAACACGGGTAACCCTTTTATTCTCCATAAGTAGCTTGAGAGAAACAGGCCCCAACTGTGTGATCTTATGAAACAGATGATCCTGGGTTAGGCTCCCATCACTAGCGCAGCAGAATCCATTGCATCCTTGCTGTGTTGGGCTAGCGGTTCCGGGAAGCTCCTTTGGGAGGCAGGGGCAGGGAGAGGCAAGAACCAGGTCCCTGCGTCCCTAGAATTAATGCAGCATGGACTACTGTATGGCCATGCACTACTGTAACTGTAGCAGCAATGGATTTATCACTGATGTTTTGTAATGTATTTCTAATGTTGTACACCACCCTAAGATCTTTTGATAAAGGGTGGTATATAAATTGCTGTAGTAGTAGTAGTAGTAGTAATAGACTGTACTGTGCATAGATTAGAAAGGAAAAAAGATGCAAGTAAAGCAGCTGTCCTTCCTGCTGCTTTTGGTTGGAAATTCTGCCTTCTGTCACGGCATATGAGACGGTCAAAACCAAAGAGTAATTGACCAGCCTGTCTATCCATTGTCTGGGGAAAAGGCTGAAAAGCAGACTTTGTTCTGCTCCTTGCATTTGTGCAGTTCCACATTTGAGAGAATGGATTCTCAGGTCCAAATATCAGAATATTCTAGTGGTTTGACAAAAGTATAGGGACTATCAAATGTGAGACTGCAAAGTTGATACCCAAGGTTGTCAGTCAGGGGTAAGCAAATTAAGAGTTCAGCCAAATTTCCATGTGCACAACAGGGAGCTTTGGGGAACTGAATATGTTCTCTGAAATATCCCACTTACCTTATCATACTTGTTAATCATGCCTCTCAGAAACTGCTCCAACACTAGTTTTTTCATAAAGAAGGAAGTTATTATTGCTCAGTCATGATCCAGCCAATCATCAGTTGGTATGTGCTTGAAAATCTATGTGTTAATTCAATGTCCAGGACCAATTTCCATAAAGGTTATCATGTCTCAGTTTAGTTCCTGGTGATTAGTAGTACTTTTTATTTTACATGATAGGAAGGCTCTCTTGCCATTTCTATATTAGCCTTTTCAGACTAATGAAATTGTCAAGAAATCACACACATCACCCAATGAGACCAACTAAGTTAGTTCTTGGTATGAGCTTTCGTGTGCATGCACACTTCTTCAGATACCTTCAGATCTTTTATTTTGTTTTGATTATGGCAGACCAACACGGCTACCTACCTGTAACACCCAATGAGAAATATGGTCAGGTGAACTGGTTTTCAATCATTGCCCATTGTGAATAATTTGCAAGATTAATTTCATAGGGTTGCCTAGTTGTTCATTAGGTCAAGATGATCTGCAAGTTGCTTCCACTTCGTATTTTCTTAAAATACATCATGGCAAGCACAATCTTTTACTCAACTTACCTTTTTCTTATATAGGGATGGTAATCTGAAAAAATGTTGATACTTTTTTTGCCTAGCATTAACTAATTTTCTTGCCCCAGAAGAGTAGATGAGCAGAATTAGGCAAGTAAAAACAATCTCAGTTTCTTTGAGATAGGAGGATATCTGTTTAGGAGTCTTGGAAATGAATGTTTTGAAATGTACTTCTATAGTTACACTGAAAATTACTTGCACTGCATCCTATATTTTCAGGTATAAATGTGAACGGCATTGATAATTGAATTATTGCACAATTTGCTTTTTAATCCCAGATCAATTATTGCCGTCCTAATCATTTTTTTAAAAATACCCAGAGATTGGCTTCTGTATTTGTGTTATCTTTCATTTTGCATCTCTGGTGCCATTTGTACTGGAATGTATCCTACAACATAGCCTTTCCACACAGAATGGTCATCAGGACTGAACTTTACTATTGCTATCCTCCATATAATCCAAAACAGTGTCCCATGAGCACCGAGCAGGAGTAAGCAAGAAACAACAGATTATTTCAGATATGTTGAGCAAGAGAACCAAGCATGCTGCATAAAAAATTCCAGGAATACTAGCTGATCTATTTGAAGAGAGAAATTCTCTCCTAACCCATCACCCATTAACTTAATAATCAGAAAACTTGTAGTGAAGAGCATATCCATTCTATCTAACATCATATTGCAATGGTTCCTGATGTTTCAGATATAGAAAAGCATACAAAACGATGCACTGTTTTCAGATTTGGCTTTTACCATCTTGAATATGCTGTGAAATTCACAGCAAACATCTGAAGTTTCAACAGAATGACTTCCCGAAAGGACAGTCAGAGAGATCTGACAGGCTGTTATAAACCTGGATCTAGGAAGTTTCTTCCAAAGATTAACCATCTGTTAATGTAATTGTGACCCCTTATGTGCAGAACCATTCTTTTGAAGACTTGCATTTTTCAAATGCTAAATATCCTGAAAAACTGCATTCAAATGTAGAGAGGATCTTACTGCAGGAAATCATTGTGTAATTTCTAATTGTGAACTTCCTTCTCTTAATAGGCTCCTCTGGCTCAGCCAGAATCTCCCACTGCGTCAGCAGGAGAGGATGTTCAGTCTCTCGCTGATTCCATGGACTCCGACAGGGATTCCATCTGCAGCAATTCTAATGGCAATAATGGGAAAAATGGGAAAGAGAAAGAAAAGCAAAGGAAGGATAAAGAAAAAAACAGGGCTGATTCAGTTGCAAACAAACTTGGGAGTCTCAGTAAAACTCTAGGCATCAAGCTAAAGAAGAATATGGGTGGGCTTGGGGGACTGGTGCATGGCAAAATGAGCAGAGCAAATTCAGGAAATGGGAAAAATGGGGAGATCATTGAGAAAGTCAAAGAGAAGAAGTCCAAGTCACGCAAAGGAAGCAAAGAAGAATCTGGCCAGTCTGCAAGCACTTCTCCATCTGAAAAGACAACCCCCTCTCCCACTGAAAAGACAAGCATTTCGCCTGTTGAAAAAATGAATTCTAAATCCCCTTCAGATAAACAGTCAGACCCATGGAAGTACAGTACTGATGTGAAGCTGAGCCTCAACATCTTGAGAGCCGCCATGCAAGGGGAACGGAAGTTCATCTTTGCTGGCCTCCTCTTGACCAGCCATAGACATCAGTTCCATGAGGAGATGATTGGCTATTACTTGACCAGTGCCCAGGAGCGCTTTAGTGCCGAACAGGAACAGAAGAGGAAAGAGGCAGAGAAGAAGGCTACTCTCAATGGATCGTCATGCAGGAAACTGGAGCAAGAAATGTACTCAAAAGAGAAGTTGGAAGCATCTCCTCAGGGAAGGGCATCACCAGTCTTGCCTCAAAGCCATACGACTCAACTGGTTTTAAAGTTTAAAGACCGTACTAGTCCCATACCAGGGTCATTTTCGTCACCTAGCAATGGTGCCAAGAAAAGTGGACCCATTCCATTGTCTGCCCACTATAGCCATACACCCCCTGTTCAGAGGCAAAGTGTCATCCACTTGCACGATGTCAACTCCAAGCCATCAAGCTTCCAGGATGATACCTACAAACCGGTGGTTGGCACCTTAAAAACATGTGCCACATATCCCCAACAGAACCGGTCATTGTCTTCACAGAGCTATAGCCCAGCCCGAATAGCAGGCATCCGTACTGTCAACACAGTGGAGTCACTGACCTATGTTATGCCTACGGACCACAAGTCACAAACATATACCAATGGGTTTAATACCAGTGACATCAGAGACTGCTTGGAATATGCCGATGAGGATGCACCGCAGACCTGGTTGAACAATGACAAAAATCGAGGCAGGAGCACAGTTAGCCCGATATATTCAATCCAGCAGAACCGCTGCAAGAAGGAGAACTGCTCTTTTTATGGTCGCCCCGAGACTGAAAACTATTGTTCCTACTGCTATAAGGAGGAGCTGAAACGCAGGGAGCAAGAAAGTAAGGGGCACCGACATTGAAGGTGATGGAGCTCTTCCCATGAATATTTATTTCCTCCATTTTCTTACTTGTAAGGTATGTGGCAATGGATTACAGGAGGAAGGAAAAGAGAATCCTGCAGAGGGATCTGTGGGGAGAAAGGTCCAGCTTATTTGTTTTTCCCCTGCAGCAATGAAAAACTAAGAATTAATTTATCATAAAGAGTTTATTATTTTCCATTTTGTCAGTGTCTTTTTTACATACACTGGTAAGCTGAAAGGTTCTTTACTCCTTTGTCAGTGCTGTGTATACGTTTGGTCAAAATTTACTAATGGTGCCTGAATTTACACTGACATCACTCAGGTAGTAGGAAGATAGGGAAAAAGTCATAATAACTGGAAATGTGGTATTGTAATAAGATGTGTCTGTTTCATTCTTTAGAGCCATCTCATCTGAAGAAATATAACTTTTTCATAGCTCTTTCCTCTTCCTTTAAAATTTGGGGGAAGAATAGTAATTTGCATATAGTTCATACTAACATGCTAACATCCTTGCTTGTATTATTTTAGTAGTCCTGTTTTCTCCACAGATACACAAATGAAAGCCTGGATTCATTAGCAAGCTTCTCTTACAAAACACAAATTCTTGTTTTTATTGATGTAAGCAACTCCAGTTTTGTACTGCACAAAATGTCCAAGAATGAAATGCTTATCCTCCAGATGACATATCTATTTTATTTTTAGACAAGGCTCAAGCCCTCATGCTTGAAAATAAGTACTTTACAATTCAACAGTTGGGCAATTGGATGACCAAACAACTGCCTCAGTAGCTTTGCAGTCCTGTCTTACACCTCATTCAGTGCAACCACATAGCCAAGTGCCCTGTATCTCACTGATCATATCCTTTCCTTGGTCGTTTTGACCAGTTTATCAACGCTGCTTATTGGAACCACATTATTTAGCTATTAATTCCCAAGAATTAAAGAATTAAAATATTGGCATATGCAAGACTTCATATTTTTATTATTCATATAGCACAATGTAGATTTGCTACCTCTTTGCAGAGAAGACAAAAATTGTTACTGTTAATTTGCACATGTGTTGCGGGCAACTCCCTGTTTGCGCAGGAGTTGTATCATTGCGCACATCAGCTGAAAACGAAACATTGGCAGTCGTGCGTCAATTGGAAATGGGCAAAATGGTCTTAAACACTTACAAGGACAGCTCATGGATTTGTGTTTAAAGTCTGCTCTCAAATTTGGCCCTCTGAGATGAGTACTAGACAGTGCAGAAGATGAAATCTAAACACCATTGCAAAGACAAAAATGAAGCAAAGATTGTAATAGAGTTCAAAACTAGACAGAATAATTTAGATAACTTCTACGCCTGGTGCCCTTCAGATGTTTTAGATAAGAGCTGAATGTAACACTGGTGTCTACAGTAGGGCTACAGTTGGCATTGATATAAAAATGTTTGCCTTCTATCTATTTTGTTTCTAGTAAACCACCAAATAGCATACTTCATAATTTATTACAGCCCTCAGCCCTCCGGTGTATACTCTGCATGAAAGTCTGCTCTCAGTGCAAGATTCAAGAGCACATTTAAGGCTGTGAGAGTAGAGTATGGTGCCATTAAGAACCAATATACCCCGACTATAGAGCAATCCCAATGCTGGCTGGCTCCCCCAGTCAGCATTGTTGCCTTTGTATGATCTGAATTAAATTTCAGTTTACTCATCCATCCCATTACTGAGGCTCCTATCACATCTAATGAAAAGGGAAGAAGAAATACATCAGTGTCATTAACCTAATGGCACCGCTCTAAGCCCTCGAAGTGACCCTCTTTTATTAGGAAAGTTCATCACTAGGAATGGCCTATATTTTTGGTTCTTCTTTTTAGCTCTAATATTTTTAGGTAAGCTAAGAAAATATTCACTCATAGCCACATCTCAGTTTACGTAGTGAACTTGGTTTCTGCATCCTCGAATAGAAAGTACTTGAGACTCCTGTCTGTTCACCACTTGCACACACATTAAAACGTCTGTTTGTGAAGTACTTTGTGGTAGCAATCAGTAATTGATCCTATAATTCAGTACAAAATGAAGTAAGAAGTGATACTTAGTATTAATTAATAATAAATTTTAAGTTTGGTGGGGCGGGGAGGCACACCAATATTACTTAAGAACAGCTCTTAATGAATCCAGCCTTGCAGTTCATGTATCTCTAAGAATGTGTAGTGTATCTGAATTGGTATCTCCTTTTCCCCCAGAGGAAGATGTGTCACCACACTTAAGGGTGCACTCACACTGCAAGATGTTCCAGTGGTGGTGGTGCCAAGCTGGTCCCCATTCTTTTATGGGAAGTCTACTCAAGAAAGAGGATCAGCTGTGTCATTAGTGCCGGCTGACTCTGCAGTGTTCTTGTCCAGCTTTGCCATTTATTTCATAGCAGGGGGAAAGGGTGCCTTCCTAAGGGCCTCTTCTTCCCTTGCCTGTTCTGTGCTTCCAACTTAGAATTAAGGTGCAAAACAGATGTGGTTTGATGGCTGCTGTGTGGATTATAACACAAGTAACCTTTGGTGTGGTTCACTCATAAGAATCTCAGATGTTCCAATTTTGTCCAATACTCTATGCCTTTTTATGTTTTTAGTTAATTGTGAAAAATCCTCCTGTTTCTTTGGCCAAAGAAATCTGTGGTACCAGATGGACTTATCTTTGATTGTATTTGTGTGTGTGTGTGTGTGTGTGTGTGTGAGAGAGAGAGAGAGAGAGAGAGAGAGAGAGAGAGAGAGAAGAGCAGGGATGATATTTTCAAAGTTTAAGAAAGAAAATATTAGTAATTACTAATGCATTACTGTAGAACTAGCCTTTGGAATGCCTATAAATGCTTCTCTAGGTGGAGGTAGGCATGAGCCACTTGCTGCTAACAGTTTATGCTTTTCCATTTTGATTCAAGTATACTATCTGAACAAAAAGCTTTAAAAAAAACTTCACAAAGTATTATAATATTTTTTTAAAAAATAGTCATCAGGAGAATACATTTTAGTGGACACAATAATTTCATATATTCACATGGTACTATATATATATATATATTAATACACAGAACTGAATGAAAATAAGTTTTGCCCAGATGATAGAAATGCTCTCATGAGTTGCTCAAATCCATACCCTACCTCCAAGAACGGTTTTCTGGCACCCATGCTCTAATCTGATCCTTGTTTACACCCTACTCTTAGAAATAATTCACTAAACATTATTTACTTAGGGTAGCACCTTACTCTGTGTAAGAATCTAATTATATAGCAGAGCATCTCAGAAAAATCTTAGCTCTGAGTGCCACTTTCCTCCCCTAAAATTTCATCTGCAGAAGTTAGGGGTGAGACCAGTGCCAATTAGACCTGGAATGAGGAGCCTCTAGAGTTCTGGAGATCCGTTTGGCTAGAGTCAGAGCTGGACTCTTAGTGGAGAGTCAAAAGATATTAACATTGTTACTGCTTCTTTGACCAGGAAAAGGCAGAGGATCAAGCGCTGAGTCTTTATAACAGGCCTGGTATGTACCCAGAGGGTTCGTGCTGACACTGAAGCTCAGGTGTCAATGTCAATACCTCTATTCCTCTGTGTGCCTGAATTTAACTTTAACTTTAATTCAAGAGCAGTGTACATACAGTCATTGGTATCTCACTGGGCTAGATCTCCATTTCAAATTGTGCAGTTCTTGGTTCCTTCTGCCTGAGTCCATGAAAACAGACATAACCCAGGATGAGTTAGCACATTCAAATTGCTGTGATTCTATCTAAACCACCACAAAATGGGAACCAAGGTAACAAAGAGGACATGGTCTATTGGGGTGATCCTTGCATTCTATGCTCAAATTGTATAATGATCATTCCAAGCAAAAAGTGTGGGAATGTTCAAGGTGGCAGGAGAGGATACATTGTTTATTAATATCCTTCCTAACCTGCGATAGCAAGTTCCTTTATTTAGCAGAGTGCATTCCCCTTTACACAGCAGAAAACGAGTTGCAAACTCATGTGAGTTTCTTAAGACAATACACAATTCAATCTGGCTTGTCTAGATTGAAATGTCTTCTAATATTTTCCTGGTAAGACCCCTTGAATCCCTCCTGAAAGAATAAAGACACCATAGTCTTATTCATAAGCAATAAAAAGAGAGTTTACTCATGACCAGGCAGAGCACAGTGTGGTCCTGAAGGCAGACTTTAGGCTTAAAGTCACAAGCATATACAAACAGGTTTACACCATATGTGGGTTGACCTAGTGACTGCAGTTAGCACACCGGGAAGTTTGCAGGACGAAAGGAAGACGGAAAAGAGGGAGAGTGACAGCATGCCTTGGCCTTTTACCAGGTCCGGAAAGGTCACGCCCACCCACTAGTCACATGCAAGGAAGATGCTCCAGGCCAGGAGGAACAGGAAGTTTTGACTGGCTGGACCAAACATTCCCTTGCTGTATGTATTGTATTTGACTGAATGTTGTATTTGACTGCTCCCAGTGGATTACATCCCACAAAAAGTAGTAGGCAATTATGAATGACCTCACCCTCGGTGTTTTTAGGACTTTGTTCCTGTCTGCCTTATCTGAAAAAGAGGCAAGTGTTTGAATGAAGCCTCCGTAAAAACTATACAATTTAATAATAATAATAAATTTTATTTATATCCCGCCCTCCCCAGCCGAAGCCGGGCTCAGGGCGGCTAACAACACTAAAACAGTGCAACATTATAAAAACATTATAAAAATTAATTAAAATTTACAGAGAATAGTCCAAACTGGGTGAATGAAGTCCAATGGGAGTTCTTAATCACTCACTAAACAGATTTCTAAATTAGGGTGTTTAGTAAAATGGGGTTCCCAAGATTTTGCCATTGCTTTTAAGGAAAATCAATTTGACAATTTGATGTAATTAGTCTATTCAAATCAAAATAGGAGATTTTCTGTGGGAAATCAGAGATAAAGGTCATTCTCACTGGAAATTAAGTCAAAATATATAAGAAAATAAAAAAATTGTCCAGTAGCACCTTAGAGACCAACTAAGTTGGTTCTTGGTATAAGCTTTTGTGTGCTTTCATCTCTAAGGTGCTACTAGACAATTTTTAAAATTTTCTTATATATTTCGACTGCGTCAGACCAACATAGCTACCTACCTGAATCTGGAAATTAAATGTTTATGTTTATGAAACTTGTTGTTCCAGAGATTTTTTTTTTTTAAGGCCAAAACGTGTTTTGCGTGAACTCCCTGTCTCTTGTTCTCTCTCTTTCTCTCTCTCTCTCAATATATCTATATATAAACATGACTGCTGTTTCATCCAGCTCAGCATTTTCTTGGGTTGTGGGTTGGTCACTTGGTGGGTAACAAGTGGATATTGTAGACAATTCAGTATATAAAGGGCTAAGGGTTTGTGGGCAGTTAATTCCAAGTCAGGAAGGCTGGGCTGTGCAAAGACAAAATTTGATTGTTGAGATGGGAATTTGAGGCTTGTGTCAGAGCTTCTTTTGTGAAATATGACACAGTTCTCTGGGAAGTTCTCCTGCACAAGCATTGTTGAATTGAACAGTTCTCTTTCACTGGAACTTTTCACTTCCTTGGGCTTGCGCATAATGCGACTGCCAATGGGCTGTGCCCTTTGTTTGGTATTTGAGAAGTACAAAACATGGAACAGTGGTTGAATGTAATAAGTGTTGCTAACTGTTCTGGGGTAAAGTGATGTTTTTATAAATGAAAGAAAAAATGCTTTATGGTTTCAAATAAATTATAATTCCTCTGCTAATAGGCATCAGAAAAAAATGTGTGTTGGGGAAAAAGTAAAAGGCTGTATAAATTGTTCAAGCCACTAATCCAAAACTTGTCAAAGAAAATATGCAAAATGTTTGACTTTTCTTTTGTCTATGGAACAAAGGGTCTAAGGGTTATTTCAAAATGGTATTTAAGCATTCTCATACTTTGTAATAATACATGAAAAAGTAGTATAGAAAAGGGCTAATGAATGAATAAAACATGATACACTTTGTGTTTACATATAAGTTGTGTTGTGTGTTGTAGGTGGTTCTAAGCAGGTCTGTGGAAAGTTTTGCGGGTGGTCATAAGCCACAGCAAGCAAACATTTGGACTTGGTAGCAGAAGCCTCTCTCTGCTACTGCACTGCCCCAAGTCCAATCAGTTACTCATTGTTGTTCTTTCAAAGCAAAATGAAGTTGTATTATTGCGCTCCTGGAATCCAGATAACAGACAAATCTAATTCAGCGTCAGTTAAAATGTGTAATAAAGCACCCCTTGTCAGCTGAAATGGAGTTCTTGGGGGAAGGACTGGTGTACAGTGGTGCCCTGCAAGACGAATGCGTCGCAAGACGAAAAACTCGCTAGACGAAAGAGTTTTCCGTCTTTTGAGGTGCTTTGCAAGACGAATTTCCCTATGGGCTTGCTTCGCAAGGCGAAACGTCTTGCGAGTTCTTGCGAGTTTTCCCCCTTCCCCCCCCTTTTTCTAAGCCGCTAATAGCCGCTAAGCCGCTAATAGCGCTAATCCGCTAAGCCGCTAATAGCCGTGCTTCGCAAGACGAAAAAACCGTAAGACGAAGAGACTCGCGGAACGGATTAATTTCGTCTTGCGAGGCACCACTGTAATATATCACAGATAATGTGTGTCTTAGGCTGCAATCCTTTACACACTTACCTGGGAATAAGCTCCACTGAGCTCTGTGAGACTTCGGATTAGATGTGTTTAGGATTGCAGGAAACAACAGTTCCTGTTCTGCACTCAGCTTCTCATGAAAACAGACACATTTTGCCATTCCTACATTGCAATATATTTGGTAAGCACAGCCATATGTTTCATAAAAGTCAGAGGTAGAAAAATTGATCAGTAGCTGTTTTTAGTTTCCCCTTTCTTTTCCTCACCACCCTGTGTATTTCGTGCACTTAACTTAATGTGGGTGACCATTTAAATCAGCCTCTCTCCTTATGGAAAAAAACAGGCATGAATGATCAATAGGAGTTTTATCACCAAGCAGGTGAAGGGCATCATAGTGATTTTGCTGGCAATGCTGTTCCTGCAATTTTGTGCAGAACTGAAATTGCATGAATGCAGAATTTCAGCCCTTTCAGCACAGAGTACATACAGTTCTCTTTAGAGTGAACATACATATAAAGTTAAGCAAATTTATATTGACAGGTAAGAATCGTCATAACAATGGCACTAGAAGGCTGTATCTTTTGTTTTTAATGATTGTCTTGGCTGCTTTCCCTGTCCTTTTATGGTAAGCAGCCCAGTGTTTTTAACTTCTTTATCACACTTGTAATGGCATTGCCCCATTATGTTGACCATTGGACTGGAATAATGACAAGCTGTTGCACATGTAGTAAATGGGGAAGAGCTCATGTTAAGAATGGAAGGCCCTTTAATGGTACAATTTGTCCCAAGAACAAAGTTATTCCCTCATGGGAGCACTCATTTAAGACAGATGGGAGCCTTGCATTTTGTCAATCGGTGTTGATTACGTTCTCTTCCCAATCCAAAAGAATTAATACATTTCTAGTTCCAGAAACTGAGAATGTGATGTATTGAAATGTTGTAAATTGTGTCATGAAATAATTGATTACAGTGGTGGAGCCAGGGATTACTTCCTTTCCCTTGTATGGAAAAGCAGACATTATTGTGATGGCAAAACTACAATGGAAAAATATTAGCTGACCTTGATTGCAAGTGGCTTTTCAGCTCAGAACACATTCAGTTTTTTTGTAGTGTACTCTGCAAAATAAGGACTTTTTATTTGAGAGTATGGCAAACTTTGTAGAATTACTGCCCAATAAAACATGGTGTAGAGTTTAACTGACTTTAGTAACTTGTTGGCACATTTGCTTTTTTTATCGACATGCTTGTTTTTTAAACAAAGGAAACAATAGTACACACACACACACACACACACACACACCAGGCACCCCCAACCTTCGGCCCTCCATATGTTTTGGCCTACAACTCCCATGATCCCTAGCTAACAGAACCAGTGGTCAGGGATGATGGAAATTATAGTCCAAAACATCTGGAGGGCCAAAGGTTGGGGATGCCTGTTATACACCCACACCCATAAAGAAAGATGTTTGTAAGTGCATTCTGTTTGTAGACATAAATGACTCTATTATGTTGCAATTTTCCAAGCCAAGTTTAAATTATAATATAGAGATTATTTTTATATTACTTTCAAAATATGCTACAAAGCAATATTCTGCACCTTTATTATAGAGAGTTGTTGTCGTTTTAGTAGGTTCATCTGGGAAATGTAGTACTAACCTTGTGAAGAAAGCTTTGTAAATGTTAACGATACATTCTGAATGCTCATCGCCAGTGTCTGCCAGTGTCTGTTTGAAGGCTGGAATACAGAATGATTTTTACTGAAAAGCTTTATATTGTGGTTTATATATTTTGGTAAAAATACATGTTCCCTGTTTTATTTCTTTATGGAATCCTCTTTTATAGGACATAAAACATTGAGGAGATTTTTAACAAGACTCAGCAAAATAATAATAAAGAAAACATCATCAAGAAAATCAAACTTGAGATTCTCTCCCTGCAAATTTCGTGACAAAAGTGACCTGATGTTTTTGAAGCAAACTGAGATTGAATGTGAATATTATAAAATTTATTCTAAAGTTTATTATAAAATTTTCAAATAGAAGATCTCTTCAGTTTTAGCAAAGATTCAAAAGCTCACTTCATCTTCTTCATTCTTATGATAGCGCTCTGTGTGGAAGATGATCTCCTGAATGGGATCTCACATGGGAGGACTTGATGAACCTATCAAAACAAGCAGATCTCACCACAAAAGCATCCCCCAGCTCCCTCCAGTTAATAGAATAATCTTCATCTTTCACTCTTTATCACAAATATAAGGCAATCTAGGTCCATATATGTGACATATGAAAGAATTAGATTCCTCAGTAGTAATGCTGCATTATCTTCTTATGCAGAAATCCAAATGTTGCCAATAAAATCATAATACAGCATAAAACAGAAATAAACAAAAATGGCCACAAATTTGAATTAACTGACATTGCAATCAATTTAATATATGACTGAAACCATAGACTAGGAAAAAACCAAAAAGATTATATAAAGATTCCATAAAACAACAGTTTTGTTTCCACATTTGAATGTTGTGGTCCAGTTTCATTTCAGTTCTGGTTTTTCTGCTTTTAGGATCCAATGAACAGCACTGTTACCACCTTTTCTTTTACAAATTGCTAATCATAAGCAACAGCATTGGTATTTTGTTTAACTTGGACCAATAATCTGCTTGAACACTTAATCTCCCACAGCCTTCAACCTGGAAACGTGCAACACAGCAGATGAGTTCCAAAATTGGGTGGGGGTCATTTAGGTCTGGATCAATCTTCTTGAGTGTATTATTTATTCTAAGTACTTATATGTTGCCTTTCAGAGCAAAAACCTCCCAAGGCAGCTTACAATTAGTTTCATGCAAATAGAAGACAATTGTCATATTTATCATAGAGACTTTCAGATGGAGCTCTGTCTAGGCAAGATGCAGAGAAGTACCTCGGGTAGCTAGAAGGTGTGGGGCTCTCAACGGGAGCTGCAGCAGCTTCTTCCTCTGCATAGTTGTGTGTTCCCACCCACCTTCAGTGTGTACTTGCTGCATTGCTTTCATATAAATTTCTACAGACTGCTCATCGTTTGGTTAATTATATATTGCTATTCAGTTTCCTTAATTGTGTGTTGTTTGAAGATAATTTGTTTTGAAACCTATGACTCTTTGATGTCTGCCAGAATGGCTGGAACCCTCAATGAAAATGAATAAATGGAAGAGATTCCTAATACAGTAATTAGGTAGATCATTCTGTATCTATAGCAACAAGGAGTATTAGTGGAGGCAGAATTCTCAATATGAAAGGCCATTATCTCTTGTGCTCTTGACCAGGGATTTTAGCTGTTATTCTGTTTAGTTGTGGGAAAATTTCTTCTTTGCAAAAACCTATTTTAAGGTGTGGAGGTGGATTGTATTTTGCAGTTTTATTCAAACATTTTGGAGAAAAAATTGGTTTCGTGTGGAGTATTAGTCTGAAAGACGTAAGAGAAACATACAGTAAAAGGTCAAGAACAGCAGCCCAGTAGTTTCATTTAAAAAAATTTAATTGCCATCTATGACAAAGAGAGCCTGATTTCCGGATGCCATTCACTTTAATGAAGCTGCTTCTCCAGAAGTCATTGAAGAAAGACTTGAGAGTGTTTGCACTTTTCCAGCATGAAAAGTGTGTCACTTTGTCATAATTTATGTATTATTATTTTAGCTCTTTGAAAGTCCACCATCTAGGTGACTGCAATTTCTTCTCGTAAAGATGTGGTCCCTGACATAGCCTGATCATGGACCATGTTGTTCAGATTCTCAGCTTCCCTGAGCCCTCTTTAACTCCTTGGCTGTAGGCTGGCAAGCCCCCTCTGGCACCAGAGCACCTAAAGCAAAGGCAGGCAGAGGTGCCCTGCGAATGCAAAGAGATTAGTATGTCAGTGAAAGAGAGAGACAAAGAACCAGCCAATCTTTGGTCTTTCCCACTCAGTGAAAGATCTGAAACAAATGTGGTGCTCCTTCAAGCAAAATATCTGCGGAATTTCAGGGGGAAACAGGAGTTTAAAAAGGAAGAAAAGATGACTAACAAAACTTTCTCTGGAATATTTTGCACATTCCCTAGCTCAAAGGTGTCAAAAGAAAGGAGGTAAGACCTAAAGAAAATCTGAAGTGTATGGAGTTTGGGACATGGAAAGCCATCCAGAGGGAAGGATGACAACCTGCCATTAGTATATATTACTCTTATTCATTATTTTTGAAGTGGAATTAATTTTGAGCAAAGGCCTTTCCTTTTAAAAGCTATTTTGATTCAAAATAGAGGCTTAAGGTTGGCCACTGTCATTGGGGATGTTGGGACAGCGTAGCAAGAGAGATTTAGAGACCCTTCCCTCAAGACAGGACACTGCTTCCATAGGAGAACGCATTTGCATCCAAAATTCATGTCTAAATTTATCATTCATGTGCCTCTATTTGCTGGGAGACAGGTGTCTAACTTCTAGTGCTACAAGTGGATATTTGCCTTACATCTTGCCACCACCAAGACAGATGTGTGCATTGTAGTTGGCTTATCACACTTCCACAACTCTTCCAATAACGTTGTTATTGAACTTTGAAAAGGTAATGTGAAAAGTGCTCCATAGGAGTTTCACTTATGTCTTGAGTAGAAACGGAACATTATTCAGTGAACAGTGAAGGAGGGTCGGATTCAGTCTCAGGCCCTTGAGAAATACATGCTAACCAGACTTAGGCCAACCCTTTGCTAATCCTGGGGTTATCTGGATGGTGGAGTCAGACTGAGAAGTAACCTGTCTGACTACAATATCCCCTGTGGGTATCAGAATTCATAGGAAAAAATATAAACTTGATCAATAGAATTCCTTTTTCATATTGGAGCAATGGTTCCAAACTACAAGAAAAAAGATTCCACCTAAACATTAGGAAGAACTTCCTGACAGTAAGAGCTGTTTGACAGTGGAATTTGCTGCCAAGGAGTGTGGTGGAGTCTCCTTCTTTGGAGGTCTTTAAGCAGAGGCTTGACAACCATATGTCAGGAGTGCTCTGATGGTGTTTCCTGCTTGGCAGGGGGTTGGACTCGAGGGCCCTTGTGGTCTCTTCCAACTCTATGATTCTATGATTCTATGATTCTACTACATTTGCCATGGCAGCAATGTGATGCTGTGAAAAGCTCCCTTGAAAATATGCCTTTAGTTCAATTTAAACTGTTGAAAGATTAGTTTTGTCTGTTTATTTGCTACCTTGTTAACAAATAATATATCCCACCTTTCATAGGTGCTATAGGGCCGATGCCCCCTCAATATTTGTAGACAGGGGGCTGAGCCCCCCCCCCATTGAGTGGGCAGAGGAGGCATCTCCTACAAATGTTCAGGGGGCATCAGCCCTATTCTCTTTGTACTTCCCACCCCCCTCAACTGTTCTTCATGACAGATTCCTAGTCATATTGGTCTGAGAGTCCATGTACACTTATCACCAAAGTTTTTTTGTCACTTTATGCAGGAGGAGTGTTTTTTTACAGTGACCAATGGTCTTTGCAAATGTATAAACGAAATGCAGAATGCAAAAAAAAAAAATGTCCCTTGGTTCTTTTAGAGCAATATTTGACCATATCTTCAGAATATTAGCCTATTTTGCTATTCTGTAAAATTTTATACTTTCAGCATTGTATTGCAACAAAATACATTAAAATGACTAGAAAAACAACTTGTGCATAGATATTAATCCATGCAAAGGAATTTGGTTGGTTTTCCTTTTACTCTTGAGCCCTTATCCTAAACATTTATCATTATTGTTGTTTTTTTATTAATTTATTTACTGCTTAAAAAAATGTCAGTACAGCATCAATGAATCCCTGTGAATGCCTAAGCTATACTCTAAGGAGGCCCCTAATTACGCATTTATTTTCTGCTACATGTCATTGGATTAAACCCGTCAAATGGTTGCAGTTCATGTTTATAGCAAAAAGTGGAATCCAAAGAACTACTTTAGGCAAACCGTGGACTTAGGCATGGCTCATGGAATTTTTGACTTTCCCCCTCTGAATGACAGACGCCTTCACACAATATCACAAGCTGCTTTTGAAACTTTCCTCAGTTTCTAAAGTGGAATATCATGCAGCATTGAGAGCTGATGTTTACGTAACAAAAGTCCAAGACTTCCTTGGATTTGTCGATCTGCTCGTGTGCAGCTCTTTGTATCCTGTCCAGAGTTTTAGTTTTTTAATTTACCCGCCATATAATATTTAAAGTGATTGTTACAAGAAACAGGACCAGTAAGTAACTTGAACAGGTAACAAATGTTTCTCTTCTTATTGGATATGTACGTCCTTGAAATTTTTTCTACGTGCAATCTTCCTTCCAGTTAAAATTAAATGTTATTTTTATATGCTCCATTCTTTGACTAAGAAGATGTGTAAGGGCCATTTTTAGCAGTTGGGTTGTTATTTTGTAAAGTATGAAAGCATTAAACCAATTTTTTGCAATAGTTACTATTAAATATGGCTTCTGTTATGACTTCCAGTTATGACTGTCACTCTTTTTCTAGAAATGTAATTAATTTCTTTTATGAAAGAATTCTACAAGTTACTGATAGCTCTGTAATCTATGTGATTGGCTCCTCCATTGTTTGGAACAGAGGGTAGCTCTGATAGCTATTCAATAAAATAAACTTATTTGTAAAATAACAGTTTGTCTGAATTTTTGTGTAAAACTTTGCCATATTTCTTCTTGCTCCACTGTTTTTTGATAATTGATGATTTGATAATCAAATGCCTTGTAAATAATTAATCCATTCATTAAACTGAAATTTCATTTTTCAGAAACATCATAGCTTTTTGAGATTTTGAAGGATATGTGAGATAATTGACAGTGACGGAACCCATGCTTTGCAGGCATAAGATCCAAATTTATTATTCAATATCACTATCTAAAAGGATTCTCAGCTGGGCTAGGAGAGACTTTTGCTGAGGGAGCTGACCCTAGACAGTAGTGGACTAGATGGACTAAGGGTCTGGCTCTGTGCAAGAGTCCTCCTGTTCAAGAAGGAAGTTTATTCTAAAGCAGCACTTGCAGTAAAGTGAGCAATGCAACGGAACTGCATCACTCCTATTCACAAAACTGCATCTCAGGTTTAGGAAGGGATACAACGTGCCTTTAATGTATTGGTTCGCCCACTACTCAGGCATTCCACCTCGGAGACCAGCTCAGAGAAGGACGCAGATGCAGCAATAGAACATTTGCACTGTGTATTATATCAATAGTTAAATAGTTAATATGTAGGGTGCTTGAAACGCTCTCTCTCTCTCTGTTAAAATCTTGTGTTTCCTTATATTTGTGCCCACTACTCAAAAGAATAGTCAATCCATCTCTGCTTGGATGTTTGTCTCAATCTTTAGAAACTCCCAGCTAATTTCTGCCCTGAAATGTTGAAGCGGGAGATGTAAAAATGTTAATAATAATAATAATAATAGTAATAATAGTAATAATAATAATAATAATAATAATAATAATAATAATAATAATAATGCAGCTGCTGAAAAAGGGACTGTACTGAAAAACTCTCTACTCCTGTACAGTCACACTGTGATTTGGTGTCTAAGCAACAGCTTGCTCTGAGCAATCCTGGGAGGAAGAACTGCATTGCCCATGAATCGAGGAGAGAAGGATGCCTGTGTGAAAGAGTGGTCAGCCCTTGAATGAGTTAACTGGCTGTAAAGCTTTATGGGGAGGGATCTGTTTGATGCATGGAATATCCCCTTGAGGTCTGTGCAAGGCTGTTATTAAAGTGGTGCCAGGAGACTTTCTAATTCACTGAGGATAGGCATAGGCACTAGGAATTAGCATCAAGCCTAGGATCAGCTGACCTGCTCAGACTGCTGACTGCAAGGAAAACCTGCCTCTCTCCACAAAGAGTTCTCTCGGAGTGGGGTGGGTTTAAAGATTATATATTTGTAAGTGGGAAGCTGAAGAGAGGCGAGGCAAATATTTCTCTTTTGAACTGTTCTGAGTTTGTCTAATGTGGGACAAGCACACACTGATCTCTCTCCCCCCCCCCCCCAGGTGCTATAAACTGGTGACACTCCAAATAAATTTGTGAGGCTGGCTTATTCTCCGCCAGATCAGAGTTAAGCCTCTGGCAGATGAAATTGATGTTTTGAACTGGAAATATTTGCTCAGAACTCTGATGAAAAGATGAAAGAACACGATGAAGGCAAAGAACTGATAATATGTTCCATGTTAAAAGCCCCTTTTAAAAGCAGAGGTACTGAAAGCTCACCCGCTCTCATGTGTCTTAAATGGCCTCTCTTTATGCAGTATTTCTCACAGGGCAGGGGCAGTGGAGCAGTTAAGAACATTAATCATTAGGCAGCAGCAAAAATTTGTCCTAATAGCCTAACTAGACTGGGAACAGCTGCGGTGTGCTTGTGCATTTTTTCCTCTGTAGCTAATGGCAACTCCAGAAGGGGAACCATTTGGATCAAGGCTGCCAAGTAGGGGACTGGAGGGTTATATCCCCCTGCCCTGCCCCAAATTCCATGCAGCGCCAAGTTGGTTTTTTTAAAAAGAAAGCTACATCTTGAAATCACAAATCTCCTGCAGGTAATGTGCAACTAAGGCATAAGAGGCAGCATATGGGATGGCTGCATTTGTTCCTGTTGGTGACCGTTTTCAAAGTTCCCCTCTGACTGAGTCACCTGGCCAGAGACTTGCCACCATAAACTGTCTGAACATGTATACGGTCTGAACCTGCATGTAAAAACATCTCTATTCAGGGTGAGCATGTCATTGCCTCATTTGCCACATGCAGTGAGGCAAAAGATGGGAGCAGCTGCTGCAAATAGGTGGTTCCTAGATCCTGGGAAGTGATAGGTTTATTTAACAGGGTTGTGAATCCAGCTTTTGGTTACACTTGAATTGTGTGATTATTTTGATCTTGGATTTCAGTGGCTGGACTCAGATAGTTCCAGCATAGTGTTTGGCGGTGCTCTAGTTATGCATTATATATTGTAAGCTTTATGAATGTAACTGTTGTGACGTGGGGTTTGTGACTGCGTGGACAGGCGGAGTCCCCAGATCCCGAGTGGTCCCCCCCGTCATGTGGAATAACGACTCTAGACAACGTGCTATGGGATTAAATTGGCCACAACTTTATTAAATTTCAAATGTGGGTAGACCTTGGCTCAGGCATTGGGCGTTCTCCCTCCCTAGTCCCCAGCCGGGGACCTAGGGAGCATCAGGGTTATCCAGTGTGGGGGGGGGGATGGGCCGGCTCTGGAGAACATATGTTCAAGCAGAGATAGCCGCCCCCGTTACGCTGCCGCAGGGGAGAGCAATGACAACCTTTCGGCGTATGGTCAAAGCCTCCCTTCAAAAACCCCTTTAACGGGGAACCCTGGTATCGCCGCCGCAAAGAGGAAGATGGACTAAAGGATTCCGCCCAAGGCCTGATACCGCCAAAGTTGTGACGTTTTGCTACGGGAAAGGCGAAACCTGCCAATGCAGGGAAATTCCTTTCCGGCCCTTTAACAGCGACCTTATCGTAGCAGCGCCCGCATACCTGTGGAGACAGGTTAACCTGCAAAACCTATGAAGAAAAGTTAACCTGCAAAAGAAGACATTAACTGAGGGTGGGTAGGGTGGGAGAAGCTCTGGAGCCAAGTGAGGATTACCAATTAAGACCCACCCTCTATTGTGTGGGCAGGTAATCCCTCCCCTTACCTGGCCTGGTTTCCCTGGCAACTCTTCCCCCAGGTGGGATTGGACAACTCACTGGGGTAGGCGGGGACCTCCAGGTATCCCACCTGACGGAAGGCAAAGCCTATGCTTATGGGGCCACTCCAGATCCAGGGCTGCACGCGTCCACGCAAAAGGCGCCCCCCGTTTTAAGTGGGGAGCGGTCATTTCAGCTCTCTTGACATAATATGCTGGAGACAGTTCTCTAGTAACACTTCTTTATTAAAGCAAACAAGACTGGGGCCTGAGGAGGGGAGAGCTACATTTATAGGGACAGGGAACTAGCTAGAAGGGATACATTTTGGAGGGAACAATATCAGGCAATCACAGTCCTGCCTTTTGGAGGAAACCAATAAGACAGAGGATCCAAATACAGCAGCTTAAATGCACCAATAGTAGCTGTACCCTCTGGAACCAAAAGGCAGTTACTTTACCCTAATGCAAATACAGACAATAATAATACAGATATAAAATCCTTTGACTCAATACACAACAGTAACAGCAATGCTTTGTCCAAGAACCAGAGGACTGAAAGAGAATCTTAGACCTGGTCTACACACGCAGCAGAATGACTTAAGAGTAAGAAGGTAAGAGCCCTAAGGCGATAGCGGTCAGCAACTTTTGGGGGCCTGCAAGCACATTTGCAGACTAAAAAGTGGGAACTGCACATACCCCACAATACAGACATCACAACCCCATACATGTATGGCAGTCACACAGACACTTAAACCCCCACCACCACCCTGACTCCAGCGGTTAGGCCTGGGGAACATGTGCCTGCTTTTGCTCAAACCGAAGTGGGTGGGTGACCTTCCTGGAGAGTACAGGTATTAATCTTCTCTCCCCAGCAATAATCTCCACCAAAAAAGCTTCTCTGATACACGTCAATTAGGCTTGGATGAAAACCTTTTATTAGAACTGGAAGAAGGTTTCTTCAAGCCAAATTGTGGTAAGGGGGCATTTCCAGCAATGAAGAAGGACTCTGGCTGGAAGGGGCAATCTTTATCTCCCCCACTAACTCCGCCCTCCATTGTAATTATTGTCTACACAGGAGGTTTATTTGAAGCCTAACTGTAGCAAAGGGGGTCATAGCTGGGGAGGGAAGAAAGGAAGAATTGCTCCCTTTATGTGCCTCCCTGCAAGAAACCCCTCCTCCATTGTAATTAGTCTCCAAAGAAGCTTGCTATTGTAACCAAGGAGAAGCCTTTCTTGAAGCTTACATTGCAGTGGTGGGCAGCGCACGCCCCCCCCCCCCCGCACTGGTGTCACTCTCCTGAAATCTCTCACCCCCACCCCCACCCCCCATGCTCAACTAGGCTTGGGAAATCCTTTCTGTTGGCTGCAATGGAAGGTTCCTTTCAAGGCAAATGGAGGAGGGGGCTTCATGCGTTCCAGGGAAGGGCAGTGGGGAGGTGCCCACAGGGGTTGTGTCAGTGGGCAGTAAAGTAGATGGTACCATTTCAGACTTCAAGCGAGGGGTTTTGAATATGCCCCTTAGAAAACCTAGCCCAGAGCCTGATGTGCTGGTTGGCTTGTGTGTGTGTCTTTTCCACCTGCTGTCTGAAGTGGTCCAGTCCATGTTTGCTATGGCACTCTGTTCCACTTGTAAGCCAGCTTTTAAACTGCAGCAAGTTCCTCTTCTGTGATGGAATTCTTCTCCCCACATGCCTCCCGGCAGAGGAATCCTCCAGCACAATGGGATCAGAAGTGCCCCATTTCATTCCTTCCTGCCCCTGCCTCACCCAACTCATCAGTTGCCCTGCTTGATTTCCCTTATTGCTCGTCTCATGAAACAAGAAGGTTTTCTGCCCACTCTTTTTAAATTCCATTTGCAGATCTTGTTTATGATGCAGAAAGTGGGTGTTTTCCGTTTGTCTCAAAACAGATGAGTCAGTGAAGTTTCTTAATCTTCCTGTGCAGTTGAGAAAGTTCTTCCAGACAGCCGTTTTTTTGACTTGTCAACAACATATGCTGAAGCCTGGTCTTACATAAAACTGTCTGGAAGTAGAAGGAAACTTTACAGGTTGGAAACATTAAACTTCAAACTAGCACGCTAACCATTAAGCAGGCTGTTTCCCAGGAGAAAGACCATAGTTGAGTGGCCGAGCACATTATTATTTCTTACTATTTATTCATTGAATTTATATACCTCCCTATAACCAGAGGTCTCAGGGCGGTTCACAGAACAAAATAAAAATATAAAACCACAAAATATATAATCAAAATAAAAACAACAACCCAATAACACCCCCCCAAATGTATTGCATTGTAGAAAGTCCCAAGTTTGAGTGATTGTATTTCTATTCTGCTTTTCATTAAAATGAATCTCAAAGTGGCTTTCAAACAATGAATAACAACAACATAATACATAAAATGACATCACAGATACAGCATAAATCATATAAAATAATTAACAGATAATCAATAAAACAATGACAATCTATAAAACACTTTTAACAAAATAGCAACTAAAAATGAGCTAAACATAACAATGACTGCAAAAGTAATATTATATGACTAAAATCAATATGGCATTTAGAATCTATAAAACATTTTTTTATTTTTCCATGATTCTTTATTATAAAAATGAGAAATGTCTAGTTGACTTCAGTTCAGCTAATTTTTAGACATATGATGAATGCTAGTGTTTTTAATGACTTTTTAGATTTAAATTTTATTTTAAAGTAATAATGCAGTGGTACCTCGGGTTAAGTACTTAATTCGTTCCGGAGGTCTGTTCTTAACCTGAAACTGTTCTTAACCTGAAGCACCACTTAAGCTAATGGGGCCTCCTGCTGCTGCCACGCCGCCGGAGCACGATTACTGTTCTCATCCTGGGGCAAAGATCTTAACCCAAGGTACTATTTCTGGGTTAGCAGAGTCTGTAACCTGAAGCGTATGTAACCCGAGGTATCACTGTAATACAAGTAAAAATAAATATAAAAATGTGCACCCACCCCCATCATAATTATCCAACCTCCCAAAATTTCAGCACTTCTTGAGATGGTTTGACCCCTTTCCATTTTAACAGTACAAATTCTACAAATATATTCCATATCTCCTCAAAATCATTTCTCCTTCATGTTACCATTGAATCTATAAAGCAGTATTAACAACATAAACAAAATATCAATTTAAAAAATAAGCTAAGCACTCTTAAGTTCATACACACCTACATAACTCATAATCTTTCACTCTATTCGTTTCACTGAAATAAGTCAGGTCAGGCAGATGCTGGGCCAGCTAAGGCTCCTTGGGCCATGGTGGAGATGGTGGGGCTTTCAGGCCAACCATCAGTGGTAAGGTGGATGTTGACTCTGGGTAGCCTGCCCAAGCACTGTTCAGGAGGAACTTGCCCACATCACTCTCAATAATGAGGAGGTCCATTCCCACTCGAGGAAGTCCAAGATGAGCCTGCCCTTCTGGAGTGGGTAAACCATGACTGCACTTGGTGTGTCAATGGTATTTCCAGTAAAAAAACATCATGTTCCAAGTGATATGCAAGACCTGAAATCTTGGAGAGCTGCTGTCATTAGCTTAGTGCTTTTCTGTGAGTATTTTCTGCAACATGTTACTAGTGTACTAATAGGGGCATTAGTGAAATATGCTTGGTTGCCCACATATCATTGCATTAATATTAGTTGTTCTGTGATGCTTTCCCAAAGTTGCTGCCTTATTGCAATCCAGAGGGGTACTTGTGTTATAGCAGGACAAAAGCAGGACAAACCAGCCCTGAGATGTTTGTGGAATGAAAAGTTACAGGATTTCTGCAGGACGTTATAGGATATTCACCAATTGGAGATGAAGTAGTATGTCCACCCCAAAGTTTTTGTAAATGCAACTAGGAATTGTATATAACCACCCTGAGACCATCGTGAGCACAGATAATCATGAATGCACCAGGAAAGGGGCATGGAGGGGCCCTTAGATAGCCAAATCCATGGCTAGGCCAGTTACTAGACATTAGCCCTGAAGGCTAAGTGGAACCCTCACCTTCAAAAGACCAAATACCAGTTTAAGGAAGTGGAGGACGCTAATGCAAGACTCTTCCCTTCTTGCCCTCATGATTGTTGGCTTTGGAGGCAAGATTCCAGGTAGCAGGTTGGAGAAGATGGGCCCTTTAGATTGCCTGCAGATCTGAGCACATCCTCACCCTTCTCTTGATAGCTGGCAACTGTATGCGAGTTAGAAACTGCTTCAGCTGCCCTTCTGGCTCCTGCGTTTCAGATGCTGAATGTCTGGTGTCAGATGAGCAGGATGACATGTTCAGAAGTTTGTCTCTGGGCTTTTGCTTGGCATCCAGGGAGCTGCATTACACAAGCATGTGTGATGTAGTGGTTCAGAGCGGTGGACTCCTAATCTGGTGAACCGGGTTCGCATCCCCGCTCCTCCACCTGCAGCTGCTGGGTGACCTTGGGCCAGTCACACTTCTCTGAAGTCTCTCAGCCCCACTCACCTCACAGAGTGTTTGTTGTGAGGGAGGAAGGGAAAGGAGATTGTGAGCCGCTTTGAGAGGGGAGTGAAAGGTGGGATATCAAGTTCAAACTCCTACTCCTCCTCTTCTTCTTCTTTGAAATATTTCATGATTTCCTTGTTTTCTGAAGGCCTTTTGTGCCTAGAGGAAATGATAAGCTATCCTTACTTGAGCCACCTGGAAAGTGAAACTGCCTTTTCTATGTTTTTATTAGAATGCTTTCTTTAGTAGCATTAGCAGACACAGAGTCTCTCTTTTCAAGTCATATTTAGAGTGAGACAGTACTGTTATATGCAATACAGGGGTAGAGGGGAAAGAGGGGAGGAAATGGAGAAACTGTTAAATTTTATTCCTTAATATAGTATATGAGCAAAGCTTTTTGTGTCAGCATCACGTAGAAAGGTATTTTATTCCTGTAGGTGGTGTGAGAGACCATAGGGCCTAGGGTGTGGTTGGTTGCAGTGTGTCTGTGTGTGAAAGGGGGGTGGGTGTTGTTGGGTCAGGTTAACCATACAGATTTGTATGTTTTCAGGAGAGATAGGTGTTTATTGTCTTGCTGGTTTGCATATGTAATAAAGGGGAGCCACATCAGGGTGAAGACATCCTCTTGTGTTTTTCCTCATATTAACTTCAGTTTGTTAGTTAGCTTTTCTAGCAGGGCAGTTTCCTATATAGCTTGGTACCCATGGTCCATGTTCACTCCAAACAGATCCTTCCAGTGTCTAGTTATGACACTCCTAGCAGCTGAGAGTAAGTGGCTTATGAGTTCTTTGTGTTGTGTGTGTGCATTATTGCCTTGGAAGATATTTAGTAGGGTCAGTTCTGGAGTTGCAGATTTCTTGTAAGACTAATATTCAAAAGGATTGGATTTGGGAGCATTCCCACCACATGTGTAGGTATGTGCCCTCTCCAGTACCTTGGTGAAGTTAATGGAAGTATTATCATCAGCTTCCATGGTGTTAGGTATCATCTAGGTTTCAAATGAGATCCTTTCTTTTAGCTGAGAGAGATTTAAAGGATAGCTTAGATAGGTTAGGATGTCACCCAGATGACATCTTTAACCATGGGTAGGCAAACAAAGGCCCGGGGGCCGGATCTGGCCCAATCGCCTTTTAAATCTGGCCCACGGACGGTCTGGGAATCAGCGTGTTTTTACATGAGTAGAATGTGCCCTTTATTTAAAATGCATCTCTGGGTTATTTGTGGGGCATAGGAATTCGTTCATTATTTTTTTTCCAAAATATAGTCTGGCCCCCCACAAAGTCTGAGGTACGGTGGACTGGCCCCCTGCTGAAAAAGTTTGCTGACCCCTATCTTTAACCATTAAAGTAGAGCAAATAGACTTCTTGTTCAGACCCAGCAGGTGGCGCTGCTGCCTCTATACATAAACTTCTTTTATATTTTGACTATAAGTAATCTTGTGTAACTTCTCAGACTAATGGTGGATCCAGGCAGATTCCATATAGCACTACATGCACTCTCTTCTTTGATAGGACTTGTTCCCTTGTCCTCCTCCTCCTCCTCCTCCTCCTCCTCCTTCTTCTTCTTCTTCTTTTGTCAATCTTTGCCATTTTTTCAAGAACCTCTTCAGCTTATATTGCAGTTTCTATCTCCATTATTATTTATTTGTCCCAAGTATAACCCCAGCAAATATACCTTTGCTAAATGGTACAGATCTTTGCTGATGGTGATTATACATTTCTTTTTAAACTTCACATTTTTATTTAATGATATTTATGTCCTGCATTTTGGCCCAAGGAGGAAGATGGTCTGACCTCAAATGGAAGGGAATTTTAGACCTACAGTGCACAGCGCCCTCCCTTTTATGATACTTCATTCATGTAATTTGAATGGGGGATGTTCTGTCCTCCTGAAGAAATATCTTCCATCCTCTTCAAAATCACTATGATTGCTGGGCCAAAAAGGAAAAGTTGTGTTTGAGAAGCACATAAATCACTTGGGGGGGGGGAGGCATGTAATTATGTGTTTTCTTCAGGAAGGAAAGAAAATTCTATAGTTTACCAACTTCACTGTGATTGAACTCAAAGTGTTTCATTTAAAACAAACACAAATCTAGTTTTTCCTCTAGCAGGAGGTTGGCTAAATGCAGAGGCTCAAACAGGCATGTCAAGCAGAGGATTTCCCCTCCTGTCCTGCTAGCTTCCCTTTTGTGTTTTCTGTGTTATGCAAGGAGAGAGAAACCCAAGGCAGCGCTCCACCTCTTCAAAGAGCAAACATGGCTTTCTCTTGGGGCATGTTAGGTCAGACTCCATAGAGCAAGAATCTTTAACCTTTAGCCCAACCTGAAACACAGGATCCACATTTAATGTTATGCTGTGCCAGTCTCTCTGCTTTCTCTCTCTCTCTGGCATCTTTCTTTATTTCTTCTTTTTCTTGCTATTTTAAAAAATAACCCTAAACAAAGAAAAATAAGTGGTGGTGGTGGTTGTGTATTTTTGTGATACACAAGAGTTTTGTGTGGATGCTGGTCACCGATCCCTAGCAGGACTCTTAGCACAGCCGCAGCATGGTTTGTTAATTCACTTGCCTCTACAGTGAAGTAGGACTCAGCTTAGGTTGGCGCTTTTGGTACCCTGATTCCATGCGGCAGGGGGCAAGAGGTTCCCAAGAACAATACCTTCCATGCAGAAAGAATGGATGGTGCATGCAGAGAAAGCCAACCATGTCCCATTCCCATGCTCACACACAAACTCAAGATCTCTAAGCTGTTTGATCTGGGGTGGCTACAGAGGAATTCTATCCTGTCTCAAAGGATGAGCAAAAACCAGTGGCCTAGCCTTCCAAAAAATGATTTGGTATATGTGTGCATGAGCAGCAATTTCTTCTAGAAAAAGGTGCCGGAACTGCCCCTTCAGCTTCTCCACTGTGCCTCCTGCCCCCCGTGAGCCCTGCGAGCCCTTCCATGAAAGGCTGTGGCTTGCGCTCACAGTTTTTCTTTTCTCCAAGCAGGTGACAATGATGATAAAATAATTATTTTCAGAGCAGCTGCAACAGAAGCAAAAAAAAAAAAAAAAAAAGCATTGCGAAACCAAACTTAGTCACACGTTTGGTGACAGGCTGTGAACCATAGGAGAAATGGCCACCACAAAAAGGCTTCTGCCTGCAAAGAGGTTCCAATTGAAGGTAGAGTGAGGAAATTAGCGGAGTTTAGAGGGAAGAGAGGGCAATGTACCCAGCTGCAAAGATCCTTCCCTCCCTCCCTCCCTCCCTCCCTCCCCCTGCCACTGCCTACCAAACTTCCAACCCAGCCATGGAGTCACTGTGCCCCAGCCTGCTCTCCCTTCCGCACTCATGCATCCCCCCCCCCTACTCTGCCTCCAACACCTGATCTTATAGAAAGATGAGCAAGCTCTAGGTTTGATTCCCATTGCCTATAAAAATGAGTACTGTAACTACAAATCTAGTTTTTTAAAAAAGTGTGTGGAATCATGTTGGAGAATAATGGACAGATAGTAAAAATTGAACCTCTTTTGCCTTGCTTGGTTACTCATTCACAGGGGAAACCAAATAAGCCGAATGAGAATAGTGCAAGTTGAGTAGTTCTCTTGATGGATTTCTTTTCTCTGTTCCACTTGGACTCTTTTGGTAGGTAAACAGCGTTTGTGTAAAATGTGCACGTAGCAAAGTGTGGGAGTTGTATAAGGAAATGAAGAAGGGGAGGAGTTTATCGGTTCTGGTTGCTATTGTTCTGTTCTGTTTGGTGTCCCTGTAATTTTGTCTCCAGGATCTTGCAAGAATGACTCATTTGGTGAGTTCCCCACAACACCAAAGCCTGGGAAAATGCAAACATTCATCTCTTAAAGTCACAAACACCCATTTAACAAGCAGCAACAAAAGAGGATTTTTGAACATCCAATGTCTAAAAAGTGTGTGTGTGTGTGTGTGTGTGTGTGTGTGTGTGTGTGTGTGTAGCTGGAATAAAACTGCACACAGCTGCTGCTAGGTTCTCCCTCTACCACTAAGTGAGCCTTACAGACAACCCAGACTCATCTGCCTTTTGCACCCCAACAGCAGTTGCAAGGTGGGTGTTGGGGTAACAGGCTACTTAAGGAAAAAATGCAGATAATTTTTCTCAGTTCAAACATCATCATCATACTGAAATGAAATATGGGGTGACATTAGAGAGAGCATTCTTGGATCAGGCACTCCAACATCTTCCCCTCATATTTGTTTGGTAAAATCTATTGTTGTTGTTATTATTATTATTAATTATTATTATTATTATTAACCGGTCAAACTTTACCCAGCCTTTGGGGGCGTTTTTTGGTCTCTATGTCTGCTATATAGTTCATTTGTCTTGCTTCTATTTTATTGCTACTTATGTATTTCACTGCAATCAACAACAGTCATTATATCACCACCCTGTTCATTGTTTTATATGTATTTCCCTGGCAGCTGTGGTCCTGCTCTGGAATCATCTTGTAGGTTGAGAAGCATAATAAAGGAAAGCCAAAGGAATTTCAGCTCAGCAAAACGACTTTTAAGAGAGTATTGTTTGTTTGTTTGTTTGTTTGTTTGCTTGCTTGCTAAATTCATTTATATGATGCTCTTAATTTTTTAAAAAACTTGCAGAGCAGTTCATAAATAATGAATCCTGTAAATAATACAAATCACAATGATTAAATACATACAAGAGCAAAATAAAACCATAAAACAGCAGCAAGTAGACAATCTCATAGACTGTTCTACAAACCTCTTTTTTCTGCATCTAACTGACCAGAACCTCAAGAATGTCTGTGAGAAGAGCTGCCTGTCTTTGGCACCCACAAAACTGGCGTAAGATTGCAACCAGTAGTGCTCCAGAGGCAGCAAGTTCCTCATCCACGAAGGACCTCAATTCAGTCGATGCCCCTTGAGCATCATCTGGCAGCAGTACCCCAAGAAGGTCCCACTGCAGTGGCCAGGTTGGCACATACTGGGAGAGATGCTTTGTCAGATATTTGGGCCCTGAGCTCTTAGCACTTCCAAAGTCCATGGCAACACCTTAAACTGGTCTTGGCAATAAATAGGCACCAAGTGCCGCTCATGGAGAGCAGGGTATAATGTGCCTTAGAAATGATGTGTGGCTCAAAACCCAAACATTCTTCACTCGCTGCAGCTTCCAAAGCATCTTCAAGCGCAGCCCTGCATACAGTGCATTGCAGTCATCCAGGCGTGACGTTACCAGGGTAGGGATCACTGGGACCAGGATATTCTGGTCCAGGAACAGCCACAGCTGGCAAAGGAGGAGAGTTGTTCCGTCCCCTTGTTTTGGTTGCCCTTTAAAACCTTTCCCAACTCTTTTTTTGGAGGTGAGGCAATCAGAACTGTACACAGTATTTCAAATGCAGTCACACCATAGATTTGCATACGGGCTTTATGGGGGCAGCTTTATTTTCCTTTCCTAATGATCCCTAGCATGAAATTTGCCTTTTTCAGAGCTGCCACACACTGGGTCCGTGGCTCAGGCAAAGCACCTGAGAAATATCAGGAAAAGACATCAGGAAACGTTTTGATCAATTGAGCAAAATTTCAGGGGAGGGACTTGCACTTTCTCCAAGTGTGCTCCAAGTGATAGTAATCCACATACAATGAGGTAAAGAGACTGAGCAATGGGGTTTCCCCCTTCTCCTCAATACATTTCACACAGATCAAAAACCACACCTCCTTCTCACCTAAGGAGCATTTGCTTCCTCCAAGCATGAGCAAAAAAAAGTAAGTGGGTGCAAAGCACGTCCTACCTTAATGGCACCTAATCAGGTTGAGCAGGTTAATATTTTAGTTCATGTTCTGATGAGGCAGCTCTTATGCTCTGTAGGCATTTTCACTCCTAGTTGTATGGAGTAATTAAGTCCTTGTTGATTATTATGTAACTGTCTTCCAGGGTGCTATATGGGGCCTCTTGCTTTCTAAAATGCCACACAAGTATAATATACAGTGGTACCTCGGGTTACATACGCTTCAGGTTACAGACTCCACTAACCCAGAAATAGTACCTCGGGTTAAGAACTTTGCTTTAGGATGAGAACAGAAACCGTGCTCTGGCAGCGCGACAGCAGCAGGAGGCCCCATTAGCTAAAGTGGTGCTTCAGGTTAAGAACAGTTTCAGGTTAAGAACGGACCTCCGGAACGAATTAAGTACTTAACCCAAGGTACCACTGTATTTGTGTGTGCACATGTACATATGTGCCAGAGTCAAAACAAAATAAAAAAATTCCTTCCAGTAGCACCTTAAAGACCAACTGAGTTAGTTCTAGGTATGAGCTTTCGTGTGCATGCACACTTCTTCAGATACCTATTAGGTAGCCGTGTTGGTCTGCCATGGTCAAAACAAAATAAAAAAATTCCTTCCAGTAGCACCTTAAAGACCAACTGAGTTAGTTCTAGGTATGAGCTTTCGTGTGCATGCACACTTCTTCAGATATGTGCCAGAGTTCTTTTTGTCAGTTCTTTTTGTCAGGTTGCTTCCATCCTGGTTCACAACAAGAGCTGAGTTTTTCTTTTGCACCCTTCCCAAGAAAATCTGCTCTCACATTTATGCTCTTCTCCACGTTGAGTTAGGATTAAGGAGCCTGTAAATGGCTCCCTGTCTTCACTACTAATGCTAGGTGATAACAGAAGGTCACAGTACTAAACAGAGCCAGGTGCACAGGTAGGCTTGCCCTGCCCTGGCCATCTCCCACAGTCAGTTTTTCATTCTTACTTACTTTCTTCAATAAGAACACCTTTGTACTAGTTCCTTACATGCAGGTGTGCACTTAGCCACTTGAAATCTGCTTGCCTGAGCCAACACAGATGACTGTTTTAGCACACATAGCTGTGCAGTAAAATTATCCAGGACACTACAGAAAGCTTCATAGGGTCATCAGTTGTGGCTTAGAATATCATCATCCTGCCAAGTGGTAAAGAGAATGAAGTTGTTGTTGTTGTTTCAATTTATATACCGCCCTTTATCAGAAGATCCCAGGGCAGTATACAACATTAAAAGCTCATTACAGAACATTAATGATAAAAACATAATAAAAAGCAAACTGACGGGTAGCCTAACATAGTCATCATAATTTTTATGCTGGAAAAGAGGAGACTCAGATATGATATGATATGATGATACGATATGATAGCCATTTTCAAATAACTCAAGGGCTGCCCTGTGGAAGATGGGGCAAGCTTGTTTTCTCCTGCCCTGGAGGAAAGGACTTGAACCCAGGGCTTCAAGTTACAGGAAAGGAGATTCTGACTAAACATCAGGAAGAACTTTCCGACAGTAAGAGCTGTTTGACAGTGGAATGGTCTCCCTGGAAAGGTGGTGGACTCTTCTTCCTTGGAGGTTTTTAAGCAGAGGCTGGATGACCATTTATCACAGATGCTTTAGCTGAGATCCCTGCATTGCAGGGGGTTGGACTAGATGACCCTTGGGGAACCTTGCAGCTCTACACTTCTATGATTCTTTTATTCTGTAATAACCGTCCTCTCCCCCACACTTTCACAAGCCATAGATTATAAGCCTGGGTAAAGAGGCCTGGTGCCTAATGACGTGTAATGATGGTGCAAAGTGAGCTTCTCTGGAGAGCGCATTCCACAATTGGGGGATTTTACCACACAGGTTCAGAAGCATGGGGAAATGGTAATCTGTATCCACCCTCAGAATACACAGTGTAAAAGTATTAAGCATGTAAAGTACATTTGGTAAACATATAATTATGTGAAAAACGCAGCCTGAGGAGGTTCTCTGACATCACTGGAAGCCCTCATTAGGGGACGTTGCTGTCTACTGAGGACAGAACTGGACATCAGAAGTTCTGATGGTGGTGGTGGTGGTGATGATATGCCACCCATTTGACTGGGTTACCCCAGCTAATCTGGGTGGCTTCCAACAAATTAAAACACAGTAAGACATCAAACATAAAGAAACTCCCGATACAGTGCTGCCTTCAGATGTCTTCTAAAAGTTGTAGTTATTTATCTCCTTAACATCTGAATGGAGGGCGTTCCACAGGGCAAGCACCACTACCGAGAAGGCCCTCTGCCTAGTTCCCTGTGACTTCACTTCTTGCAGTAAGGAAAACACCAGAAGGCCCTTAGAGCTGGACCTCAGTGTCCACGCTGGACAGTGGGGTTGGAGGCACTCCTTCAGGTTTGCAGGACCAAAGCCATTTAGGGCATTAAAGATCAGCACCAACACTTTGAATTGTGCTCGGAAACATACTGGGAGCCAAAGGACTGGAGTTACCGGTATGTGGTCTTGGCAGCCACTCCCAGTCACCAGTCTGGCAGCCGCATTCTGGATTAGTTGTAGTTTCCAAGTCACCTTCAAAGGTGGCCCCATGTAGAGCCACACCAGAGGCATAGGAAGGGGGGGTGCAGTGGGTGCGGTCCACCCTGGGTGTCACAACTGAGGGGAGGACAAAATGGCAGTCGAGTGGGTGGCACGCCTCGTGCCCGGCGGCAGAGAGCAGCCCTCAGCCGTGGTGAGGTGCACCCGGCCAAGGCAGCTCTGTTGCCGGGTCATGTTTGACCTGGCTGCGGAGAGTGAGCAGCAGCTTTCCCAACCCTCTCCTATCCTGAACTGTGGCGCGTGGGAGGGCACCCTCCACGCCACGTCCCCCCCTCGGGAGCATGCCCCGGGCCCTGCCCACCTCAGGAGCGCACCTTCCCTGGGCAGCGCGGGCATATGCTCCACTGCTGAGCCCCACACAGAAGTTTTAAAGAGAAAATGTAAGAGGAAAGTGCCACTGATTCACACAACCCTCTGGATCCTTTATGCTTCTTTGATCAGTTTATTAGGTTCCCTAATTCAGAATGTAATCTCCATGTTATGGAAGGTATGTATTGCACAATACATGAAGAATTGTACTAGTTGGTTCTGGGTTTTATTTGCATTAGGTGCATGTGCTAGGAAGCCGATTTGTGCATGTCCCTTCACACAACATTTGGTTTTACTTTTTCCCCACATGAACAGAGAACACCAGCAGTTAATCTTTGTCCATTTGTGGTCAGCCACTTCTAAATAGGACCCATCAGAATGAGTTGCTAGGTGATCTACAAATGAGGCTAATTAGAATGCTTCTTGGATATGTGAAATACATGGCACGATAAAATATGAATGTCTTGGTACCTCACGTTAATAGCTGCAAGAGCGATGGTAATCAAGCCTTAGAAAAGTGATACTGATCCTACAGTTATCTGTGGCTAAGGAAGGTATGAGTCATTATGCTGATTAATAAAATCATCAGTTATAAACACGGGAGAGAAGAGCTCAAATGATTTAGGCATTTCAATAGGCGAGAGCACCACACCATTTATTCTGTACTGGAATCAATATAAAACAGTTACCAATATAAAATGGTTACTCTGGACATATTGAGTATGATATGATGTTATAAATAGGTTTAAACAAATACAAATGTAAATCCAATAAAAAGTAAGAGAGTGAGTTGTTGGGCTACTGCCAATTACTACTGAAGGCAGGGGGGTGCATTTTTACTTTTTTGTGAGTATTTGCTACACTACAAGACTAAATGGGATTAGCATTTATATCCTTTCCCCAGGGCATCCTGGGAACTATTGTTCCACGAGGGGTGAAGATATAGTATGCTCTAACAAACAATCTCACTTAACCACTGAATTCCCATGATTCCTCCAAGGAAACCAGAGTGGTTAAATGGGTATAAATCTTATGTACAGTGGTACCTTGGATAAGTACTTAATTTGTTCTGGGGGTCTGTACTTAATCTGAAACTGTTCTTAACCTGAAGCACCACTTTAGCTAATGGGGCCTCCTGCTGCCACTGCACCACCGAAGCCCGATTTCTGTTCTTATCCTGAAGCAAAGTTTTTAACCCGAGGTACTATTTCTGGGTTAGTGGAGGCTGTAACCTGAAGTGTATGTAACCTGAAGCGTATGTAACACGAGGTACCACTGTACGGTAAATGTTTGTAGCATAGATAGTGTCAGGTGGTGTTTAGTACACTTGAGTGCTGTTCAAGAACAAAATTCAGTGGGTGGGTTCCTTTTGTGCAAAGCTGGGAAACAATGCCAACCCTTTTGCATAGTGTACATTGATTTTTCCATTGTGCTTCAGTCTCTGTTCCTCTGCGCCATTATTCTTTCCTGCGAGGTTGTGTTATTGTAGCTTTAATTAGTCTCCAGTGATCTGTAGGAGGACACACTCCAGGGTTGTTTCCTTGCAAACCAGAGGCACAGTTAACCTTATGGAACACTACATTGTCAACCCCACATTCATTATCTCCTGCCTAGATGGATGCAGGCCAAGTCTCTGCAGAGTTAATGATAAAGCGTTGAGTCAAGGGAAAGGCAGACACTCCCATTAAACTACCTGCCAACCGTATATGCAGTCCTATGTGTGGGTGTTTGGGTGTGGAAACCTCTAACATTATTGTATCTGGGCAGTGACAGTTGAGAAAGCCCGTGCCAATACATTTCCTGAGAAGCAACTTTCAAAAAGATGGCTTTGGTTTTCATGTTGCTTTTATCTCAACCAGCTACACAACTCTAAGCATTTTACTTGGAAGTAGGTCCCACTGAGCGCAAGGGAATTTACTTCCTGGTAGGTACATTTAAATGTAAATGTTTGTAGTCTAAAGGTTCAAATCTGCTAATATGTTCAGTGAAAAGAATGCCAGATTTAGTGTTTCAGCATAATCCATCTGGAAGTTCTCCTACGCAGGTCCCATTGAAGGGAAGGGATGCGAGTTGAGTCCCCATTGCTCTCAATGGAATGTGTGCAGGAGAGTTTCTAGTGGATCCCTAACCTCCCCCCCCCCCATCTCCCAAGTTTAAGTTCCCTGGGGGTTTTTGGAAGAGGGAACAGTTTATGGTACAGATACACTCTCTATGTTATCTTGGAGGAAATGGAGAAATGCCTCCGTCTTAATCATTAATTTTATTTAGAAATGCAAACATCACTAATCATGCATACAAGTTGACATTTGACATTTGTTAGTTGTCTGTCTTTTCTGTTTGTTGATTAGGAACATTGTCACAATATATAAATCTATGCAGTACAAAATAACATTTTAAAAAATATTACAGTAGAGCAAGTAGAGATCAACATATGACTGTACAACTGCAATACTTCGATGTAGTGATTCATTTAAAAAATCCACAAAACATGACCCATGAAAGCTTTGAGGTGCTGCTCGGAAAACGGAGGAGAGTGAAGTGGTGGCAACTGCTGCCATTTTTCACCCTCAAAGTGAAGATATGTATGTAAACATGTGATATTCACATACTTTCATTCCTGTAATCACACAAAGATTTCAGTATATATGTACAAGTAACTAAAAGCAGTATACACAGTTGTGGCTTCAACAGACATAGGACCTGGAGGTGGTCTACACATTGCATTTACCATGCAGAAGGACCTCTGTGTTGCTGCTTGAGCCTTTTAGTAAGGGGAGGTTTCTGGAGGGTGATGTTTCTCCCGAAACATCATCTCATAGCAAGGCTCCTGTTCCAGGCCAGGAAGAGCCCTGGACAGAAACACCCCTGTCAGGAGTGGAGGAGACACGGCAACATTTTCGCAGATCCCCACTTACAATCTTGTTTTGACAGTGCTGGGTGGTACCAAAGGGCAGGGAAAGGGATGGTTACAAATACTGAGGAGGCAATGGGAAAGGCAAGCCTAGGAATGAGTGCCAAGTGTTCATCCCTAGATGAATGGCATGTTGTACCAGTAACCACATCCTACTTCCTCTTCACATGGGGCTTCTCCACGCTGTGGAAGGTGCTGGTGTTGGTCCGAATGCATCAGCCCCAGTAGGTGCTGTGCTGTTAGTGGTGCACCCCAGATGATGTGGAAGAGAATATGCTTCTTGATGATGCGATATGTTGTGATCATAAAGGGACAAAGGTTATAACCTATAGGCACTTTGGTGTGTTTAGAGTAATATGTAGACCAGCCCCAAGCCACAGATGAATGTTCCACTTCTCCAATATTCAAAGCAATATGTGCCCAGAAATTTTGGCCAGGCACATCATTCATTGTAATGAAATAAATACCCAGAGTTGTTATGAAGATATTCCCACTCAGTTGTGGAAAAAAACATTGCTATATATACTGTATTTGGATTCACTGGGGAGAAATAAACACATTCCTATCCCCAACATATAGGAGGCTATCTGACAGCTCTCTGCCAGGCAACCTGGTAAACAGCAAGACCTCCTATATATCCAAAGTCAAGTCATGGAGAGTTTTAGTTCAATAGCGACTAGTTGATACCATCACCCAAACCAAGGGTTAAACTTATTTCCTGGACTGCACCACTTTCAGGCCATAAGTGGGAGTGGGAGTTGCATGTTTGAACACCCCCATGTGTCAAACAAATAAACAAAAACAACCCTACACACAGACAAACAATATTTCAGGTCAAGGCTAAACTGAACCTTTCTTCTTGACTTGATAATGTGGCAGGTAACTCCTACCAACACCATGGTGGAAAATCCAGCCATGATTGCAAACTAGCTTTACTGCCCTCGCTTTGCAGGAAGAGCTTAAAGACTTGGTTCGGGTAATAGCGCATCCTGGCCTCTGATGGTAACCTGCAAAGAAATTCCCAGTGGATTACTCCCATTTTTATTTTTGCATTGTTCAAGTTCTACTTGGGAGTAATAGCACATCAGGAAATCAGTGTGCGTATGCAGTTGCCTGTTTAAATTTGCAAAATAAATGATTATGAGAAGACAAGCTTTATAGTCATACACGAAGTTTGTTTTCCTTATGCTTGGCTACATAAAACTTTTTTTTCAAGAAGCTTGCTTAACACACATGACTTAACTTCTAGAACTCTGATCATTATTGCTTGGATTAAGCGAGGTGTGAATGCTAATTGCCTAAAGTGGGTGAGAACCTTTGTGTGCCCATGTTGTGGAAACTGATCCTGAACATGACACTTAGCCAGTGCTTTACCGGTATTTCCTTTTAAAAGTGTTTAGGGGTACTCTCATTTTGACTCTAGAAAATCACAATTTTATAGTTCAAATCAGGAAAAATAAATACAGTAAATGGACAAAAGTACAAAGATTCACAAAATGTTTAGGGGTATGCGTACCCCTGCGTACCCCCCCCCTCAAAAAAGCACTGCTCTTAGCCTATATTACAAAGCACACCAAGTGTTTAAGGCTTTTAAGAACCAGCAGAAGGCTGCAGGGCTCAAAGTTATTGTGAGATGAAGGCATGATGTTTTACACTAAAATGTGTGTAAAATACAGAAAGCCATCAGGCACAGGTGTGTGTTCACTTATAAATATACATTACCATACACTATTCCCAGGACACCATTGTAAACAGCTACCAAATAACAAATGACGAATGGGGGGAATTGGGGGAATTGGGCCCTCCCGTAGCACAGAGCCCTCTTGCTTAGAGTTTCTCTAGTCATCAGCCCAGCTTCTTGGCCAATCTCTGCAAGCCTATAGAGGTATGGCAACTCACTATGCAAAACAAGTGGGTTGTGGTGGAAGAGGAGGTACAATGTGCTTTTGTTTTGAGAAATGCACTCGGTTCTTTGCAGTCTGTTTTTGCAGGGCAATTATTCCCCTGAATGCTCTGGAATGCATATGAGGGTCATGGCCCATCATGGCTCAATACAAAGTGAGGCTGGAGACCCAGGAACTCACTATGCTTCATAAAACTATCAGAACCATCAAACAAATGGCCCTGCTGATACAACTGGGCATCAGTATCCATATCCATATTCTGTTCTTCATGGTAGCAGCCAACAGCTGGCTTTAAAACTCTATCATTTCAGCCCCTTCAGATTGCAGGTTTGGGGTGGGTGACTGTTTGTGCAGTTCTCCCAGTGTTCCTGTCCTCTTTAGGTATCAGGGTGGTCCCTGTGAGAACAGAACAATGGACTAGATACTAGGTATTGGCATGATCCAGTAAGACTCCAGTAATCTTAACAAATCTTCCCTTCTCACACAAAACTATATTAGCTTGAGATAATAGCCCTAACATTTAGGGCTATGGAATGCCTTTTGTGGGGAAAGGGAAAGGCTGGCTAGACCTTTCTACCTGGCACAGCTTGGAGTGCCTGTCAGAAAGGGGCCCACCAGGGGACATTTCGCCTATGACCCTCTCAATCCTTGACCACCTGACCTACTGTTTGTGTAGACAAGCTCTAGCCTAAGTATTTTCCAGTCACCTTTGTCTAGTCAGGCAGCTGGAACCAGGTTATCATAAAGCCCAGCATAAACCAGCCTCAATTGTTGCCACTGGTTAGATTCAGATTCAGATGAAGCAGCAGACCCACCAGGGATTTTGAGTGGGGGTGGGTGGGATTTATTATTAGAAGGACTGTTCATTTTTCAGCACAGTCCAGGGGGAACCTTTGGACCTCTAGATGTTGCTGAGCCACAACTCCCATCACCCTGACCATCCGCCCTGCCTGCTGGGGCTGATGGGAGTTGTAGTTCAGTAATATCTAAGATGGAAGATGGTTCCCCACCCCGCCAAAGAGTCCCTACCACTTCCTAATATTTATCTGAATTTATCTGTTCCAAGCACATATGCACTTAGATGCTCTGTGGAAGCATCTCTATGTTGCTTATTGGGCTGCATTACAATACTGCAAATCACTCTATGACTGTGCCAACACCCACTGCCATGAGGTTGCTGTTGTAAAAGGAACAGAATATACCTGTTTCTCCTTACACAAGGGCAAAAGGGTAACCTGATACTACACTCTCCTGAGTGCAGAAATGGATTCTTTCATCTCTTGGATCAGTTATTTATCTGCACATGACACCAATACACAGCAAGTTTTCTTTTCTTTTTGCAAAATGTGCTATTGAGCATGGAGCTGAAAAGCCTGGGAATATTAATGTTGGGGGTGGGGGTTGCTCAGGAGGTCTTGATAACTTTACAGATAACTACATATAATCCAATATTTTGAGATAAAAAGAAAACACACACATACATGAATAAGGAAACTGCATCTGCCTTCATGTCTTGCTGGTATGAGCAAACTAGATGCAAGTTACACAAACAGTTGCCAGCAGGGCTGAAATGAGGTTTTGTGTCCTCTCTGTCACCAGAGAAACCCTGGGTGTTTTGGTGTATGTTTACTATTATTTATGAAACTGTAAAGAACAGAAATGTTTTTTTAAGTATCTCAGAAGCATGTCAGAAGCAATCGGCATGAACCCTCCAAATCCCAAATTAGAAATTATCCCAAATATATATGCAACACTTTCCCTTTTGTTTACATATCTAGGTGACAGTCCTGACCCATATGTACTTGTAGGTTACATTGAAATTAGTGAGACAGTTAAGTAGGTTTAAGAGAGTTGCCTGTATTTTTCTATTTATCTAAGCAATTCTCATGAAGAGGCTGCAAAGCTCAATGGAGGAACACACGCTTTGCATGTGCAAAGGATGCCAGATTCAGTCCCTGGCATCTCAGGTTATCAGAGATGGAAAAGACCAAGGAGAGTCATATTGGATTAGATGGACCCCATTGTGTCACCTAGCGTAAGCACTCCTACTCAATAACTGGTGCGAGGCTGGCAATACTCCACAACCAGATCACCTGCACCAGCATTAACTCTTTGGTATAACTCTTGGATCAAGCATTGCATCTTCCATGGATCACATGCAGCTTCATTCTGCACCCTTCAAAATATTGCCACTCTAAGCATCAGCTCAGCTTACTTGTGCGTTGGCCATGATTCAAAGGAAATTTACTAGTGCATAGTACCTTTTATTATTGCAATTTCACACTGCTCGTCAAAGGAAAAAGAGAGGTTGTTCTCTGTGAGAAATAGTAATGCTCTTTTAAGTGGTTTTTATTAACAGCTGATATGGTTAGATTAGATTTTACAGTCCTTCATATCCTACAAACTATGGAAATGAATACTTTCTCCTACCTATTAAAAAACCAATCTCTTTTGCTGGCTAGCTATATTCCTATTGTGTGTGCCTTTTTATAGGTAATTTATGTTCCTTCTTAGTTGTGCTGGATATTTCCCAATACCTACCCCCAGTCTTAGTTATGAAAATTATCTGAAATGTGAATTTCCTATATCTGAGTAGCTTTACTTGGCCAGTCCCTGCAAAGCTATAGAGGTAAGGCAACTCATTATACAAAAGAAGCAAGATTTTGCACATAATAGTAGCCAAATTGATCTGTTGTTCCTGCCTGTAGTTATAAATCCACACCAAAAGCCTTGTCTAGAGCTGTTTATAGCTGAATGAAGTTGGAAATGTTAATGAAAATGTGAACTTTGAAACTAGTGCCATATAATACAGAAATATCTAAATTTTGACCTGTGTTTTTTTGTAGGTGACTGTTCATTAGAGAGAGAACCATGTACTTAGAGCAATCTTTGTATGTACCTAGAAACGATGTTGTTGTTTTGGGAGTTTTTTTTGTTAAAGAGGTGGCAAAATGGGATTACTGGAAAGCAGGACACATTTGGAATGTAGATATACTTATTGTAAACAGCAGTTTGGGGTTGTGGAGTTTGTTTTGGTGTGCTACAATCAACTGCATTCATCATTTACAGTAAAATAATAATAATAATAACAATAATAATAATAATAATAATGGAAAATTACAAAGAAAAAACCCTGAATGTTTAATATACAGCTTCAGAACCAACCAAGCCGGCAGTAATGAGGTCTATGCACTTTGCAATGCATAGACCAATTGCTGGTTTAAAAAAGTTTGCATTTATAAATCTAGAACCTGACCCAACTGTAAGTGTTTAACAATGGGTGACCCAAGATAGATATGTTCACCAAAACAGCTTTAGCAAGATGTGCCTCCACTCCAGCAATGCAGGTGGAAGGCTCTTTATGCACACAAATCTCTCTTGCTGGGGTGAGGTGCCTATTTTTGAAATGGCCACAAATCTCCCACCCAGGCACTTCAGGATGGGGCCAGTTGGCCCCTCCAGCTGTGACTGAGAGAGATTTTCTTACAGATATTAGGCAAGTAACGTGGCAGATGGTTCTCCACTGTGGTAGCCAAGAGAGTGGGACGTCCATCTGGGAACCCTCGACTAGCTGGCTGGGAGAGGGTTCTCCTATCTATGCCCAGTCAAACCATACACCCATGGGATGCGAGTGTGGGAGAAATACGGAGTGCTGTTGAGCTAAACACCATGTTTGTAACACTTTCTAGATGCAAGTTCTGCTCTCTCTTTTTACCCTTTCCTAATAAGAGACCATTTTCTGATTACTACTACTTGGTTTCAACTTGTTACTTACTGACCAAATAGCTACAGTGCAGTGTTATATGGAAGCCTCTGCTTTGAAGCAATGTAAAACCAAGGGTCTTTATAACAAGTACCTGGATGAAGCTTTGATGAAACTTTATATAAACAGTTTCCCAATGTTGCTCCCCACCCCCACCCCCACCTCTGCATAAGATAAAATAGTTCAAGTTGATACAGTCTAGGCACCTATGTTTGGTAGCCACATGACAGATGAGCAAGCAAGACAGACAAGCTCAGGGACAACGTGGGGCTCACAAGCCTCTGAGAAGTTCTTCTGCAGAAGCCTCACTTATTCCATAGGGTGTTTTACAGGAGAACCCTGGAAAACAAATCCATAATGCCTAAAAACCACAAACTTGCCATTTTTAAATTAAATGCATTGTTCCCCAGTGTAAATACATTTCCCTATATTTGGGGGTGGGTGGGAATGATAAAGGCATCGAGTTCGTTAGTTTTTAAAAAAATCCCTTCAACCCACCCCCATGGGGTAGGTAGGACTGTATCGAACTTTATAGACAAGTTGATGTGGTAAAATCACCTCAGTATGAAATGACATTGACGGGGCTGGGGCAAGGAGAGGGATTTAATGAAGTCATCCAGGGGCATGCCATAGATGGTCCTGATTCCCCAAACGTATCTATAGCAAATGTGAAACCAAACCATTTGAGTGCGAAGTCCAGCGCTGGTTTCCTCCTCAGTGAGTGGAAGAACTCAGCCCCTCTCATTTTGAGTATAGATCTGTTTGCCCGCTGAGGCTGCAGAGAGTGTCTTCATTGTACTTTACTGTGTTACATAAATACTTATCCCTGAGAAAGTTGAGAGGAGTTTGTGGAGTGGTGGAAAGTCAATCCAGTTCAATTAGGCATTCCTCTTTTGTAACCTCTTTTTTATAAAATTTGCTTTGACACCTGAGCAAAGGTATTTTTTAAAAAATATACACACATATAGATATATTTAAAAACAATTAACAGGAGCATCTTCTTAAGGCTCTGAAGAGTGAAGGCTGACAAAATAACTGAAAATCTTGACCAGGAAGAAAAATTGCTGGCAGAAGACGGAGAAGAGGCTCATCAATGTTAGTTCCATTGTGCCAGAAATAATCTGCTGGAGAAATGATGTATAAAAAAGAAAGAAAGAAAAGATAGTGGGGGGGGGGGATAAGCAAAATGTGCAAGGCAAATAAAACTCCAAAAATGATATCTATAAAATGACAAGAGCAAAGTGCTGGCATCCAGTGCAGGCAGGTCTACGGGGAGCTGGAAGGACTGATGGTGGGACTAGAGGCATCTGAACGGCTATAGTCACTGACGGATCCTGTCCTGGAGCTGCTGCCGCTCCTCCTCTTGAGCATGCTGGGGTGGAAATTGCTGTGGCGGCGGGCGTGCTTCGTCAAGTGGTCACTGCGCATGAATCGCTTCTCGCAGAGAGGGCAGCCAAACTTTTTCTCTCCGGTGTGAGTGCGGAAATGTCGCGCCAGCTCATCGGAACGGGCAAACTTTTTGTTGCAATCTTCCCAACGGCATTCAAAAGGCCTCTCGCCTGGTGAGAGAGAGAAAGAGAGACTATGAAATAGCCGTATTTATTTTATTATTATTTTATTAAAATGTTTCTACCCTGAAAGACTCTGGAGGCAGGCAGCTTATAGCATTTTAAAATAATAACAAAATAAAAGCTGCAGCCTAGTCCTATTCACATTTCCCAGCATCGTAGCAGCAGCAAGACAATCAGATTTTACTAAATGCTCAAGAAAATGGAAAACTCTTCAATCCAGAAATGAAATGAATAAAATAACAATAAACTGGGGGCTAAAACAATGAAAGTGGGTTCCTGACAAACTGAAATGGATAGAGGAATTCAAAGGTGAGGCACTGGATCCCTGAGAGAGTTCGTGGGTTTTCTGCATAGGTAATGCTGCCATCCCTGTTTAGGATGCAGACTTTATATGCAGCAGCAGAAATTAGTTGAGTTAAATGAATCCTTGCTTGGAAAACACCTTTGGTTGGAAAGTATTCAGACTGAGTCTTGGTATAAAGTAAGAAAGGTTATGTTTACTAATGGAACTACACCAGGGGTCAGCAACCTTTTTCAGCCGTGGGCTGGTCCACCGTCCCTCAGACCTTGTGGGGGGCCAGACTATTTTGGGGGGAGGGGAATGAATGAATTACTATGCCCCAGAAATAACTCAGAGATGCATTTTAAATAAAAGGACACATTCTACTCATGTAAAAACACGCTGATTCCTGGACTGTCTGCAGGCCAGATTGAGAAGGTGATTGGGCCGCATCCGGCCCCCGGGCCTTAGGTTGCCTACCCCTGAACTACATTCTCAATAGGGAAGCGTTCTATAGTCCTAGCTAACTATCTAGTTGGAGGAGCAAAGAATCCATGCTTCCCCCCTTTGCTCTCAAAAGAAAGATCCAAGATAAACTCTCATCTCAAGGTCCAGAAAAAATGTGAGAGGAGGAGCAGGAAGTTGTAAAGAGGATGGAACCTTATACTTACCAGTCTAAATAAACTTTAAGGGGGGGGGGGGGAGGTCAGCATAGTGATAAAAGTATAGGGATAGCCTGGGAAGCTGGAGGTCTCTTGCTTCGTCTTAACCAGTGCAAACCCCTCTGAGCCAGCAGAGTTGCTCCCAGATACCCAACAGCCCCCACCTGCGTGCTCTCAGTAGAAGTTTCTACTCAACAGGAAGCAACACTTCTTCATTTTGCTCATCCAACTGTATGCACATTATGGGGCTATTTAGTCATATTGCTTTAGGGAACCCATACAAAAAACTCAGCTGTTGTTGTTGTTGTTGTTGTTGTTACACTTATTCATCACTTTCTACAACAACAAAAAATATTTTAGACCCTGCCATTTCTCCTGTATTTCAAGGCAGCTTACAAAAATAAAAAACAAACAGCACTTTTAAAAAGCTGTTAAGCACTTTAAAAGCACTTTAAAGCCAGAAAGGCTGCACATAATTGCAATAAGTAAGGAATTAAATTCAGCCTCTGAGCTTGCTTAACTAGCGGGCCTCAACACAGTGGCAAAATGCCAGCAAACCTCCCTGGGTTGGAGGTTCTCAAGTCTGGGTACAGCAAGAGAAGGTCTCTGTAGGTGATCTTAGTTAGTGGGCAGGTACATAGGGGAGAAGGTAGCTCATCAGGAACCGCATCCTAAAGCATTACAGCTTCACCATCCAAACTTTACCATTAGATCCCAAGATATTAATTCCAAAGTTTAGTAATAAAGTTTAAAAAACAACAACCTTATTTTACATCCCATATCAGAGTCTCACAGGTGAATGAGGGGATTTTTAAAAAAAGAAATACATTATGGGTTCCATGAAGACCATAACCCTGCTTTTTGTTAATTTCACTGGATATTGTTCCTGTCTCATTGCTTCCCGGCAACTCATGATATCACATCCAACAGTGGCTTTCCCTCAACATCCATTGTCTAGCTCGCTTCTTTCTTAGCCAGATTGCCTTTCCCTATTGAGCTGCTTTTTGCACAGGAGAAGAAGTAATTCATGCGGTTCATGCGTCGGGTTTTGACAGGGAGATGAATGAGGAGGCGTGATGAGGTTGTCAGTCCCACTTGCCCCTTGAATTATATCAGGCATGTTTTCCCTAATTCAACTAGCACTCTACAGTTTTAATCAAATCAGACCACAGAAGCTGAATGTACAACAAGCTTTCATGTAGGAAAGAAGAATATCCATCAAGTTGCCAGTGTTTTCTCCTACCCATAAGATGAATAGATAAAAATAAATATTAGTAAGACCAGCTTGGCGACTCTTACTTGACCTTCTTGTTTGAATCACCTGTTTCTTGCAAGGGAGCAGAAGTGCTTGCCATTACTGCTAGGACCAATCATAATTATTTTTAAATTTATAACCCACCCAGCTGGCTGGGTTTCCCCAGCCACTCTGGGAGGCTTACAACATATATAAAAGCACAACAAAACATCAAACATTAAAAAACAAAATACCTTATACAAGCAAACCAATAAAGAAGACACTAACAATAATAACCAACACCAACCCAACAAAAGCAAAACAGAGGAACCAAAATTAGAACTGTTTAAAACATTTTAAAACATTTTAGCCAGTTTCCCCAACCCAAGAGTCCCTTCAGGTGAGTCTGGGCCCCGCCCCCTGGGCCAGGTGGAAATGGGCCTTGCAGCAGGGAGCGGCCTTCCTTCCAGCACTCACAGCAGCAGCAGCAGCAGCAGCAGCAATGTCTCATCCCTTTCCCCTTGTGGCTGAGGGGCCATTACTAGATCTTCTGCAAAATCATACTCTGTTCCAGCACGTGATGAAGATCTCTGGGCATGGCACATTCGCCTTTCCCAGACAAGATAGGGCAGTGATCCAACAGCAGATGAAGTGCAGGGTTCTGTCTTGGGCCCGGTCTTATTCAACATCTTTATCAACGACTTGGATGATGGACTCAAGGGCATCCTGATCAAATTTGCAGATGACACCAAACTGGGAGGGGTGGCTAACACCCCAGAGGACAGGATCACACTTCAAAACGACCTTGACAGATTAGAGAACTGGGTCAAAACAAACAAGATGAATTTTAACAGGGAGAAATGTAAAGTATTGCACTTGGGCAAAAAAAATGAGAGGCACAAATACAAGATGGGTGACACCTGGCTTGAGAGCAGTACATGTGAAAAGGATCTAGGAGTCTTGGTTGACCACAAACTTGACATGAGCCAACAGTGTGACGCGGCAGCTAAAAAAGCCAATGCAATTCTGGGCTGCATCAATAGGAGTATAGCATCTAGATCAAGGGAAGTAATAGTGCCACTGTATTCTGCTCTGGTCAGACCTCACCTGGAGTACTGTGTCCAGTTCTGGGCACCACAGTTCAAGAAGGACACAGACAAACTGGAACGTGTCCAGAGGAGGGCAACCAAAATGGTCAAAGGCCTGGAAATGATGCCTTATGAAGAACGGCTAAGGGAGCTGGGCATGTTTAGCCTGGAGAAGAGGAGGTTAAGGGGTGATATGATAGCCATGTTCAAATATATAAAAGGATGTCACATAGAGGAGGGAGAAAGGTTGTTTTCTGCTGCTCCAGAGAAGCGGACACGGAGCAATGGTTCCAAACTACAAGAAAGAAGATTCCACCTAAACATTAGGAAGAACTTCCTGGCAGTAAGAGCTGTTTGACAGTGGAATTTGCTGCCAAGGAGTGTGGTGGAGTCTCCTTCTTTGGAGGTCTTTAAGCAGAGGCTTGACAACCATATATATGTCAGGAGTGCTCTGATGGTGTTTCCTGCTTGGCAGGGGCTTGGACTCGATGGCCCTTGTGGTCTCTTCCAACTCTATGATTCTATGATTCTAGGTTTAATTAAAGACAACTGCAGAATCACAAAGTAGTGAGCAAATATTTAAGGTTCGCAGAAGGCTTCCGGATAGTAAGCAAAAGAATGCAGGGCATTTGGGGAATATGGCTCTGTATTGCTATGATTTTGGCTGTTCCAATTGACTGACAGAGCTACCTCTGATTTGTTGGTAAAATGCAAACATAAGAATGCGCCCTCCTTGCCCCTTTGAAAGGTTCAGGTCAAATTGCCTTCAGCGAAAACCTTCCAAAGTTCATTTCAGGTGGTTATGTGAGGCTGTTCCATTCTGTCAAATCACTGCTCCCTTCTGCCAGGGTGAGGGGAACTGATTTCTTCTGTGACCCTGTGCAGAATGCAAAACGTCCTGCATTTTGCTTCCCCCCTGTGTGCAGTGCACATGTAGCCTGGCAGTGGATACACCTGAACTTTTCCATTAGCTCACGCTAAAGTGTGAGAGACTGTAAAGGGAGCACTGGATTTTCTCAGCCAGAACAAAAGGTGGTGGGGGCTTCCGATTATGTTATCAACTGCACCAAGCAAGTATCAGGTTGATTGTGTTTTCATAGCAACCATGATTAGTAAATGGTGCTGCCAAGGAGGATGTGATTTCTAAAGCTGGAATGGTAATCTGGGGTGGGGAATTCCCTTAACCATTATCATTGCTTTGCAACAGCTTTCAATTCATATTCATATTGTTGATTTTTTATATATTTGCTATATATTTTTCTATATTATCAGTATTACATTTATAGCCACTCCATCAACAACCCTGTGCAGTAGGTTAGGCTGAGAGACCATGAACGGCACAATGTCACAAGCTGAGGTTTGTGACTGATTTTGACCTCGGCCTCCCAAGTCCTTGTCCCCTTAACCCCCCTCCACTTTATCCCACATTCTGGACAAAAGATGTAGAAATGAATAAAGTGGAGGAGACCTATATTTTTCCCATAGGTCCAAAATTTGTAGGGTCTGTTTTTAACAGTCGTATGTGACACCTTTAAGACCAACCAGTTCAGGCTTCAATCCTGCACATACATACTGTATGAGGGAGCAATCCTCATATTGGAATTCAGTAGGGCTTACTCTTGAATAATGTACAGTTATTGCAGCATGAACCCACATTAGAAATTGTACAGTAGTGATTTTCAACCAAGGTAAGGCACTTCTGTGCTAAGTACTGATGAAAGTGAAAGGTTAAAGTGCCCATTCCTTTTTTACTAAGGAGGAGGATGGGGAAAGAACTGAGACAACTTGGCCACGCCCTGTGAGCTCTCATTGGCCATGTCCCTGTGACCCCCTAGCTGCCCCACCTAGTCTAGCAGACACTCAAACCATGGTATCTACTAGGCACTCTAATTGGCAGATGTAAATGAGCCTAGAAACAGGAACGGAACATGCTTGGTGTGCCCAGGTACGATATTATCATGCACTTAAGAATTGCTACAAGATCCTTTGGTGTCTTGTGGAAAACAGCCTGTAAAGTTAGCCTAAACCTAAAGCTTTGCACAAACACCACAGAAACAAACATGCCGTAGGATATTAATTATGGTGAGACTTTGCTCTGCACCAACACCCTGTATGGAAACTCTCAACTGGGGTTGAGGGGTGGGGATGCGGTTTTTTGAGCAGGTGAGATTGTACAAAGTGCTCTTCTGTTCCTGGCAGGAAATAAAGCAATCAAGAGAAATGGAGATTATAGGAACTCGTTGCCTCATATTTATTAGGGAAGTAGCAATGTGGCAAAGTCTTCTTGCAGCAACCTGAATTCTACAGGCTCCCCCCCCCCTTTTGCAGCAAAATAGCTGCCCCTGTCAACTGCAAAACCATGCTTGTTGTCCAGTACCCTGAAAGGGGGAGTAAAAAATTGCTTTCTATCCAATATTTTGAAGGCAACCAAAGAGAGGAATGGCAGACCTTTAGCTAACCTAGTAAGCATTTCCTCCCTGCTCAAACTGCGCTTCTTACTCCTTGTCGTGTTATTAAAGAGCTTTGGGTTACAGCAGGGATACAAGAGAATGGTGTCTGTGTGCCAAGGCAACACAGTAAAGATATTGCAAGCCACACTTCTGTGGCAACACCATATCAGATTTGGCAAAAGCTGAGGATTTGGCCAAACACATTGAACCAATCTGGAGAGGATTTATGCTTTCGCATATTCCCCAGATAATTGAGGGAAAGGGATGCTGCTTTCTAGTCCCTGTCACACATACAAATTATAATAGAAACAGGAGTCACCACCCATCCATCACTCACACTTTGGGGGGGCTAGCTTACGTGAACCCCCACCTGATGAGTTAACACTTATATAAAAAGCTGGGCATTCCTAGTAGGTTACTGTAGCTGGAGGGAGCTGTAGTAGTCCACTTTGGGGCAGCGGGGGGGCGGGTTCTTACAGTCAAGAGATAAAGAACATTTATAAAATAAAACAAATAATAGTGTTTTCTACCTAACATTCACATGAGTTGCCTTGAGGCTGCCTTGAGGTGCCAGCTGATTTTAGACTTTTATGTATTGTATTCTTTTATATTATATGGTGTAACTTAAGTATCTTGTCATAAGGACAACAAATACTGGAAGCAGAGCAGCAAGATGGGCCTACTTACAATTTAGGTCTTATCTGTTTGCTAATTACTCATCATCAAATGCATTTCAGTTCAGTGCATATCCTTGAAGGCATGCATCTAATTAAAACAAAACCTGCATAATAAAAACTATTTTTTAAAATGTGTTAAAATGACAATCTTGCATACATCACGTGGCAGCTTCACTTCTGCCCAGAAGAACAAACAAAGCATAAAGAACAAACTCATACCAACATGTTGTATTTATATTGGGTTCCCGAGGACTCTTAGGAGGCACTGCAGTGCCTTCCAAGCAGTTTGTTGCAAAGGAAATTGCACAGAGCCTTCTCGGTAGTGACACCCGCCCTGTGGAACACACTCCCATCAGATGACAAGGAGATAAATAACTATACAACTTTTATAAGACATCTGAAGGCAGCCTTGTATCAGGAAGTTTTTAATGTTTGATAGGCAGGGTACAAATAATAAATTGTTATTGTTTTGTTTTGTTATTATTATGCCTTCTCAGAAAGAAAGAAAGATTTTTTGAAGCTGGAACAGGAACGTTAACATTGGCAAGCACTGCATGGCAGCATTCCCTGTTGACTGCCAGTCTCTGCAGATGTTTCACAAATGCTTGATCTTCTCTACAATCAGTATCAATCCTACTGTGAAGAGAGGAGAGAAATGGCTGGGGATTCGGATGGGTGGACAGAGACCTTCTCCTGTGGTAGCTTGTTATCTATTGGCAAATAAAGGCCTAGGCAACTTGGGACCAGCTACCTTTGAGAATACCTTCGCTAGTATAACCCTTTCCAGTTCTTTAGGTCCTCAGCCAAATGCTCCTGAGGTTTGTCATATATTCACTAGGAATATAGCCTGTAATATAGCGGGGCCTGCCTTTTTTGGATGCACTTTGGGAAGACATCAGGCAAGCAGCAAAGCCGTCTTAAAACCTGCTTAAAACACAGCCGTTCACCTAGGCTCTCCCAGGGGCAGGAGATGATCCTTTCCCAAGTAACGTCCACCTGATTTGTGATATATTTTGTGTTTATTTTATGGATGTAGTTTTATTGCTGATCTTATGTCATTCACAGAAAGGTTTTTCTTAAAGTGGGTGGCATATGCATTTTTGCAAATAAATAAATAAACAGATCCTTGCACAGACAGGAGACTGTCATTGGTGTAAACCTTATGCCTGCAAGGCTCCGCCAGTGCAAGCCAGTAACTGGTCAGAGTTGGGAGTGTGATGTGAGAGAAGCAGGCAGCAGTTGCAACAACTTGAAGTTATCCTTGCAAACGAGGTGGTTAAATGAAAACATTTCCAGGGGAGTCAGTTGTAAGCCCCACATCTTTGGTATCAGGCACTCCACTTGTGGATCCATCTGCACAATTGGCTTGTTAGTAGAGTCTCTCCTTATTTGAGGAGGAAAGTCAAACCATTGCACACCTCACAAGTGGGCAAAGCTCCCACACCACGTGAATCAGGACACCGCCAAAAGCATTTATCAATCAGGCTTGGTTTATTCTGTTGACCACTAAAAGAACAGCTAGACTATTATTTCTCCAGAAGGCAAAAGGGAGGAGATTTTCAGAGATAGACCAATCACATAGGGTTTATTGGGGTGGAACTGTGGTCTGAGTAAACCAGCAAGTATTTTTAAACAAAGCATCCTTAAATAACTCTTGGCGTGGTCTGGGAAAGTATTTCCACTTCCACTGTTTTATATATGCACTTCAAACTGACCAACAAGCCAAACTTGGAACCATCCATGAGACAGCTGATGCATTATGCTGCCCCTGCTTTGAACAGTATCAAAGGTGCTTTCTTACCAGAATGCGCAAAAGAAACCCAGAGCTCACCCCTCTTCCAACAAGCCGGAAACAGAGCTATTTTAAGCCCTGCAAGTTATTTATTCCCTTTACAGATTTCATTTATTTCCCCCCTCAACTCTTTAGAGCTGTAAAAGCTCAAAGAGTCTCCAACACATACAAATGCCAGCTTATGTGTCATCATGGCCTGAACTCAGTTTTAACCACAGTCTTGGCAATGCTTAAAAAAAAAAATCTGTGCCACCTTGATGTTGGAAAGATGGCTTAGAAGAGACCTTCTGCATTTTCCGTGAAAAATATAAAAATGAAACCTCACTCCCCTGTCTGAATTATTCATTTTCTCTCTTTCTTCTGGCTCCCTCTTCACTACAAAATATTCATGAAGTAAAGTCATCTTGACATCAGTTTATTTCCAAAAAAATATTTGATGTTTCCATATTGGGTAACTCCTGAAGTTTAATTTTCCTGAGCCAGATAAATGACCTCAACCTATTTGACCTGGGTTAACCAAGTGGGGTTGCTTCCTTGGAAATTCCAAGACACAGCGGAGCTGACCCCCCCCCCCAACACTCTAAAACTCTAAAAAAAATAATCTCATTTCCAAAACTTGGGGGACTGCCCAGAGCTGACGGTTATATAGTTTCCAGTCTGGTTATATTTTTAGTCTTTCTGCTGACTATCAATGCGGTGAACCCAGGCACATAGCAAGCTTTAAGGCTTGGAGAAGATCAGTTTAAGTAAGGTTCTGAGAAAGAAGGAGGGAAGGTATATATCTCTGGGGGAAATTAAGGCTCATAAACAATCCAATATATTGGCAGCCAAGGATCTAGCCCTGACTAAGTGGTGTCCCTCTGTTGAATAATTCAGTGTTGTTGTTTTTTGGGGGGTGATTGTTCCAAAAACCTGTCATTCCATGTCCTTGTGAAGAACTGTGAATAATTCAGAACATGATCTTGTACAAGATCTACTCACTGAAGATCTTGTGGAAAGATTTTGTGGAAAGATTTGCCCAAACACACACACACACACACACAAAACTGGTGATGGCTAAAACTAGGGCTGAGTCATGGGTGGACGGTGGACCTCCTCCCTGGCCACGCTGTGTTGAGGAGGGAAAGAATCAACAGCTACTCCGCATGGAAGACTAGCCTGCCCATACCACTATGACAGATTATGGTTGAACCCATGACTCACTCACAACACACCACTATCAGTACGGGAACCTTACACATACAACAGAGTGCACAGCCCATGTTATGCACACTTAAAGCTCACCAGGGGGGAAACTCTGGTGATGGGAAATGATGGGGAAAGGGTGCTTTGTTCAAAACAGCCTGGTGTCAGAAGACACATGTCAGTCTGAGCACATTGCTAGCATACCTCTGCCCACAGCCCTGACAGTTAAAAACATATCTAAATAGTTAACAGTTAACATTGAATTCTGAATTTTTTAATTTAAAAAACCTTCATGAATTAATGCAAAAATGGAACAAAGCAGACCTCTGAACACAAACACATGTGAGAATGTCATGGATCAGAAATGGGCTGATGCATCCTGGAGGGGGTGGACTAGATGAACCTTGGGTTCCCTTCCAACTTTACCATTCTATGATTCCATCCCTCAGCAGGTGACACACAGGAGCCTTGGGCCCTATAAAGCCTCAGACTTTGGCCTGGCTCCATCGTCTGAGCAATCTGTTAATTGCTTTCAGACTGCCCAGACTTGTCACTGATTGCTTTGCCTCTAGATCAGCAGTTGTAAATGTACCAAAAAGCAGAGCAGGGATGAGCAGGGTACACCAAGCCAGAAGTGCCTACAGGCTACGTATTGTTTAGTAAAACAATACAGATGACTCGGAGTCAACCAGAACGCTGCAGGGGAAGACAAAAGCACACCAGAGCTGCTGCTCAACAGCTCCATACCAAAGAAGATTCCTTTCAGACTTGAAATTAAGCTGTTGATGCCAGTTCTCAGAAATGCAAAGGAGTTAGTTGGCAAACCTGTTTCTGGATTATTCCCTTGCAGATTGCAGGCATAGCGCATGTGATTGAACTTTCCGTTTGCAGGGAATAAATAATTATTGCACACAGAAAAGTGCCTTATCAGTGAAAAGGGTAAGCTACAATTCTTTCTTCCTGACAACTGGTTTTCTGTGCAGGGTTTTATTTTATTTTTGGTGTGGAGAAACATCCAATTGCAAGCTCTCGTTTGCAGTGCAGAATGATACAGACAAGGCATAGCCAGCTGTTCTTTGAGAAAACTGGCCTACAGATCAGAAAGAGGGACTCTCAGGCTTAGAGACCAAATGTTGCCCTCCCAGCCTTCAGGGTGGTCTCTGGGCCGCACCGCCTCCCCAGACTACATTGGACCAGCTCCACACTCTCCTCCAGCGCTTTACAACTAGCTGCAATGAGTCATGGAGCTGTTAATATAAAGGATAGTGAAGTGTGTATGAACCTGACATTTTCTTGATTTCATTATTGGAATGTAACCTGCTCTACAAAGGTTAAAGTCACGTTCACTGTCGTACCAGCTGGTGGTTCTGACCCTGCCCATCACTTGCACGTGGCCCTCCGGAAGTCTCCCCCATGAGGGAATGCAGCACTTGGGCCAAAAAATGCTCCCCACTCTTGCCATAGATGTTGGGAAATTACTGGAATTCTTCAAGAGAAAAGTTCCTTGGCCCTGCAGTGTACCAGCCATTCCAAACCACTGGCTTCCAGTAGGTTCCAGTTCAAATTCAATATGTTGGTTCAGATTTTTAAAATTTTAAATGGTCTGAGCATTGGATATCTCAGGGACCACATTTCCCATACGACTCTGCCCAAACACTCAGGTGGTGTGATCTGATACCATGAGTTCATGACTGTTAGAATGTGGGAAGTAGAGAGGAAAGGAGCCCTCCCTTTGATTTTCCACTGAATATAGAAACACAGGAGAGGAGGGTGGGCACAATTAAGCAGTTTACAGCAACCCCAGGCAATTAGAATACAGCATACAACTACCAGGAATGAAGTATTTGAAAAATTGTTTCATTGGCTGATATTTCAACACTAGACTTGTGTTCAGGCTTACAAAGTGCAATTACTGTTGGGTGGCATTATAAACTCATCGCCTTCACCTTATAAAAGCTTCTTCCTGAAATCAAAAGCTGGGCTTTTGTAATCCCGGATACACATGCATTTACAAGTGTCTTTGTTGGTAAGGAATGTGAGCTGCATTCCAGAAAGCAATATTTTAAAGAGTTTGGATTTTCAGTAGAGCCCCTGCTTGATTCAGTAATTACTGCTTGGTTTATCACCTGCCTTTTAGCTGATCAATTATAAGTGTGACTGTTACCAATATAGGTTCCTTCTTGCAATAAAAGTGAGAGTTAACATTTCTCTAAGCAGAAGTTACAACTTATTTTAAGATGCAAATGACACCCTTAATAGTCATTTTTATTTCTCTAGGGACAGCAGCAAACCAGAAGTAAAACAGGTGCTAATAAACAATGATGTGTACCCTTAATCAAATATGCACTGTTTAATCAACTAAAGATTGAGTTGATTAATTTACTGATTAAAACCTGAAGCCCTAGCAACCAAGCAATTTTGAGACCGTGGAAGGAGATCTCTAACCCTCCAAATATTGCTTGACTACAATTCCCATCATCCCTAATCATTGGCCATGCTGGCTGGGACTGATGGGAGTTGGAGGCTCACAATACCTGGAAGATGACAGGTTCTCCATCCCTATTGTAATGGAGGAACATGAACAGTTGCAGAATAGTTGGTTAGACTGAGATTCACAGGCTGTCATACTACTCCCCCCCCCCCTCTCAGCTGGCTCAGTCAAGTCAAAGCCAAATACACAGATTGAGTGTAAAGTATTGATTGAGTTTGTATAATCAATTCCCCACAATTCTTTCTAGTTCCCTAGCTTGCTTCCTCAGGCCTCAGAACCAAAAGGTTAGTTGAGCCTTTCTGAAGATGGAGGAAATATTTCAGAAATCATGAAAAGCAGTATTTAAAGATGTCTCCAGAGGGATTTCTCATAAGCTCCATTTTACATCAACCCTGATCTCTCTAGATTTGGCGGCTTATAAAACTGGGGTCTGCTGTGATTCCCTGCACAGCACAGGGCAGGACACGGAAAATACCTTCCCTAGCAGTGCTTCAGTTGATGCTCCCCTTTGCATCCTTTATTAGGCCTTGCAACTCTGCTGTGTGGAAAAAAGCATAGCTTGGGAAATGGCCAGAAATGTGTAGTCCCAAGCATATCATTAGGACTTAAGTAAATAGAGGAACGAGTGGGAAATCAAATGTAAATGCTTCAGGAAGACTTTGTTTTCTGTAAAAGCACTGTGAAAACCTTGCAGCGTTTTGATATATGCCATGAAATGCAGGCTATTCCTGAACGGAGCCTCTGTATCCCAGAAGCTGCCAATACAGTTATGTGGTGCTACAGTTGCCATGATGAACTGCCCCTTCACAAGGAACAGGAAGGAGATGGTTAATGGCCAGAGCTATTAACGGGGTCCATTTACTCAGTTATATATATATGCCTCGGCCAGCTAAACATGCCCCTGAATTTTATGTTCCTGCTGAGGGTTGATTCCTTCAGCCAAAATCTGTTTTGGTTGTTTGAGTAAGTACCCTGTTGAGGAAGGAGACACCACCAGTTTTTCCTGTGTAGCCTGGCGTTTCTAACATTACCAGAGTTGTTAGGAAGCCGTGGGCTGCTCAGTAACATGAGAAGGGCTTGGCTTTGACTATCCACCTGCCTCTGGCCCCTTGGATCATTGTCTGCTGCTCTGGAACTTGCTCCCTTCCCACGCTGGACCAGATGCCCTCCTGGGCCACTTTGATGGGCAGACCTCTGAGTCCTGGAACCCAACTGCCTGTAGCATAGCCCTTGTTGAAGTAATTGAAAGTGGAGGACTGCTGTTGTGGATGCAGTTGTACAGGAAGGATGTTTGGAAACTGCTCTTCTATGCCAGGGATAGGCTGTGCAGTTTTGGCTTTGCCAGACCACACAGAGTCCACAGTCTCCAGTCTAAGCAAGAAGTAACATTTAATTTTTTAAAAAAAGTTTGAGCAAGAGTCTTGCTCTCTGATAAGTTAACTTTTTCCCAAGAGATCACACAGTACTTACTGAAATGTCTGTACACAAGAGATGAGGCAAGCGGTGGAGATCTGACACACAAAATGACCTACTGTTTCCTGTCTAAGACTTTGTGGTATGAAGCTTCTTGAGAAGGCCATGTGATGCAATTAACAAAATCAAGCAGCTAAAATGTTTTTAGAAATTCAGGCTGCCAGTGAGACAGATCACGTGACCAGACCTTCTGTAACACAAAACTCCCTAGTGATATAAGACTGACATGGCTCTGTTCCCTCGATGCTAGCTTTGAATGGGGGGGGGGTGTTCTAATGGGAGAACATAGCAAATGTGCTGCTCACCATCAGGGACCTTTTCTTCCTTTTAAAAAGATCAGAAAGTACAAGCAGAGTGTTCAAAGGGTGTGGTTAAGACTCCAAAAGGCCTGCTCTCCATTTAATCCTGAGAAGAGAGGCCTGAAGGCAAGACTAGAAGAAGATCTGAGCACATGGATCCTTTCAGCACTTGATAGCGGGCTGCAGGCTGGGATGGGCGAATCTGTCAGTCTCGATTTCAGTTTCTCATTTTTTCAGGTTCAGCTCTCCACATATACACATAAAATGTAGATTGATTGATTGATTGATTGCTTACATATTCAACATCAGCATCTGGGTGTGAATTTCTCCTGATTACATGCAATTTTGTACAAGCAATCACCCCTACTATAACACATTTTGGTATGTTATTTTCACCAACATACACATTTTTGTAAACATCACTTGGCTGGAAAACTGCACTGCAAAAGTTATAGAAGTGTGAATTTAGAAAGATGGATGCGCTGTTCTCTGGGTTTCATTTTGAAAAATGCCTGTTAAGTGCAAACTAGATTTGATTCCCCCGTGGTCCTTGCTGGAGAGCCTGGATGGTGAGCCAGAGACTTCAGTGACTCAGGTTGCCAATTTGGGGGGTCGGTGTTGAATCTTCCAGGAAAGAATAAGCCTCATCTGGGGGAAACCTACTGACTAAGTTATTTAGGATTATTTGTACCAAATATGTTTTTGGGGCAGAAGCACATAAGAAAACAGAGGGATCTGTTCTGCTGCCAGCCCTGAGAAGTTCCTTTTTTATAAGCAGAAGTTGGATGGTCATCTGCCATGGTTGCTTTAGTTGAGATTCCTGCAATGCAGGGGGCTGGACTGGATGACCCTTGGGGTCCCCTCCAACTCTACCGTTCTATGATTCTAAATAGGTTTTGACAAAGCAGTGAAAGAATATGCATTCCAGACATCTCATCAGTAACAACCCTTCAATAAATTTTTCTAGATTCAGATTCATATGGGAATTTTGTATTTTCAACCTTTTTTGGCTGCATTTTAGATATGTTTCTATGTGTCATTGCTGCAACATATTGTATTTTCAGAGGCTGGGTGGCCATCTGTCATGAATGCTTTAGTTGATAGTCCTGCATTGCAAGGGGTTGGACTAGATACAGAGGCAAAACTGGACCCTTCTAGGGATGCAGGCTCAAGCAGGGGGCGCAAACATCACCTATCAGACTATGGACAGTATGATGTATGATGTCTGTGGGAACACAAAGCTGCTGTCTTAGCGAGATCAAATGTGGGAGAAGCTTCCCACTCTTCTCAGCTTATTTGATCTGCCATGTTCTAGGTTCCTCTGGAAGTTCTGGTGTGAGCAGGAATGTGGGGGAGGGGGAGGGGGAGGTAGAGTCTTCCATTCAGAAATATTGGCCTCTTGGTATCATGCCTAGCTCTGACCCTGTCTTGGACACAGACAGGATGAACCCACCACCCCACAGCCTGTGGATCTTGGGGAGAATGCACATCCAAGAAGAACCAGCACTGAAGATCCTCTTGAAGGACCATCTGAGGGAGATCTTGCTCTGAAAAACCCCAGCTTGCAAGAATGCTCACAGGCCAAAGAACAATGACATAAGGGTTTTTTTCATATTATGCTGTCCCTGGGGAGATGTCAGTTATACCTGGGTTTAGCTACTTATGAGAAGAGTATGTAAAAGCTGACATATGTATCTCTCCCCTTAATAAACTGGCGTTCTGCTTATGTGTTCATCTGTCCCTGCACTCTCTCTGTATGGTTTCAAGCCATATTTTCTAAAATATGTGTGGGTGCAGATGGGGCTCGTCAACCTAGGAAGGTAGCCCAACTAGGAGAAAGAAAACCATGATCCTAAACCTCTGCTGCCTTGTGGAATGTCCTTGGGAGAAGAAAAGGCTCAGGAGTAAAACCTGGAGTGGAGTCCCCAAGGTGGTTGGATGGCATTTTGTGCAGTGCCTCCCAGCAACTCCTACAGCCAAGCTTGCTCTGCTTTCCTTTGGACCTCATCAGCGAGGCTGATGTTTGGGCATCCCAGGACCTCCCTACACACTGCACAGGCTTGCACCCCAGGGAGGTAACTTCAGTGCTGCTAACACTACAGGAAGTGCTAAAGAGATAATCTGGAGCTTGCTCTTTTCTCAACCCTCAGTACAAGTGCCTGGGAGGGAGCCATGGCTTTGGTCGTTGCACCCGTACAATACATAGTAGCTGGTTGGCAGTCCTAGCTGGGTGACTGGACTTCATTCCCCTGCAGCCCAAAGAAGGCAAAACAAATGCCTGGCACCTCTGTCTGCAATGGTTTCCACCTCTCTTTCATTGAGGCTTTGCAGGAGAACTGCCTGGTGGACACAATCCACAAGAACTGCTTGGATTTATTCATTTAATTTGCCTGCAGCACTCAATGTCAAGAGCACAGCTTCAGAAACTATTCCTTTGTTGCTAGTTGACGCTGTTAATGTTACCAAATTTTCTTTTTCGGCCCAAGTGTATCTTCTGTACATAAACCACTGAAATAGCAAGCTTTGCAAAACACAGGATACGTTTGTCTGGCCTCTGTGTCTGCACTTAAATAACCCTCATTGTCTGACCGTTGTCTCACAATATGCAGCAAGATAATGATCTCACTGACCACGTGAGGCCTCATCTCCAGCAACAGCCAAGTGGGTGACCAGCAAGCTACAAAAATAGAAGTGTACACAGAGGGAGAAATCCCTCAAGAATTGCTTCTGAAATGGTTGCACTTAAATTTGGGTTGTGGTTTCTCCTTTCTTTTTTGGCTGGGTCAGCAAGAGCTAACATCCAAACAGCTGATCCAGGATTATTTGGAGTGGAAAAGGAGGAAAAACACTGAGTCCTGCATGAAGTTATAAAACAGAACTGGGAACCACGTGGCCAACATGGACTCGTTCCAGGTTTCCAGGTTTGGACCTGCACCAAACGTGCAAAGCCAGACAACAGAAAAATGCATTTGTGCTTCAAAATGTGGAAACAATGCTTTCTCTTCAAACAGATTCTGAATTGTTGCTTTATATTAATGTTTTGAATGTCAAGTTGGCACTGGTTTTGTCCTCCCAGTAAAAAAACCACAGCATATGCCTGAGTATATTTTCCTATGACTTTTCAGAAGTGCTCATGTGCTGAATATGGAATCACCTATTTGGGTCCTCCTCTTTGCCCCAAAGTCCTGATGGGCCCAAGGACCAAGGCAAAGCTTTTTTCATGGTCACACCCAAACCCTGTGCCTTCTTGCTCAATGAGGCCATCTTCTGTCACTGGGCTAAGACCTTCCTCTCTAGGAAGGCCTCTTTTTTGTGTGTGGATTCGTTTAAACATTGGTTTTAAATTTTCCAAAGTGCTCCTTTGTGGTTGCTTTCATTTTAATGATGTGCTAGGTGTTTTTGTTAAGGTCCGTATAGTTAAAGCCATGGTTTTCCTGGTAGTGATGTATGGAAGTGAGAGCTGGACCATAAAGAAGGCTGATCGCCGAAGAATTGATGCTTTTGAATTATGGTGCTGGAGGAGACTCTTGAGAGTCCCATGGACTGCAAGAAAATCAAACACATCCATTCTTAAGGAAATCAGCCCTGAGTGCTCACTGGAAGGACAGATCATGAAGCTGAGGCTCCAATACTTTGGCCACCTCATGAGAAGAGAAGGCTCCCTGGAAAAGACCCTCATGTTGGGAAAGATGGAGGGCACAAGGAGAAGGGGACGACAGAGGATGAGATGGTTGGACACTATTCTCGAAGCTACAAACATGAGTCTGACCAAACTGCGGGAGGCAGTGGAAGACAGGAGTGCCTGGCGTGCTCTGGTCCATGGGGTCAAGAAGAGTCGGACACGACTAAACGACTAAACAACAACAGGTTTTTTTTGTTGTATTTCTGTTTCTTTCCTTTTAGTAGCCACCTTAAACATTTTACATCTTTTAAATAAATAAATAAAAAGCAGCATCTAGTGTGGTGCTTCTAAAGACTGGCATGTTCTCCCTGAACACTGGTTTAACATCTCTGTAGCACCAATGTGACAAAGCTGCCTTGCCTAGGAAAGCATTTGGGTTACAGCTGATAAATACCCCATTCTGATCAATTACTTGCTTCTGTGTTTTGCCTGTATATAAGAACCAAACAGCCTTGGCTGCTTACATTTTTGACAAATAATAGCTCGGGGTGAATTGTGGCATGAAAACAGGTGGGGAGGAAAGGATTAGACATCACACATTGTGTTTCCAATCTGGATTGAGGTCGCATATTTTTATCAAAAAAGATAATGGACAGTGCTGCAGACACTTAAGCAACAAAAAGCATGCTTAAAGCAATGTATAACCTGCATTGTAGATTGTGTGACCTATTTCTATCTATGCAGCAGTTGAAGCAAGTAGAGATTGGGTTTTATTGCCCAAGTAACTTGTTCTCCCTTCTCTCACTATACGAAAAGGTCTCTTCCAAGGCATGGGAGACGCTGGGCTGGGGCATCTTCAGAGTGCTGCAGCATTGCAAGCCCTTGTGGAGCTCAGTAGTTCCACCTAAGGGAAGGGAAGCTTCTGCTCAAGATATGGCTTGGCTCTGATCACACACCCTTTTTAGGTATAGCCTTGATGGAAAGAGGATCAGTTAAGTCTGAAGCTAGCACAGAACTAAGCCCATGTTGGCAAGTAGTGTGGATGCTCAGGCAATGCAGGATCAAATGGTTCCTCAGAAACAAAAGAACTCACATTTTAATCCATCCAACCTAAATTTTGAACCGAGACACAGATCTTCCTGAAAATTCACTCTCTTCCAAATTTTGTGATACCATTCTCCTGTCAGGAAATGCATACAAAACAGTCTACATTTAGGGAAACTGTGTGTAGACTTGGTTATGTTAGTGAAAACATACATACATTATGGAAATTTACTTGCAAAATGTGTATATTAAGCATGATTGCATACAAAATGTTTGTTAGGTTTTGTTTTGTTCTTTAATGCAACCTGACATTGTAAACTGAAATTAACATTGGAAAAATGAGAAACTGAGACATCAAAACTGACAGGCTCATCTTTCCCCATTTCCTGAGGACGGGAAAGAGTTCTAAGCGGGATTTTTAGCAGTTTTTGATTTGCAATTCCCTCCCTTATCTGAGGACTGGTGGAACAATTTTACCTTGTGATTTGAGGTTTGTATAGTCTGGTCTTGAATTATTGTGGATTTGAGTTTATTATGTACATAGAGGAGATTTAACATACAAGGGAATTTTCCATTTTTAGATCTAAAGGAAAACTTCCTGCAAATTCATTGCTGAGTAGGGGAGCCAGCTCTATGAGGCCAAGGTGTCTTCACCCCTCTAATATCTGCTGGGAGGGGATCGCCTTGTTGTGGCCGCTCCTCCTGTGGGAGAGGAGCTGCTGGCCATTGAAACAGCGCCATGCTGGGCTCTGCACTCAGCCTCCTCCTGACCATGTGACGTCATGTGCATGATGCAGCTGGGCCCCCTGGGCACAAGTCAGCATCTCTGATGCTGAGTGAGTTGTCCTTGGCTTTTGCGAAACCCACTTAGAAGATATGTGAGTCCTTTTCTCAGGATGCCTTCCTTGACTGCCAGTGGTAGAGCATCTGCTTTGTATGAAGAAGGTCCCAGATTCACTCCCAAAGATCTTAAAGTAGGGCTGAGAGAGACTCCCTGCCTGAAACCCTGGAGGGCGTCTGCCAGCCACTGGAGCAAAGACTGAGCTACATGGGTTTATTTCATTAGAGGACAGCTTCCTATGCTCCTGTGTTCATGCCCAACTGCTTAGAGAGACAAAACAAATTCCTTCCAGTAGCACCTTAAAGACCAACTAAGTCAGTTCTTGGTATGAGCTTTCGTGTGCATGCACACTTCTTCAGATACACACGATATATCTGAAGAAGTGTGCATGCACACGAAAGCTCATACCAAGAACTGACTTAGTTGGTCTTTAAGGTGCTACTGGAAGGAATTTGTTTTGTTTTGACTATGGCAGACCAACACAGCTACCTATCTGTAACTGCTTAGAGAGACATTTCTGAGTCACAACTGCAGTTATCTGCAACAGATCACTTGAGTCAGAGGGTTAGGCTAAACTTGTTAAATCAGTTTGTCTTCTCCTTTTGGTGAATTTGATTGTTCTTTTAAAAAAAAACATTAAATATCTAATACATTTTGCCCTCTTAATTTTCTGTCGGAAAGTGGAAAACAAAGCCTACTGTCTCGATTGTGAGCTTGATATGTTAACAGGGCTAATTAGTCACTTGGCACTCCCTTGTCATTATCTCTAGCTAATGTTGCCGAGGAACTGATATGAAGCCATTTGACTCATTATCTAGAAGAGTTTGGAAGGGGGAATTGTGGGTGTTGGATAAATAGACGCCAGAGACAGAAAATCCTCCACCACTTATTCTTTTGTCCAAAGGCCAATTTATTAAAATGAGAGCTATAATGCAGAGCAACTAAAACAAGAGACCACCCTGGACCTTCAAACTGAGAGTCTAGATTCCAATAAGAAAGACTTCTTCATGCATTACCTTTTCAGATGTACACCTGAGATTATTTAATTCTACACCTTTAAAAATAAGCACACACCTAAAAATATAAAGTGTCAATATGGCAAACTGGGTGGAAGGTTGGAAGCATTTGTACTGTACAGGTGCTCTCAAATTGTCGCTCCCTGTTGAATACTCTTGATGGCAACAGCTAGGTGTTTTGCTGTCTAACATGTGAAATGGTGTAGAGATTCTACTTTAAACTTCCCAGATCAGATTATGGATGGTAAGCCAAGGACCTCTTCTCATGTTACTTGGTATACACTTTAGATATTACAAGTGTACACATAGGGATTTAGTTTTCTCTCAATTTCTCATTTCCACCCCCATCGTTCAGCCCGGACACTGAGATCCAGCGCCGAGGGCCTTCTGGTGGTTCCCTCATTGCGAGAAGCCAAGTTACAGGGAACCAGACAGAGGGCCTTCTCAGTAGTGGCGCCTGCCCTGTGGAACGCCCTCCCTTCAGATGTGAAGGAAATAAGCAGCTATCTTCTCTTTAAAAGACATCTGAAGGCAGCCCTGTTTAGGGAAGTTTTTAATATTTAATGCTGTGTTGTTTTTAACACTTGATTGGAAGCCGCCCAGAGTGGCTGGGGAAACTCAGCCAGATGGGTGGGGTATAAATAATAAATTATTATTATTATTATTATTATTATTATTATTATTATTATTATTATTATTATTATTATTATTTTCCAGTCTTACATTCAGTTCCTTATAGTTCCCCATTAGCCAGAGAATTTACTTTATTTATTTAGAAGCCTTCACAAAAATTCATCAGCATTTTAGTGTGAATTGATCCTAATATACACATGCTTGTATGCTATTTTGCCCAGTATACACATTTTTGCAAAGCAGGGCCTAACACTTTTTTGGGTGTGCTATTTTCACTAATATGTGCATTTTTACCCAAGCCTATGCATTTCTGGACAATTTTCTTGTTTGGAGAAAAGCATTGCAAAATTCAGAGAAGTGCAAATTATGAAGGGTGGCTGTGTTTTTGTCTAAGTTTTGTTTTGGGAAGTACAAATTGCTTTTAAATGTAAACTGAATCAAATTTCTTCCCCTTCCCTCACAGGTATGGTACACAGGGCTGGCTGCAGCTCCCTGTCACAGAGTGGCAAACCTGGGCAGAGTGATCCTCTTACTGCTATAGAGTCTGGTTCCTTTCCCAATAACCTCAGTCACTGGGTATCATCCAACACTGCCTTTGCTTGGTTCACACACGAGGCTGCAACTATGTTTGCTGAATGTCTGCAAGCACACAGCCGGAATGCATTAGATGGAAGGAAACACAACATCTCTCAATCTTCCCCCAGCTATTCAAGACAAAATGTCAGCTTTTCTATGTGTCAAAGGATGAACCCTTTCCTGTGAGCAGACATTTATCAGCATCAGCCTATCCAATCCCAAAGAGCTGGGTCATCCCATTCCCTATTTAAAAAAGCAACGAGGGCTTGAGGAGGATGTGGTAGTGTATGAATGGGAATTGAGGAAGAAAATTAAAACCATCAGCAGAGAAGTTCTCCCCTCCCTGCAAAGACAAAGCATTTTCTTCCCCTCAGAGGTAGACGAAGACTCTGTGGTGCTTGAAGCAGAATATCCAAAGGTACCATCTTATGTGTGAATTAACCACTGGAAAGGGCAATTGTGGAAGCCTTACAATGACAGTCATAGCACAGTTTACTTGCACAGCTCTTGTTAATATCGCTGGGGCTCCCACTGGCAGACTTCCCAGTGGAGTGGGCTTTCTCTTTCTCATTGAACGGTATAATGGCCTTGATTCCAGGTGGCTCTGGTGCCTTTCTTTCATTGCCCTGACTGGAATCAAATTTCACTTCTTTTGCATTTAGAATGCACTCCTTTCCCTTGACCTACAGAAATTATCAGGACTTTTGTCAATTGTAAGGAATCATGGGCTCCCATGGGAAGCAAACTGAAGAGGAATTGGAGAACTCTTGCCAGGGAAACTGCCCGCCCCTCCAGGCAAGCTTAAATATTTATTTTTATCATTGCCTTAAGGGCTTTGGGGATAAGACACCAAGAGGAAAATTCTGGGGAAATCTAGACAGATATCTCCTGTGCTACCATGTGACGCTTGTTTTGGTTTAGATCAGTACTGTACTAAATTTGCAAAAAAGGATAAGAAAGTTGAGAGGGTTTGATACTCCCCTCCCTGAAGAGAAAGCTGTTGTTTCTGGGAAATGTTGGAAGGGCACACAGCACCTACTCAGAGGCTGATTGTCCCAGCAGAGGGGGCAAATGTTTTGAATCTAACACAGGCTTTCAGCAAGTAAAAAAGGAAACCAACTTATCTGTTGTTAAGAATGTTTTGTCATGGTCGATGGTATTTCCATGCTAGTAGGATATTTCTGCCTTTCTGCCTTTTTTGCAAAAATGGCTCCCCAGGGACAATAGCAAGCTATGCTGTTCACATGTCCTAGATGGCAAAGGTAGATGGGATGCTGCTTTCCTGTTTGTTTATTAAATAAGGCTACACGCACAGGAATCTTGTGGCATTAAGTGCTGTGTGGTAACTGCTTCTTGGGTTGAGAGCCAGGTTCAGCCCCTCTGACATTGCAGGTGGCCTGGGGGAGGCTGTTTACCTGCTGGTGAGGTACAGAGCTGTGGCTGAAACAAAATTTCAAAACTAGTTCAATCTCTGGCACATGTTCTAGTTGGAGTTCTGTTTTATAAACTGAAAATTTCCCCATCATATTTGCTATTCACATTTCATTGATGTCAGCATGTGATTTCTGACTGGTTTTGATGCCCTTCCCTGCAGCTCCAATGGAGCATTTTCTGGTTGAGTGATGAATTGATTAAATGAAATGGAGGAAATCAGCAGATATTTTATTCAATGCTGTTGCAAATCAGCTGTCAGATTTTGTCAAGTATGAAGGGATGCTGCATGTCAGGTGGTGGGGCTGCATCTCAATGCTATTGGTGACTAAATGTTATTCAGATGTTACCCCCAATGTATTTGGAGTGGTACAGAAGCCTCTTGGCCTGTTTCTCATTGCCCATCCTCCTTACCACCTCTAATTGTCTAAAACTCAGAATGGGGCCAGGGGCTTACCCTAGACCCAAAAATACAGTAATAGGCTCTTTCTAGAGCTCCGGTAGGATAAAAATGCTGCAGGACTGCAAGGCTATAATTTGATTCTATATTTAAAAGCACCACCAGACTATGATCTCTAAACATCATGGTTGCTCTTCCAATAGTTCCTGTAGTCATTCTTGTGGAAGGAAGCTCAGGCAACCCCACGAGCCACCAATTTTTGCATTCATTGTAATTTTTATATTGGCAACAACTCTGTGAAGTGAGTCAGGCTGAGGGTTGGGGGGATGGGGTTTCAGTCTTGCAGGGGGTCAAAGATAGTCTGTTAGTGTTTTTAAAATTTAGTATATTTTATATAGCTTGTAACTCATCTTGAGACTGTTTTGTAAATGGTATCTTTAAAAAAATCTATTAACTATAATAAGTATTTCAAGTTTCCCCGGTACCGTGATGCCATATTTTTTTAGCTATACACCAATGATTTTTAAGTACACTCTTGAAAATGTAAACTATGGTTAAAGTATGATGAACAACTTGTGCTTATGAACACATGGGCAGCACACACTCATTTGGCTGGCAAAACAGGTCCCAGTGCTCCTGCTGTGGGATCTAAGGGACATCAGAAGCTACTCATATTGAAGGCTTTGTGAATTCCATGCTGGGGGTGAGGGTGCTCTGCACTGCCCGTCTAAATCCTGTGCCATAAAAAGATGGTATCTGTAACCTGCGTAGATTATGCAAGATAAGCAGATGTTTAAGAATTCTTTGATTTTAGTCCTGAGAAGGAGTTGGGGAGCAACACAGAGCCCCACTCCTCTACTTTCAAGGAGGTAGAGCAGGCATTTCAGGTCTACTTGTTCTTCTTCTCTTACACTTACATTTCATTAGTATATGGGCTAGAAACTTGGCCCTTCTTAAATTGAAGTTGGACTACTCAATGAACTGAATTCCACGCTTGGTGCCATGCTCTATTATTATTTTTCTGTGATCGCAGAGAATGGCAGCACAAACCCACCCCAGCCCCAGTTTTCCACTCACTCCAGCACTCTTCTTTTCCCTTCCGGCATGCGAGTTTAGATTTCTTTATCAACTTGCAGTGGGAAAACTACTATTTATGAGCACAGCAGCCCAAAGGAAAAAGACAAAAGAGACGCACACATCTAACAAGTACAAGGTGTCCCATATGTCTCTGTCTGAGTGTAATCAATCATTAGGTGATCCTCTGCTTTTTGCCTGAAGGGCTCCTCTTAACTTTCACCTGGCATATAAAATGCTGAACAAGTTATTCCGGTCTTGCAAGGTGTCTAAGTGACCCTGTTCCATCACAACTTTGTTCCTGCAGGAACTGAGACACACCGGGGGGGTAGATATTATTGAGGCGGTAATTTGCAGTGCTTTGGAGCCATGGTCCTCAGCGCAAACAACAAATGCTGAATCCAAGATGGCATAAACAGCTGAAGTTTTGGGTTGATCAACAGGGTCTGCCATCCTTCCATTTTAGGGAGGCAAATGATGGTGTGTGGGCAGGGCGGCCTGGACACATGGTGCTAAATAATTTATTTATTTTTTAAAGAAACCAACAGTAAGAAGTACTGAGCTAAGTGTTAGATGGAGAAATAGAAAATTAGCTCCATCTCACCAGTCATAATGTGAACTATTTTCCTTCTCTCCTGAAGATCAAGTTCTCAGTATGAATGATTGCCTGTTTTTCCGGAGCCCTATGAAATCCAAATCCAAGCATGTTTCAGGGGAGCCGCCAAAAAGTGGAAGCATCAAAGCAGAATTTCAGCTAGAATCTGCCTGGGTCCTGTTCATACTGTCATTCCTTCTCTTTTGAACAAATAGCTTTTGGATCTTTTTGTAGATCTTGATTATTTACTTATTTCATTTTCCAAGCTGCCCAGGGTAGCTTGCATGACTAATTCTGTAAAATACAACACACAATAAAAAATACAATTCCACAGTTCAAGAAGGACACTGACAAACTGGAATGTGTCCAGAGGAGGTCAACCAAAATGGTCAAAGGCCTGGAAATGATGCCTTATGAGGAACGGCTAAGGGAGCTGGGCATGTTTAGCCTGGAGAAGAGGAGGTTAAGGGGTGATGTGATAGCCATGTTCAAATATATAAAAGGATGTCACATAGAGGAGGGAGAAAGGTTGTTTTCTGCTGCTCCAGAGAAGCGGACACGGAGCAATGGATCCAAACTACAAGAAAGAAGATTCCACCTAAACATTAGGAAGAACTTCCTGACAGTAAGAGCTGTTTGACAGTGGAATTTGCTGCCAAGGAGTGTGGTGGAGTCTCCTTCTTTGGAGGTCTTTAAGCAGAGGCTTGACAACCATATGTCAGGAGTGCTCTGATGGTGTTTCCTGCTTGGCAGGGGGTTGGACTCGATGGCCCTTGTGGTCTCTTCCAACTCTATGATTCTATGATTCTAAAAACTGGGGGGAAAACACTGAGAATATTTATGGGCAGCAAAATATTTCCAGTATTTCAGCAATAGCCCTGATAGTCACATATGGCTTTCCACTCTCCATTATCGTCCAAAGGCCTGAATGATCAAATATACCTTAAGCTGGCATTGAAAGATTACTTTGCAATCTTGCTCATTCACTAATTCATACATTAGAGACAGTGTAGTGCAGCAGATAGAGTGTCAGACTAGGCCCCTGAAGACCAGATTGAAATCTGCACTTGGTCATGAAGCCTTGAGCCAGTCACTCTTGCCTCTCAGCCAAATCTACCTCACAAGGTTGTTGTGGAGATTAAATGAGGAGGGGAGAACCATGTGAGCCTCCTTGGGCTCCTGAGAGACAAAGGTGGGATATAAAAGCAGTCAATCAATTTAGAAAGCATGGCATAACCATACAAAGCAGGATTAAACTTCAAGTCCCATGATGGCATGCAACTGCAAGTAACGGGAAGACATATAACTGAAGACATATGGCCCCTTTTTCTGGACCAGAGGAATGCTTGGGAAATTCTGCTGGATATTGATAAAACAGATCTAGCTTTGCTAGCTCACACATTAACTCCATTATGTAAATACAGCTTTTGTTCGCTCCTTGTGGAAGCTATTCCTGCATGCTGAACCACCCACATGAAACAGATCAATTGCTGTGTATTTTGAATTGCTTTTCACTTTGCCTGAAACATTTTTTGATGAAATGTGGTGATAAAACAGCCTGATCCACATGGGGAGCTGTCCCACAATTTAGCTGACCTCTTTGAGGTAGCTATAATGTGTAAAGTAGGACGTATATAAAAAGGGAGGGGTGATTTTCACAAACATCTTGTCAGTGTTGAAAGGTCACACCTACTATTTGTGAAGCGTTACTCTAGATCAGTGTTTCCCAACCTTGGGCCTTCAGCTGTTTTTGGACTACAATTCCCATCATCTCTAGCTAGCCAGATCAGTGGTCAGGGTTTATGGGAATTGTAGTCAGAAAACAGCTGGAGACCCAAGATTGGGAAACACTGCTCTAGATAGACTTCTTTTGTTCTCATTTACCTGATTCACGTCCATTTCCTAGTATCATGTATGTGGACAGTCCTGGAAGCAGCATTCACTTTAAACAAGCTTTATTTGCCCTCAGCAATGTCAGCACTTAAAGTCCAAATCCGATTCATGAGCCTCACAATGTGATCCTATTGACAATATGATTCCAAAATGGCTGACGACATTGAAGAAGGAGGGTGTTTGAACTGGGAGAAAATTTCTGTGTAGTTTTATAACAATTGGGATGGCTTATACATTCTGTGTTGTAGGTTTGTTTGTTTTTACATTTGTCATGATTCTGTTTTCATCCCCAAAATTGAAATAGGTGTGCATCTAGTGCAGCCCTTCTGCAAACTTTTCATTTGCTGCCTCTCTATCCCAAAACTACCTCTCAGTACAGAGGGCCCTTCAACAAAACTTAGCCACTTTTTGGAAATGGAGCAAGACCTCCCACCTTGGGGACTTGAAGATGAAAAGGGAATGGGTGGTGCTGTGGTCTAAACCACTGGGCCTCTTGGGCTCGCTGATCAGAAGGTTGGCAGTTCAAATCCGCATGACAGGGTGAGCTCCCATTGCTCTCTCCCAATTCCTGCCAACCTAGAAGTTCGAAAGCATGCCAGTGCAAGCAGATAAATAGGTACTGCTGCGGTGGGAAAGTAAACGGCGTTTCTGTGTGCTCTGGTTTCTGTCACGGTGCTCTGTTGCACCAGAAGCAGTCTAGTCCTGATGGCCACATGATCTGGAAAGCTGTCTGTGGACAAACGCCGGCTCCCTTGGCCTGAAAGCAGAGATGAGCACTGCACCCCATAGTTGCCTTTGACTGGACTTAACTGTCCAGGGGTCCTTTACCTTTACCTTTACCTTTACCTTTACCTTTACCTTTACCTTTACCTTTACCTTTACCTTTACCTTTACCTTTACTTTTACCTTTACCAACCAAATGATCAAGGGGATGGAGCAACTCTTCTATGACCAAAGAAGCACTCTTAGTATAGAGCAGGGGCCGGCAACCTAAGGCCCATGGGCCACAAGCAGCCCACAGGTGTCATTTAACCGGCCCACGAGCTGCCCCTGAACTGAGCCGCCCGCTCGGTGAGTCCCCGCGTGCTGCACTAAACCGGTGCTGTGCGGCACGGAGACTTGCTTCTGCGGCACCGGAAATAACATCTGCCCATGTGCAGATGCAGATGCCAGAAATTGTGGGGGCGCGCACTCACACGCGCACAGGACCCAGCCCACGGAGGAATCTCCACTGGAGTGAACCAGCTCAGGCAAGGTAAACCTTGCCGACCCCTGTTACAGAGAAAAGACAAGGAAGAGGTGACATGACAGTGGCTTATAAAATTATGCATGGTATGGAGAAAGTGGAGAGAGAGAGAAATTATCTCCCTCTCTCGTAACACATCCAATGGACATCCAATGAAGCTGAATGTTGGAAGATTCAGGAAAGATAAAATAAAATTCTTCATGCAGCAGATAGTTAAACTATGGAGTTTGCAGCAGGAAGCAATGATGATCGCCAAGAGGGGTGGCTTTAAAAGAGAATGGGACAAATTCAGGGAGGGTGTCTGTTCGTGACTACTGGGCGCAATGGCTATGCTCTTCCTTATGTCTGGAGGCAGTGTGCTTCCCAATACCAGCTGATGTTTCTCTCATGTCCTACTTGCAGGCATCCCATAGGCTTTGGGGATGAAGCTGAATGAAATGGACACTGGGGGAGGGGAGAGAGGATTTTACCTGATATACACTTCTCTACCTGTCAGGTTGCTGTCCATGTCAATAATATTTGATTGGAAACATCTCTGCTCATGAAAAAAGCCCAGAAGGGGAGGTGACTTGTAGCTGTTCATGCATAGCTGTTATAAATGAGCATTCCCTGTCCTCCTTTTACTTTCTCTTGGCAAGAACTGTTGTAGTTTGGACTGACCTTCTAGGCCAACAACTATCCCTACAACCAGTGAAGTAAGAATTAATGTGAGCTGGTCCTTGAGCGCCACTGCAAAATGCTTTGTTATTATGAAGGGTGGACTGACAGAATATTAGCCCCCTCAAACTGTTTTCAAAGAGGGACCCACTCCTTGCCAAGAAGGGGAATTTGGGAAGGCCTGTTTTCCTCTTGTCTCTGGAGTCCTGCCTGAGTAGGAAATGGTTAAACAAAGAAGCTTGAAAGCCTTCGGGATTCAGCCAATCCTACAACCAAGCCCTGTCACTGCCACCTCTGCTTTCCACCTAGCTCTAGCAACACAAACAGCACAACTAAATCCTGCATCACAGAAGGAAAGAAGTGAATGAGGCAAGCTTCTTTTTAATAGTAAGAACAACAAAGGAGAGCAGGGCGGCAAGCCAGTGTCCCTATATGACTCGCACTTCCCCAGCCCATTCCTGAATGACGTCTACTAGCGCTTTCCTCCCCTCCCCTCCCTCTCCCCAGAGGCGTGAGCTGCCAAGCCCTCCTTCTCCGTATCAAAGAGGGGAGTTTTCCCAGCAGCATCCTCTGCTTCAGTTTCCAGTCAGTTTACAAGCTTAGAATCCCTTTGTCTCCATGTTTAAAGGAAGCGAAGGAAAGTTTGGGCAAGAGCAGAGTGTGGCGTGATTCATCTACAATTTGCCAACTTTGGGTAGCAACAGAGAGGATAGCTATTATTCATTAAACATGAAAGCTCCAGTAAGGGAGGGTGTCAGGAGAGGCAACTCAAAGGATGCAAACTTGAAAGAAATACCCTTTCAAATAAAGGGGACTTAATTCTAAAGCAAGCATTTAGGACTGAGGTGCCTGTTGTTTTTAGTGGACTATGGAGGGTGGTGTCACTTGTTCTTTGGAAAGCATGTTTTTAATGCCTTTACCAAGCAAAGCCCTGGTTTGTTGGTTATTCTGGAGGTTACTACAAAATGGGAGGAAGGGCGCGTCAGAAGCAGCTCAACAGTGAGGCAGCAGCTCACCTCGCCTCCAGCTGCAGCTTGGGTGTGGCTACAGGTGGCAGAATGAGAGGCGGGCAGATCCAGCCCATGGAGTATAACCCACCAGGAAGTTCTCCCAGCCGCTTGAAATTAAAGGGAGTTCCTATGCCAGGCCATGGCTGTGCTTGCACAGATCCTGACCGTTTTGAAGGGTCTTTCATGGAAGAACTTCCTGGTGGGTTGTGCTTCATGTTGTGGGAGGCACCAAACTGCCTTGGGTCATCCTTGTATTCTGCAAAATCATTAACCCGCACAACTACAAGTGGGTAACCAGCAGCCACTGGTCATATGAACTGAAAAGCAGTGCCAACTCTTAAATAAGGAGAGCGGGGGGGACGGACCCAGAAACGGCTGGCTGTTGCCATTAACTTCCTTGCACTCTGACTCGCGGCTCCCTTGATAAGAGCAAAAGTGGAAACAATAAGCCCCAGTCATGGTTGGTGTTGGAAAGGAGGCCAGTTTACTCATTGTGGCCAATGAATTGCCAAGATGATTTCCCCCCTCCTTGTGAAAATTTGTTGAAGAAAAGAGGTGACTATATTTTTGACACTATTATTGACAGTTTTTGTTCTACACTTTGCTTTAAGCACTAACCACTCTACTCTCTGTGTTGGTTACTCTTGGGTGCCCCGTTATGGATTCTGATCAATGTGTCCCTCTCTCCTTTTCATTCTTTTAATTTCTAGGCGACCTTTTAACAGATTGGGTCTCAGTATAGCTTGCGATACCAGAAGGTTCGCTGCAGAGAAACCATAGAAATGTAGACAGTACCACCGAAAGACAGTACTTACAATATAGAGAGCACCAAAATACCCCACGTCTCCACATCACTGTAAAACAAACAACCAAATAGCAACAACACCCACATGCTCCTTTTCCTAGAAGGGGCTGTTCTGCCAGCTATAAGTGGAGGAAGCTGAAACAATGCCTGGAAATAGGGCATGGGTTAAGGAGGGAGCAGGAGGGAGCAGAGATAGTGAAGAAAGGAGGGCAGCAGGTCACAGTTACACTTCTGTGTTTATTAAGGACAGGCTCGGCTGAACTACCTGTTACAGAAGCAACAAGAGCTGCAATGTAAGTTTTTAGGTTTACCGTTTTTCTCATTAACTTGTCCCAGACTTCAGTCCTGGGAGCCTGAACATCAGCCAGTTTCTCTTCCCCCTCCTTCCAACAAAGCTATTGGAAATAGACCAGCCAGTCACTAACCTGTGTGGGTCCGTAAGTGAGCCTTCAGATGGGACGACTTGCCGTAAACCTTTTCGCATCCCGCATAGTGGCATTTATGCTTCTTCTGAGGTAATTCAGGCTCAGTCCGACATCTTCCTTGTCTGCTTCTTTGCCTGGGGTTTGGCTGACTTGGTGCCCCCAAGCTGGTAGGTGTGGTTGCTCTGCCTCCTCCACGTTTGCCGGCCAGCAAGACACTTTCTTCCCCAAACTCTTTGTGGGAAAGAGAAGCCCCCCCTCTGTCAACGCTCTCAAGATTCTCCCCCTGAGGCGAGGAAAGCTTTGGTGGAACATGCTGGTTTAGGTCAGCTAAAATGCTGGCCACAGCATATACAGAGGACCCACCTCCATTGTCTCTCCCAACCTCTTTCACTTCGGGTTTCTCAGCTCTGTTTGAGATGATGCGGGGGGCAGCTCTCCCAACTGGCTGAGGGGCCGGTTCCCTCATGGAGCTGTGGATTACAGCACGGCTGGACATGGAGACAAGGCACTCGGCAGCAAAGTAGGCGGCTGTTGCCATTTTTCACGCCTCCTGAGGTGTATAAATCAACTGCAATTTTTCCTTTTGTGTTAACCTTCAAGAAACCCACATACACGCTCCTGGAGATTTCCTTTTTGTAGAAAATGAGATAGCTGGTTCCACAGCTCCCTGAAAAGTACTTTCTTTGTATGGGTCACACCCAGTTTCTCTCTTTCTGAAGAGGAAAGGCATCCAGGGAAAACACCAAGCAAAACAAACCCCGTCCGGAACAGCTTTTTGTCTGAAACAAAATTAATGAAGGTTGTCCACAATAACAAGCCTGCAGTTCCTCCAGTCTCCCGGGTGCATTCTGACGGCAGGACTGAGCTGGTCCGTTATTACTCCTTGGATTGCTTCAGACCCTCAAAGGGGTGTGGCTTTGCCAAACATCTGGCCGTGATGTCACATAGAAGCTGTACCCTGAGCTGATCAGGTTAGCAGCAAGTTGAGACTTCAGCTGCTCCTGCTGCTGCCGCCCGAGAGCCAGCGGAGAGAACAGAGCAGCAGCAATGCAGAGCAAGCAATGTGGCTGTGAACTTGAGTTTGGACAGAGCCTAAGAGCAAGTTAAACGAAAGGAAGGAGCTGATTGGCTTGGGATTAGCCAATCAAAATAAAAAGATCCACATTTGCACTTCTCTGTGGGCTAATGCATCCCCCCCCCCCCCGTATGACCCAACAGAAGGCAAGAAATTCAAGATTACTCTTAGGCTTCTCTTATGCAAGACAAAATATCTCCTTGCAGAAAGAGGTTGCCTTTTCCTCTGGCAAAACAGTACATGTGCAGTTGAAAAGCTTTCTTGTGTGTGCACATGCTGTCATGCGCAAAGTGACTAATGATGTAAGTAACTTTTGCTGCGGTCATTAACCTCTTATTTGTTTTCAGGCACATTCCTTCTGCAGAGCCTTCACAACTTGAGGGCACAATACAGTAAAGTGTTTACTAGGGAAGGGCAATTTAACAAGCCTTGAATTCTCTCAGGCACCTTGGACCCAGTACTTGAAATACAAAGGTGACGCTAGTAATGCCAACCCAGGAATGTTTCATAGAGTTGTGAAAAACAAATGAACCCACTGCAAATGTTGGTGGAACAGAACAGGCACAAACAATGTGTTTTTAGTTAACTGCAGTTCCACACTTTAATCCTTTTTTAAAAGGCAACTTGCTGGTGACTTCGGTCATCATCAGCAAACTGTCATTACTTTAATGTAAAGAGCTCTGCAATCTGTCACTGTCAGCAACTGCCAAGCGCCAAGCTGGATGGCTGCGTATTCTTGTGACCAATGTCACAATTAGGTGAGCACATACTGTTTTGATGAAAAGTCTAGAAGTTTCACCCTTTAGATTTGTCTCAGATATCACTTTAAAGAAAATTCAGCCATAACTCTAAAAATAAGCGGTGGGCCCCTGATTTAGCCCCAAAGTGGGCTTTCTAGGGGAAAGTGTTGTGGCAAAGGCAAAATGGCCTAGACCCATACTTCCTAGGTGAGGGAGAAATGGGAGTGTGGACAAACCCTTGATTTTTGTGATGGAAGCATAATTAGAAATTGCACCAGATTGCATACTCTAGAAGGCAGCTCCCTGAATACAGTGTGTGGCTTGTTGTAGACAATCTTTCTGGCCTATGCACTCAAATGTCATCTTAGAAAAGCTAAAGGTTGCACAGAAATGGACACATGCTCAACTGTATAGGTTCCTTCTACAACAGCATGGGCATCTTACTCATAGACTTTAGTGGCGCAGGGCGCCAGTGTCTGGTAAGGAGAGTCAGGGCGCGCTCCATTCCCCACTCTGCTCCTCACCTCTCAGCCACCCATTGGAGTGCACTGCCTCCAGCTCAGGGAAGCCCCTTTGTGTCCCCTCCCGCCAGGGCTGCCTGGGTGCCTGATGGGCGCGATTGGGGGCAGGCGGGCGCCCCTCTCTGGCCGTGTCGCTGCCTGCGCACCTCCCTGCGGAGTCTGTGAATGGAGCAGGGAAGCGCCCTGTGCAATCCTGGCGCCAAGCGAGGATGGCACAGTCGACATGCCACCTGATCTGCTTGCTGGCCCTCCTGTGGCGCAGACTTCCCCAGATGGGGGCAAGTAAGGGTCACCATCTACCCAAATCAACATCTACAAACGCACCTCTTTCTCTTTCATTCCTTCCTTCTTTTGCTGTCTTGAGGTAATGGGAGTTGTAGTCCCAAACTTCTGGAAGGCACCAGGTTGGCTGCTGTAAACAATACCAAGCTAAGATGGACCATTGGTCTGACTCAGTATGAGGCAACATAACAAAAGCACTAGTCAGGAGACCCTGGGCAGGCTCCCATCCAGTAACTGGGTTCTGGGAGTTGAAGGCAGTTAGCTTCCTGTGTTTGTCTATCTGGGTTTTAAAATACAGCATTGTGCTCTGGCTGTTCTAGAGGATTCACCTGACCCACCCTCCCCCTTTCTTTTTTAAACCTTCTGGTGGTTGCCCTTTCGTGGCTAAGAATCACTGACTAGAAACGAGTGTGTTGGTTGTGCTCAGTCCAGCAGGTGCCACCTAATTGCATGTGTTCATTTCGCAGCTGCCATGTGGGCCCAATGGCCAGCTGAGGAGGAGGAGGAGGAGGAGGAGGAGGAGGAGGAGGAGGAGGAGGAGGAAAGTTCATCTGAACCCTGGCATGGGCAACAGCCTTCTCAAACAATAGCACCATTGTTCTTGAGCAGGGTCGGTGAACGCCCAGGGGCAATGCTCAGAGATTAACACTTTTAAATTATTCCATGCTGTACAAATGCTGAACAAAGCTCCTCAAACCCATAATAACATAATGTCATGTGTGTGTTTGTTTTTCTTCAAAGTTGAAAAATTGTAAACACACACACACACACACGCGAAATAGATGGCCTTTGAGAACAAATGGGATTCCATTCCTCCTTGCAACAAAAGTGCCCACTCTCATGATTTCATTTCTGTTACACAAAGATAGAGAATTAAGTTGCAGCTGCAATGCTCCCAGATGTAACTATGCTCATTAATGTGAGTTATTCTTTTTTTCTTTGACTTTCCTCCCGCTTCGTACGCTTGTTTTGCTTTATGTTCTAGCCTGATCAGGCATGAGAGCTTGAGTTATAATAAGGATGTTGTGTTCATTTTCAGAGATGGAAGTTTTAATCACTTGTTGCAGTTCTCGTTAGCGCCCACCACTCCCAGCGGGGTTCCACTAGCCAGACCTCATGAACACATGCTTTATAATGCAGCTGAATTTGATAGATTAAAAACTTGCAGCCAAAGCTTTTTGAGGCTGTAGATGCTGTGTATATTTCTACTTGCATTGGCTATCTAAGGTCCCACTACACTGTCTGCTCAGATTAGAACACCATAATATTTAATGCTATATGGAAATATTTTATTAATTGCATAGGGGTTTATTGATTACATAGGGAGCGCTGGCACCAGGTGTGGTCATCTTACAGTGCTCTAGCTGATGTGGCTTGGCAATCTCTTTTATGAAGCCCCATGCTTCATGCAGGGCCCTAATTGTGTCCCTGGCACAATTCCCAGATTATTCTCTGGAAAGACCCAGCGCTGGCTGCCATATTTTGACGACATTATTCTATGTGGCTCAATGCAAGGTGGGCAAACGGTTCTCCCCTCAGATGTAATTGATGTTCCACTGTCTGAACTGCACAGAGCTTGGCACTGTGTCTAGCACATTCCACTCGTCTCTTCTCTTCCCCAGAAGTCGCAGGGATGTTGCTCGGCCCCTGGAACTCCCTGCCCAGGGTATTGTCTTTCAGTGCTTGTGTCTCAAAATTGCTGGGAGGTTCACAAAACAAGCTTTTCTGCAGTTAATCAGCACCATTTATTTGTTTGTTTGTTTGTTTGTTTGTTTGTTTATGTATATACATAATTGTTTAGAAGCTTTTGTTCAAGCGGGGTTGTAGCTGTTATTGATATTTTTTTGTATTTTTAGATCCTATTATGATTTAATGTAGAAATTGTTCAGTCTGCTTGTGTTCTTTCTGATGTGTTTTATATTTATTGTTTATGACTACAGTATTTTTCTTAGATTTGTAATCATGTAATTTTTTCCATGTTGTATGCCACCTTGAACATGGTTTTAACTATGAAAAGGTGGCATACAAATGAAATGGTTTGTTTATTTATTCGTAACAGCTGCATTGCGTCCTTCCTTGGTGCCGAGGGCAAACATGCGCACCTACGGGAACGCACCAGGCGGGACCAGGGGCTGGGCGCAGACAAAACCCACCGCACTGGCCCAACTGTTACTGCTGCCGCCACTGGCTGGGTGTGGGGCACAAGGGGTTTGTGGGGCCACACTGTGCCATACTGCCTGCCTGTGCAGGGGCAAGCCTGGCTGGCTGATGCCACCCTTGGTGGGTGCATCCCACTAACACTGCCATTCAGCAAGGAGGCTGGGGGTGTGGCGGCAAGACCCCCAGGGGCAGGCAGGCTGAGGATCCCTGTGAGAGGGCACCTGGCTCATGCCCCCCTCAAAATCATGTGCCCGGGGCTATGACCCCCCTGGTTCTGCCCCTGATTTATAAGCAGAGTGGGTCATTTTTTTCTGGCTTCTATTGTTGCCTTTCTCTCTGCACACCAGCTCTGCATTTCTTCACTGTTTCTTGATGCCTTTTACTGTTTTATTACTGCGTGGCTTCATCTCATTTTTAAATGGAGGCGTCCTGACAGATACAGCTGCCTGTTTGCAAGGCCCCTCCTACCTTGTGACATGGTGTGCATTCCGGGGCCCTATTGCCCCTCAGAGGTGGGCCTTATTATCCTCATCCCTGTGGCCTGGTGGCCCTGGCCACAGTGGCAAAGCAAGGTCAGGGGGCACCCGGTGCGGAAAATTTCTTATCAACCCCCTCCACATTGAAATTATGGTTTTTTGCCTGCAAAAATGGTTTGACTTTATTTCATATTGGGGGGGGGAGCCAGAGTTGTTGAGTTTTCTGGGGGGAGCCAAAGTCTGCCTGCACCCTACAGCTGAGGGGGAGCCAGCGGGCAGACCGTTTTGGCCGCGGGAAGCCCGCGTACGCCAAAGGCACAGCATCTCTCACAGACGCTGAGTTCCGCACAGCATTTTGTCACCCCCCTCGGAGGTGACACCTGGGGCGGACTGCACCCACCACAGCCACCTTGCTCCACCCCCGCCTGAGCAGTCTGGGATATGCAGGCAGATCTCGGTTTGAGAAAGCAGGCCTGGAAGTGCCTCACAGAGGGCTGAATAATGGTTTTTCACCAGCACATCCTTGCCATCCAATTCATTGCTGAGGAAGCTGGTGGGGAAAACAGTAGTGGCATTGCAGCTTTTCGGCTCAGAGAATGGGTAGATGTGGATGGCACTGAGTGGGCTTGGGAAAAGGGGTGGGGAATCTCCTCATCTCTCCTCCTGCATGAAACACAACTGGCCACTAGCTAATAACTAAAGAAAAGTTGCACTGTTGTTCTGAAGCATCTTCAAATAATGAATATACCATTCCATTCAGAGGAGAAACCAGTAGTGGGTGTTAGATATTTGCAAATATATACCCAGGCTCAAGAGCAGTCTACAGGAGCAACCATGACAGAAAACAAAGGCCCTGGAACTGGCTCCGATGTGATCCTTAACCAGTAAACCAGTAAACTCCTCAACGGCTACTGTGAACTGGGACACAAAGAAGACCCAGGGCGCTCATGGCATCCTCCTCCCTCCCTCCTCCAATCCTGGCCAAACACCCCCACAACCATCTGCATAGCCCTGGCATGAGCTTCAATATACAAAGTCCCCATTGTATTCCACATGCAAGTAATACCTATGTATATTTCAACAGACGTAATGTACTGTGGTAAGTCAATGGGGCAATTACAGGCAATGTGTGCAGAGCAGATCAAAGGGGATGGTTGGGTTTCTTTCCTCATGTCTGAAAGAATTGGATTTTGCCTACTTAAAATATTTCAGGACACTGCAACGTTTCACTGCTCATTAGCATTTTCCATGCTTCATCTGACGGGGTTTCAGATTTTATATATATATATTATTTTTTCAGTTGCTTTACAGTGGGACAAAAACCAGCCTTTTGTTTTACTTTGATTGCACTTAATTTCATTTTATTTATTTACTTAGATGACTTGCTCCCTCAATGCCCAGGACTTAGAGCTTTATGAAGAAAGAAAGAAAGAAAGAAAGAAAGAAAGAAAGAAAGAAAGAAAGAAAGAAAGAAAGGTAAAATGTAAGCCAGTTAAAAGCTTAACTCCATATATGAAAAGTAAGTCCAAATAGAAAGTCTTGCCAAAGGGTTGGAGCTTCTTGGCACATGTCTGAGGAGGGAAAAGGAGTCCCACAGCCTTCAAAAACACCAATGGACCCTGATCGTCCATAATGAGTGCCGGGCAGTTGGACAAATCAACCATAGTCTAAGAAATTACAGTGTGGCAGGAATATGTCGCTGCCCAGTGGAGAGCACTTGCCCAAACTCTCCGTTTCCAGGATCTGCAGGCAGGACTTACTGGACATCAGTTTGTGGGATCAGCAGCAAGCAGCGCTGTCCAGGGTGAGCACGGATCAACTTCCAGAGGGAACAGTCTGAGGTCAATAAGGCCAGAGGCAAATAACACAATCAAAGGCCAGCAAGATGCCAAGTTCCAAAGGCAGAAACCAAAAGTTTGATGGTGCAAAGGCAGGTAGCATAATCAAAGGCAGCATTACAAGGGGAAAGAGCAAGAACTTACTCACTGCAAGGTTTTGGGTGACACAAATTGCTCAGATTGAGGAAACTTTATACAGTCTGGTGAGCAGGGATTGGACAGCAGAGTCAGGTGACTGAGTGGTCAGGCAGACAAGAAGGTCTGTTCTGCAGTTTGGGAAGGGTCCTTGAATCATCAAGCTTAATCTGCAAAATGTGTGGACGATACAAGGAGGTGATGTTGCCGGCAGTCAAGTGAGGGAAGCTGGCTGCTGGAAACAGACCCTTGGGCCTGTGTGCACATGGACATTTGTGTTCACACACAGGCACTACAGAATGTGCAGAACTGTCCCAGTGATTACTGATGAAAAGGGATATGACACTTAGGAACACTTATTTAAAAAATAACAAGTGAGACATACATTTTCATGAGGGATTCTTATTCCAGCTGACATAAGAGAGCCAGGCTGACTTGCTCTTTTTTTATTCTTGCTGCAAATGTTATTATTATCCCCAGTTTGAGAATTGGCTTAATTAAACAATTCCATGTACAAGAAGTTACCACACAGCTACTTTTGTATCATGCACTCTGGTAGGAAGCGTGTGTGTGTCTTTCTATGAAAGGACGAAGACAGAATAACAAAACGTTAGTGCTCAGAATGGCAGGATTAGACAGTGCATCGCTACCATTTTTAATTCTGTTTCAATAGCTCAGTACACGAAGGCCATTGTCTAGGCCCAGCCCCTCTGCGTTTCTTCAGCAAAGAGAGACAGTGAATAGAGGCAATTATTTTGGGTTCTGGCTTTGTTCCACACAGTTAGCAATTCATAAGTCTTCACTTTCGTTCTAAAATTTACTCTTGGCTGAAATGCAAATGTACAGTACAAGTTATGCTTTCTCATGCCCTGCACTTTTTCCACAAAATGGGCTGTAACACTGTCTCATATTTGCTCTTCTGGTCTAACTTCAATAAATTCATTGGCAGTTGAGATTTCAGAGGCATGTTTGCCAGAGACACCAACACACACGCACATCCACGTATGGCGCGTCCATCTCCAACGTACGTGTGAGCTGTGTCCTGCACACTGGAACAAGGCTGCCTGGAGCAATGCTTATAACACTGGTTTGGTCTCTGTAGAATTTTTCAGGAAAGGTATTATAGCTTTCAGTTCCAAATGCAAAACATTTTTAATATCATCTAGGGCCATGCTAAATCCTAGCAAGAACTGGACGCGAGAAATGCTTCCAACAAGGTGGGAAAAGTCAGGCTGACAGAACCATTCTGCGCTTCTCCTCTGTACTGTCTCTCACTGCCTGATGACAAACTCAGTCCCGGGTTTCGGTTTCTGCCCAACTGTTCAATGTATGAATCTGGCACAACAAGGGCGAAAGGCACAACAGGTGGATTGCATGGCTTCCTACAAGGTGCGTCCTCTTGCCTCTTCCTTTTGAAGAGCCAGGTACAGGGGTGCCAACTTGAACAAAATATTGGGGGGCAGGTAAACCTCACCCCACATAATCGATCACAAGACACGGCGCATACACACCATTTGAATGGCAATTCCCCGTCAACTTGGGGGGCAGGATCCTCAGATATTTTATTGGGGGGACCTCAGCCCCTAGTAGTAGGCTCCTGTGATCAGGTGGGCACAAGCCTTAAGGTGGCAAAGAGGATGCATTTCTGCTATATGGGCAAGCAAACGGGTACTCTGGCGAGTGGGCGAGGCCTGTAAAGTTTGTTTGAGTTGGCACTGGCAGTTCCATGTCCTTGGTGATGGAGGTGCCTGCCCAATATCCGACTTACTCTCAGATGCCTCCCCAGAAGAGGTGCCTTATGGACAGAAATGGCAGGAGGGTCCAGGGACAGCAGCTTTTTCTGAGGTGCCTGGCTAGAGGTGCCTGATAATCATGGGGTGGGCACCACTCTGACAACCTTCCTGAGCCTTCCTCAGGATCCAGCTCCTGACCCACTTGACCCCTGACCCCCTTCGACACTTCTTGAGGCCCCAATTCCACCTCACTTATTCTGCTTGGGCCTTCCCATGGACCATCTATCTCCCATTCCCTGATCTCTTCCCCCACTTCTTTGGAATAGGACCATCCCCTCCATGGTATCTCCAGGGGACTCAGGGCATCCTCCTCCTTCAACCTCGGAGAAGTCACAGTAATTGTGACGTAGATGACTAAACTCCAAGGGGTCATTACAATGGTACCTCAGGTTACATATGCTTCAGGTTACAGACTCTGCTAACCCAGAAATAGTACCTCAGGTTAAGAACTTTGCTTCAGGATGAGAACAGAAATCGTTCTCCGGCGGTGCGGCAGCAGCAGGAGGCCCCATTAGCTAAAGTGGTGCTTCAGGTTAAGAACAGTTTCAGGTTAAGTACGGACCCCCGGAACGAATTAAGTACTTAACCCGAGGTACCACTGTATTCTGTAAAGTCTCTGAAACAACCACTGATTTGTTGTGGACTCCCTCCAGCATTGCGGGGGGGGGGTGGTGTTTGAAGACAGCCATAAGTGTGGAAGAAGCTGGATGGCTAAGTCAGGCCTGAGATTGCCATTTGCCTCCTTGTTGTCTGCCTTTCTCTGGGTGTGATACAGGCATGGGCAGGATCCACATTAAGGTCATCCAAGAGAGTTTCCCTCACCCACCCACCTCCCTGATATTTTGGGCCAGACCACAGGCTTCAAGTTCAAAAGCAGTGTGCCAAGACTTGCTTGCCAAAGGCTGCAAAGCTAACAGAGGTTGCTCCCACGTGCTCCTGTGGCAGGCCTGCAAGTCCCAGTCAGCAGGAAAAAATTGTAATGGGACTTATGAGAAAAGGGAGTGGAGGGCAACCTGGTAGTATTTATTTGCAGGCACCGTCCCATGTGAGCTAAGCAGAGGCAGGCAAAGAGCTACTTAAGCACCTCCCCCCACCCCCAGCAGGAGCAGCAGCAGAAGCTGGTTCAGATCCTGCCTTCTGAGGAGTAGCCACAGCCCATTGGTAAAGCAGCCATTTATCATGCAGGGTTCAGGTTCAATCTCTAGCATCAAAAGGATCAGTTAGCAGGTGATGAGGAAGACCTGCCTCTGGCTGGGGCTCCGGAGAGCTGCTACCCTCAAGAGCACTACTGTGACAGGTGGACCAGTTTCCTATGTATGTTGCAAACCTCCCTCCCTCTGGCCTGGCTTAGGCAGAGGTGTAATATGAAGCTACAGGTATGACGCTAAGAGTGTGCCTGCTCTTGCCATGTGCAGAAGTCTGGCTGATCCATTAGATGGCTTTGAGTCTCTCTTTCTTTCCATGTGTGTGTGTGTGTGTAAATGTTGCAATTGAGATAGGCTGGGCAGAGGTATGGGGGAAATGTCACCAGCTGCAAAAAAACAAAAAAAACCAGAGATGTTTTTCTGTTCTTGTGGTTACCATACAGAGTTAGGCAATATTTCATTTCCCAGCAGAAGTGCTTGACGCCTCTTATAAGTGTCAACACCACAAGAGGAGAGCGTATGTCAGGAATCCTGAGCAAACCCAAGTGGTTAAATTTCTTTCCCCCTCTTCTTAAGGTTAATTGATTTTAGACTTTCACAGAGGCTGGGGTTAGCAGGGTTAGGGAGGAGGAGATCTGCTAGGTGGGAACTGCAAGATTGTGAGTGGCACGTCCTCAGTACTGAAGGGCCCTGCAGTTGTGTTCTGGAAAGAAGCTCTGCCAAACAGTCACATCTGCTGATTCCAAGCGCAACAGGGTCAAGTTTCCCTGTTCCCACCACACTACTGAAATGAGTGCGGAGCTCTGCAAGCACTTGGTGGAGCTTGCTCAAGGAAGCTTGTGGTCAGAACTGAAGGGCTTCTTTCCTCCAGAAACAGACATCCGGATCATCTTCTAGGACAGCTAGAAAGATGCAGCTTGGCATAGGTTGCTTTGCAGATGAAAAAAAAAAAGACAAATGCCACCCAAGAGAAATAGACCCAACAGATCTTTTAATAATGAGCACAGAATCCAGAGTGGGGATCCTATTATTATTATTATTATTATTTAAAAAAATTACATTTAAATCCTGCCTTTTCTCCAAGAAGTTCAAGGAAGCATGTGTAAATGGACCATGGTGGTCCTTGGGATTTCAACGTGGCCAACACTCTAACCTCCATACCACACTGGTCATGACTAAATGCAAATGGCTTCATACTCTTCAGCATGCCATATGAGAGAATTGGCCTGACCACCAACACCCCTTCCTGCTCTAATATTGCAGTTTCTGAAGTTTCTCCCATCTGCCGAATGCTCTGCACTGCTAGAACAGTCAAAGTGGTGTTTTCTCCTGTAGATCAAAGATATACTATGGGGGGGGGGGAATAACTGCCCTACTGTCTGTTATCAGTTGTCCAAAATGACCTTGGGCAGCATGTGAAAAGACAGACTCTGCATTGCATTTCAGCATTCATGCATGTACTTGTTACATGTATGCTCATTGCAGGTGAGATGCATCCATCCTCTCAACTCAACTGAACTATTCTAAAATCCACAGACTTTTTGCAGAGGGAGAGGCTAAACCTTGAGGAATGCAGGTCTGGCAATTGCAACCATTTAACAACAGGGCATCTCTACAACTTGGAACTCTGATTTAGCAGGGATAAACAGGAGTTGCCCTTGGGTTGGAGCTAGTGCAATATTGTAGTCGCTTTGCTGTTTCCCCCTTAAAGGTCATCACATGTCTCAAAGTTAGCCATGGCCTGAGGGGGTGACTTCCAGGTCTGCATGCTAGAGCGCTTTTATGGCCTGACAGCACAGGCTGCAGTATAGAGGAGAATCATAGAGGTGGAAGGGACCATGAGGGTCATCTAGTCCAACCCCCTACAATGTAAGGATATTTTGTCCAACATGGGGTTTGAACCCATGACCCTAAGATTAAAAGTCTCATGCTCTACCAACTGAGCCATCCCAGCTTCAGCACAGTGGTGGCCCCATGTGCCTTTAGACCATGATGAAGTCTCTAGAATATCCCTGTCTCTTAGGCAGCGCACTGGCTCTTCCTGGCCTGCTGTCCAGGTTCAGCCTTGCCTAGACTTGGGGCCTGTGGTCTCCTTGGAGGAGGAGCAAGAAGAGCAGTTTTACAAGCTGCCAGTGACCCTGAAGAGTTGTTGGATCAAGGTGTCCCTTCCCCAGGGCTGGAGGTTTTTGGGTGGCCTGCCTAGGTTAGGCCTGCCTAACTGCCTAGGTTTTTGGGTGGCTTTCAGACCTGCCCATCCGCATTTCCCACAGGGCCACAGGTGCAGAAGAGACAGCCAGGGCTGTTGCTGAACTGCACACAACGTTACTCAGGAGGAGGGGAAAGCAAAATAATCCTGCCGCCTTCTCCTGTCTTCCTGTTTCTCCTGCACACTGCAGGGAAGGTTCGCCAAGCCCTGGGAAGGAATCTTGAGTGGGGGAGAGTGACCCACCAGCAGCTCCTGCTTCACCGGACGTCTGTGCTTCCACTCATTTATTCATTCTTTCCCTGACCACTTGACTAAGTTATGCTTCTTCTTCAGTTTCCTATGAGATTCTCTGGGCTAATTGTCCCTGCTCAGAACTGTGCTGCAGGCGCCTTTGACTAGGCAATTAATTAACAGGTTAAAGTGCACTTGCCACCCCACCCACCGCCAAGCTCTGCCCGCAAGTGAGCTGCGAAATTCACCTCCATTCTCCCATTCTGCAAGTCAATTATTCCTACCTCTTTTCCCATTTAGCCACTTACTGACCCATGAAAGGTGAAAAGTGCCCGTTCTTATCAGCTCCACTTGCCAGAGAGCCATTGATTGGCAAGCGACTGGGACAAGGCATGTCTCAGCATAATGAGCCATCTTTGTCCTTGAGCAGTTTAGGCAGCCCCTGACCCCACAGCCACCCACGAGTCCAAACAAGCGGGGGGGAGAGCCTTTTGTAGCCCAGGGGCCACTTTACCTTCTAGGGGCCACATGCTGGTGGTGCATGAGGGTCAGAGGCAAAACTGTACTTTTGTACCTTGGGGTACACTCTATCCACCAAACTTTCCAGCCAAGCAAAACCACATGGAATGTAAAGTGTGGGCAGCCAGGGCGTGACTGGTAGAGATGGGGGGTGGCCTGACATCTCTCCCCCCCCCCAATATGGTTCCTATCATTCCTACAGCTGCACCCCTCCTTCCAATGACCTGGGTGTACAGGGAACACCCTGTGGAGATAGAATGATGCTATAAATGGCGGAGAATCATTCTTAATGCCAGGGGCTTTCCTCCCACTCTGAGCCTTAGTGCTTTGTGTAGATCAGGGAGTTTTGGCAGGCGCAACTTGTTGTGGCATGGGGCGAAGGGGCAGGGCTGAGAAGCCTATCCAAACGTCCCTCCACTGCACAGGTACTGGAAGTGGAGGAGGCCTGCATTCTGTTGTATCAGCTCACCCTCCAGCCTGCAGAACCAGCTGTTCAGTAGAGACTGGAGACTGGGGGCAAGACTATTGTGGAAAAAATGGCTGTAGCAGAACTTCTCAAGGAAAGAAGCTTCAGTTGTGCTCTTCCATAGAGATCTGGTTGTGGGGGCCCCACAAGCCTCAGGAAGGCCAGAGGCTAAGTCATTAAAGCCTCCAGATTTGCAGTGCAAGACAGCTGCATGCGGGCTGTGTTTGAATGAGGAGTGAGCCCTGTGTGCGACTGGGTAGGGGAACTGTAGCCCTTTTAAGTACTGTGTTTTCAGCTGCAGCTGCTGCTGTCCTTAGGTGACCCTGCTGCTGAGTAGCTCCTCCATACTCCATGGAGCTATTAATACTCACACAAGGGGGAGGGCTTGTTCGCTGCTAAGCACGCGATGGGCGCTCCCCACTCAGCTTCAAGACACAGAGAGCTATCACTTGCCGGAAAACCCAACCCTAAGCAGCCCTTTTCTGAGCCAGCCTTCCACTGCACATAACTGGCTGTCAGAAAAGGCTTGAGAATTAAATCGCCCCACACTGCCAGCTTAGGAATCCTGAGAGGGGGACAAACTTGTGTGGTTGTGAGATTAATTCTTAGCATTAATATACAGTATATCTTTAGAACAATCAAAATTGGAGTAGTAGAGCAAAATGGGGCTGTAGTAGAGCAAAATGGTTTGCATGCAGAAGCTCCCAGGTTCAGACCCTTGCCATTGCCAGGGTCACCCCCCCCCCTTAAAGTACCAGGGGGCAGGACCTCAGCCTGAAACTTTGGGGGTCTCCTGCCAGTCAGAGTAAGGAACACTGGGCCAGATGGAGAAATACTTTGTCCTAGCCAGTTTCCTAAAACATTTTGCATACATTATTGTGCTCTAATCTTTACAACACTGTTTGGTGCACATTGCAGATGGAGGAGTGGGGCAGCAGGGTGTAAGCTGAGAGATTGTAGCCAATAGAAGGCTGCCTTATTAATTCATGAAAGAGTTTAGGCTTAAGCTGGGGACTTTCAGATATCATAGGTTGCTCACTTAGTCTCCAGGCTATACAAACACTCTTTGAGTCAGTGGCAGAGGAAGGGGTGTGGGGGTGCGGGGCGCCCTAGGTGTCATCACTGCTTTGAGTAAAGTAAAAGGTATCCATTTCAATGCAACCTTAATACCAGCAAAGTTCTGTGAGAGAAGACTCGGTGGTTGCTGAGTGTAGGAACAGGGCAGCTGCAATTGCTGATTGGAGGTGCAATTCAAATATCTGGAGGGCACCATATTGGCAAAAGCTGAAGTAAGTTTTTTCAGTCATGTGTAATTGGAGCTGAAGCAGCATTCTTGGTATGAAAGCAGGAGTGTTCCAAACAATGGTGGGACCTGAGGTCTCAAATTTCAGTGGTGCCTTGTGCAGTGCCAAAATTTGGTGCCCCCTGCCTCTTGCACTCTATAATAATAGTTGTAGCATCCCCTGCAGCACCCCTGAGGCTCCACACCCAGTGTGACCAAACTGGTTGCGCTCCCCTAAATCTGCCTCAGGTTCCAAGCATGTCTCTATTTTAGTTTGTGAAACGTTGATATGTAGTCTTGATGGGGGAGCTTCTGACTGCAACCTTCTGAGCTCATGCAATGCTATGGAATGTGCACCAACATCTCCCAAGGGAATAGAATATCCATGATGGCTTCCGGGTTAGCGCCAACATCTAATGGCGGATTCCCTCCGATCTCCGGAGGGAATCGGCTCAGTAGGGATCGGGTTCTGCTGCGCCAGCGACGCAGAGACCCTTAAAAACCACAGGTGTGGATGCCTGTGGACATGGTGACTCGGCGGGCACCATTAACGCCCCCCCGACCCGCAAAGTAGCCTTTTTAAAGGCTGCGGAACGGGGGCGGGGAGCGGCGCAGTGCTGAGAGTCCTCTGCTTCCCCCTGCTGAGCGAAGCCGCATGCCATGGATGGAGAGCGCTGACTTTTTCCTTCAATATTCGGACTAAAAGCAACAACCCGTGAGTAATACGGAAATTGGACTTTAAAGGGAAATTCTTTTTTAAAATTCGGCACGATCGGGGGAAGTGTAAAAAGGAAGTCCACCCCCCCCCCCGCCTTGTAGATAGTCTAAAGCAAGGACCAGCCAACTAAGGTTGGGAGAAACATCTTTGTCTTTTTGGAAGAAAAATTATTACCTTCGCGATTGGACAGTATATTTGATTTTGCTGGAGGATAAGAATTGGTTTAAATTAAAGTGCAACCCCCCGGGACCCGGGTGCGATCTGTGAAAGAGCCTGCTGGAAAGATACGGACTTTGACAGCTGTCAAACTAGCTGTCAAAGCTGGGAAATAAAAGGAAACGTTGCTTTCGGTGATTCTGCTGGCTAGATTTTCTTAAATTTGGATATAAATTGTCGGGAGCAAAGGAAAATAAGTCACATTTTGGTCTATTGGATTGAAATTATAAAGACACTAAGTAAACAGAATCCCCCTAGAGGGGAGTTTTGGAATACTGCAAGAAATGGCTGTAAGTGGAAAAATACTCGCTGAGCTGAATAGGACTTTTTATCTCCTGGGAAAGTTCCAGGACCAGAGCAACATCTTAACAACAAGGGCAACAGCACTGAATGATACCGTAAACAATCTTGTGGGAACAGGAAGAGATTTGACACAAGTTTTCGTTTCTGAACCAATAGCCCTTGAAGTTGAAACAGAAACTGCTGCAGCTGGGGAAACGAAGTTTGAAAAATCCCAAGAGACATATGAGGACTTGCTGGAAATTAAAGATGAAGCCACAACGTTGCAGAAGACAAAGCTGGACCAGAGGCCTGGTAGCATAAATTTGACTGAGATGGAAATTGGAGCTTTTGGGGCATATAGATTTAAAAGATTTAAGAAACAAAATTTGAGCTCCATTCTTAAATGCAGAGGCCTGCTTGGAAGAAAAATGGACATTATTGGGACAGAGCTTCTTCGAGAGTTGGTGTTGAAAACAAAGGACTGTCAAAAAGATCGGCAGAGAGAAACTGAGAGAGGTTTAAAAGCCTCAGGTGTTTGGGATCCAGGCTGAGAAATGGACGCATTTATGGACACTGGTTTGGGGATCAAAACCGGGAAAGGGAGGGTGGGATTTGGGAATCTGAAGGGTGATATAATCTGCTTAGATCTTGTTTATATGTTTATTTCTTTTTTGTAACTTTTATGGAATGTGGAAAAATCGTGGAAGGGAAATTTGGGCCGACTTTAGGAAAAAGTTTAAGATTAAATTAAAATTGGGTTTTTTAAATTTAATAGATATAAGGTTTTAAAAATAAATTGAGGAATGAAAGAAAGAAGAAAAGGAAAATAATACCATGACTTAACAAAATTATTAAATTAAGGTTGAGTAATAAGATATTTTTTTTAAAAAAAATAATTTTTATTAATTTTACAACATAAACAAAACAAACAAACATAACACGACTTCCCCAAACCTCCCCTTCACTGCATCCTTATTTTAAAATTTTTTTAGCAATCCTTCATCCCTTTTTATATTTAATTCTCTTTAAAGCTTTTTTTTTCTAAATTTCAATTTTTACAGCTGTAATTCTTTATATCCAATCCCTTGACATCTTAACATTCCGAAATTTTGCAACAATTTTTAAGATAGATTTTGAATTTTTTCCAGTCTTCTTCCACTGTCTCTCTCTTCTGGTCACGGATTCTGCCGGTCATCTCTGCCAGTCCCATGAATTCAGTCACCTTGGTCTGCCATTCTTCCAGAGTAGGTACTTCTTTAGTCTTCCAATACGTCGCCAAAAGAATTCTTGCTGCTGTTGTTGCGTACATAAAGAATGTTCTATCTTTCTTTGGAACCGTTTGGCCCACCATGCCCAAGAGAAAAGCCTCTGGTTTCTTTATAAATGTCCACTTAAGGATTTTCTTAATTTCATTATAGATCATTTCCCAGTAGGCCTTAATCTTCGGGCAGGTCCACCAAAGATGATAAAAAGTTCCTTCGCATTCATTACACTTCCAGCAATTGTTATTGGGCAAATGATATATCTTTGCAAGCTTGACTGGGGTCATGTACCACCTATAGATCATTTTCATTATATTCTCTTTCAAGGCACTACATGCCGTAAATTTAATACCTGTGGTCCATAACTGCTCCCAGTCAGCAAACATAATATCATGACCAGGTTGAGTAATAAGATAAGAACTTGTTGAGCGGAGAGTAATGAAATCATAATACAGAAGGGGGAGGTGTGAGGACGTCGAGGAAATAAGGTTTAAGAGAAAAAAGGATTGAAATTATACTTGTATTTTGTTCGTGTATGTTTGAGTATTTTTGTGTTTTAATGGAAACTTCAATAAATATCATTAAAAAAAAAAAGAATATCCATGATGAAACCAGTTTCTGTCATGGGAAGTAGGCCAACTTGTCTGAGATAACCCCTCATACGGAGTTGTCCTGTGGACAGTGATTGTCAAGCTAAGCAGGAACGGGGGGCAGGAGGAAGGCAACAGAAGGGACACAGTGGCTTATGAGAAGGGGCCAGGAGGCACAGCAGTCTGGGAAACAGCAAGGGGGTTGGGAGGGATTGATGGAGGAAGAGGGGGAAGGAAAAGAGCAGAGAAGGCAACTGAGGAAAGGAGGAGGCAAATGAGAAAAGGTAACTGTGGGAGAATCTCACCTGTCCTTCAGGAGTGGGTGGGTGGTAGGGAGAAGTATGCTAAGAGGACTGGGAGAGTGGCCAAGATAACTCAAGAAAGTGGGATGGATGATGCAATGGGCTTGGAATCAGGGGTGTGAAGAAATCCTACCTATAAGGGTAGGAGAAGATGAGGTTGGGATGGGGGCCGACAAGCTAGTATGAAAGTAAGGGAGCTTTGGAGGCCAAGAAACCAAGAGGCTGCACCCCAAGAGCTGAATGCTCAAGGTTTGCATAGAGAAACATTCCACCAGGAACAACTTCTCAGGTCCCTGCAGTGCAGGATGCTCATCCATCTGTTAGCTAGAGGCATAGGCAGGAAGGACAGAGAATTCTGATGTAAACAGAAACAGGAGAAGAAATTCCCAATATTCGCTTCCTGGAGCTGAAATCCATCCAGCAAGTATAGATAGTCTGTATTCACTATTGTTCCTTTCAATTCACAAATGATGGAGAATTAATTGTATTTCCCACCCATTTGCACTGAAATTAATGGGGTGAAACAATGTAATGACAATGCACCTTGCAAAAGTTATTTAATTAATCACATAACAAATTACATATTTTCTCCACAGCAAACGAGGTGAATAACATAGTTTTGGGTGGAAGGTGAACTGCAGTAGAATGGAAACGGCACTGTGTGCAATGAATACAGGCTGTAAGGTGAAACAGGGCCTTCTTAAATGCCTAAGCAATAGGGAGCAAATCTCAAGGATGCCTTGAAATAGGCACAGAGGAGGGGGAAACCCTGATATGTACAGTGGTACCTCTGGTTAAGAACTTAATTCGTTCCGGAGGTCCGTTCTTAACCTGAAACTGTTCTTAGCCTGAGGTACCACTTTAGCTAATGGGGCCTCCTGCTGCCACCACACGATTTCTGTTCTCATCCTGGGGCAAAGTTCTTAACCTGAGGTACTACTTCCAGGTTAGCAGAGTCTGTAACCCATAGTGTTTGTAATCCGAGGTACCACTGTACTGCTCCAGGCAAAGGTATGTGGATGACTCCAGTTTAGAAGTGGCACAGTGAGAGCCAATCACAGCTCTGGTGGAACCCTGCAGTTTACCAGGCTGTTTTTATCCAGGCTGTCAACTCAACCAATGGGGCCTGGTGACAGCAGAAAAATGTTTCCTAGGCTCAAAGCTTGTGAGGACAAAAGGAAAGGATTACCCCAGTCATTGTTCAGCTTGAAGGAGTGGGAGGGAGGGGAAGGTGAGAGCTGGGAAGAAATCCAGACTATCATGTGAGTACAAATCTTGGCCACCATTCCTAAGGGAGGGGCTATAGGTCTGTGGCAGAGCATCTGCTCTGCATGCAGAAGGTCCTGGGTTCAATCCCCAGCATCTTCAGGTAGGAGTGAGAATGTCCCCTGTCTGAAAGAGCCACTGCCAACCAGTGTAGACAACTCTGAGCTAGATGGGCCTATGGTCTGACCTCGTATAATGCAGCTCTCCCCTTGAGTACCTTCACATGCATTGTGGCAGTGACTCTGAAGCCCTTGCTTGGCTTGCTGGATTGTCTGCTTCTGTGGCCCTGGGGAGGTGGAGGGGAGATGAGAGCTGGCCAGGAATCTAGCGTCAGTGATAAGGTGGAGATGTGCTGGAGACTCTTGCTCCCTTTGCTCCTCCTCCTCCTCTGAAACCTTGGTTTTGAGGGCTGGGCAGGGCAGAACCCAGAGAGCAGTCAAGCATCTGCTTTACATGCATCTCCAAGCAGCAGATGATGCTGAAGGCCCTTCTCTGGATGAGCCTTTAGAGAACCTTGACAATGCTGGGCTGAGTGGGTGTCTGCAAAACAAGTCTCACCTGGTCTAGGGCAGCTTCCTGTCCTCTTAAACACTGAATTACAAAGTGTGTGTGTGTGTGTTTAGAAAAGGGAAACTATTATGGCTGGATCACTAGGACACCTGCTTCACAAGCCAGTACTGGACAGATTGTCACAGTAAACAAAAGCTACCAGAGAGGAAGAAGGTGCAATGGCAGCGAGGCATTCAGGCTGTGAGCCTTGGTGTGTTTGTGTGTGAAAATAAGTGCTCTAAGGGTACAGGACTGTCCTAAGTTGCGGGGGATGAGGCAGGCAGCACATTCAGCACCAGCTGATCATTGCATGTGCATAATGGGATTTCTGGCAGGTGTGATGCTGCTATCATGGACCATCTATCACAGATCCTCCCTCCCTCATCACCTTAGCCAATTATCTAACTGTGAGAGTCACGCTGGAAGGTGATCTAAGCCTATCATGAGCTTCCCATGTCTTAAGCAGATGGTGTGAATGTACCTGGAGGCAGCTCAGCCTTGGCTTTGTTGTACTGTGGTGAGCCTTAGCATAGACAGTTCCTGCCCACTTTGTTCTTTGAGCTGGCAAGGTCTGGGGAAGTAAAACCACTCCAACAAGGAGGGGGCAACATGGCCCTGCCTCCCCCCTTTAAATAAAAAAAGTTTTAGCACAAATTGTAAGCAGACAGAAGAGGCAATGCTTGTCCAGAGCCTTTGAAACAAAAGCCTGCTTGCCTGGTATGATTGTCTGTGCAGAGTTTGGAAAGTCCGCAGTTCAAAGCTCACCTTTGCCTTGAACTCACTAAGGCCAGGGACTTAGGCAAGTTGGAAAATTGTGTGACTGAGGCAGTCATACCTGCATATTTTTTTCTCTTAAAAATGTACTTAGCATTTATATAGCACTTCAGAATATTCAGGAAGAGACCATAGCTCAGTGGTCAGAGCGCAATGAGGAAGGTCCTCAGCAATCCGTTGCCATCTATTCAAAATAGATCAGACAGGAACTGATGGGAAAGATCCCTGGCTGATACCTAGAGAGCTGCTGCCAGTCAAAGTAGGCAATAAAGGACTGGATGGACAAATAGTCTGAATTGCTATGAGGCAGCTTTCTCTTTAAATACATATTGCACACAATTAACTTGCACGATTCCAACCTTACATGGTTGAAAACTGGCTGGCTGGCTGAAATCCTGCAAATTAATTGCATGCAGAGTAGAGAACTGAAAGGCTCCTCGCATGGAAAGAGCTTGTAAGCTCTCCGACTTGCTTACCGGGCTCTGAGAGGCTCTCGCAGGAACTCAGATGGTCCCCTGAGGAGCTTAAAAGCTCTCTGGCTTGCATGGGGTGTCAAGTTAGACTCATTCGGCACACCGAATGTAAGATTGCTCACATGGGACCAGTTCAGGTATACACATTTTTTCAAATATGAAATGTAAGCCCTGCACAAGACATGACCGTACTGTATTTACATGGATAGTGTCATTATGCAGTTTAGTCACTAGGAGACACTGGTCTTAGCAGAATCTGTCTAGAGTCAGGAACTTCCCATGTCTGTCCTTTTCTTGTACAAGAGAGAACTTGTTCAATGAATTTCTCATCTAGCTACTGACTGGTGTGTCCTCTGAGCCTCACATCATAGCCTTCCGTGACACATGGGCCCATGTGAGCATTCCATGCAGCTTCTTTAAAATGATTTTCAAAGTTTATTTCCTTGAAATATTTCTACCCCAACTTCCAACAATACAGCATTCAAGGTGACTAATATCACCTTTAACGTGTTTTGTTTGAATGGTGTTTGTTATCTAATGAACCTTCTATCTTGTTTGTGGCGGGTTTCCTGGGAAGCAAACAGTCAGCATTGCACATTGGGCCCAGCTAGAGAATGTCACCCCCTGTGCTCTTTTCTTCAAGGATGGGGTGTTCATTGACCCTGCTCCCCCAAGTATTTCTCTTCTTGATCTCCTCCTCCACAACAGCACAGGTCACGCTCATGCTGGGCACCAGCATAATCTCAGATCAGCAGCTGCCAGAGAGCGCCTGACGTTCATTTAACTTAACACCCATCCCTTTCTTCCTAGGTTGGCAGAGCAGTACTAATGTGTAAGGTGCACGAGTCACTAAGAGCTAGAGTGAACTGGGAGTGTTGTTCATCTTGAGCTTAGCTTTCTGGGGTGGGAGTAATCATAAAAATGTTGTTGTTTAAATCAGTGCTGCTGATATAGAGAGCAGACCTCATTTTCCATCAGGGCTTTCATCCCTATCCACACACTTTCCCTTCTGTCTCCTGACATTCTCGGTGTGCAGCAAATCAGTCTGTGGTAGCAACAGTTTATGTTAACAGGGCAGAAGTAATCTTCTAAGTGCAGCGACGCCCTCGGCCCACTGAACTCCCAGCGTCAAAGTAGGAACCTCAAGCGTGCATTCATAATGTGCTGCCCTTTGCACTTGGCAGACGTGAGTCAGTTTGCAAAAGGCTTTATGAACCCCTAGAGACCTTAGTGCCATGATATTCTTCCAAAGTGTCTACCAGCAAATTCCCTGTGTGTTATAAACAAGGGCTTTCTGTCAGGACCTGTTAAAGGATCATGCAAACAAGGGGCCCCAGTCTTTCTAACAGAACTTGATCAGCCCCAGGGAAAAGGGAGGGGTCAACACTGCAGCCTCACAGCCGAGAACTAAAGCAGGAGAGGATCAAGCAGATGGGAAGTGGGAGGAGACAGTGAAATCCATCCTTTAGGGGAGAAATAAGTACCATGGCCACACACAGACAAATGAGGATGTCATGGTGGAGGGAAGGTTATGCCACATGTGGGTATCCAGGGTATGTGGGGTGGATAGTTGCTTAGTAAGATGTACAAACATGCCTTTGACCTTTATATGACTTTGTGATCTGACCCCTGCATAATAATAATGCTTGTGTCTTCTTAAAACAGATGCCTTACATACATTTTGTTACTCATCCTAACAAGTTCCAACTCTACAATTCTGTGATAAGTATGTTGCCCAGGAAGACAAGGCAGGAACATACTCAGCTAGTGTTGAGATCCTGGGTTCAATTAAAGGCTTCAGTGTTGATTTTACAGTTTGCATATCTCAGGAAACATTTCTTCCTGCCCTGGAGACAGGGGAGCACATCACTGAGCACAAGCAGAGCTTTCATGGTGGCTGTCCCAGAATCTGGAATGGTCTGTCAGAGGCTGTCTGGTTATTGTCTTTCCCTCTTGGTTTCTTAGGAAGCACATACTTCCAGTTTGTCTTGGGGAACCTCTTGCCACTAGACATTTTTGTGTGTGTCTCATTTACTTATTCATATTTTTGCCAGATACTTGATGTGATTTCTTCTTCTATGATTAGCTATTTCAAACATTAGGAGTAGAGGTGAGCTGAAATTTCTCAGAAGACATTTCTCACCATTTATTTATTTATATAGGCCAGCCATTATTCCTCCACCACCAGCAGCTCCAAAATCATGTCCTATGATGCCGGTGGCTCTAGGGCATTGTGAGGGATGCAAAATGGTGTCCACCAGGCTGCCAACAGAGTTGTTCTTGCCTTTTTCCACTGCTGATGATGAGTCCCACTCCTGATGAGCCACTGAAGAATTTGTCAGTTTTGAAAAATGCCACGCTTGTGCCCACCCACCCACCCCCGGCCGATTGAATTTTACAGTTTAGTCTGTCATGGGGCAAGCTCATTGTGAAATGTCCTCTTTTTAAATGGTCTAATTCTGTTAGTGTCTTCCAGAAAAAGCTTTGTTGTGCTGAGTTGGGTGCATATACACAGGTGGTGCTGATTGTATGGCTGCCTATGGCACCACAAACAAAGAGGGATCTGCCTGCTGGGTCTGCCAAAGTTTCCTCAATACTCAGAGGGCAGCGCTTGCTTATCAGGACAGCCGGGGGGGGGGGCAGGCAGGAAGATGCTCCCCCTAGATCAAGTAAAACAATAGAAATACTTAACTAACTGACCAATCATGTCGGTTCTGCCCTGCCCGCAACAAAAATCCTGGCTACACCCATGGCTACACCTCTGTCTTTCCCAGAGCCAGGGGCTTGGAGTTGCTCGCCTATTCAGCATCCTTTCAGTGAGGCAGCCCTCTGGTTCCTGCGTTGATGAGTCTCCTGCAGGAAAACAATGTCTGGATGGTCCCTCTGCTGGGTTGCCTCCACTCCACTCTGATTGGTAATCGTAGCCCTCTAATGTTGGAGAGAAGCTTTATAGTTTGGCTTTGAGGAATCATAGTAATGTTGGGAGAGATATGGATAGGAGAGAGTTAATTCTTAGGGAAGCAGCTCTATTAAAGATGGTGTTTTCCAAGAAACTATTTTTTTCTGCTAGACTTCTAACTTGAAAATCAAACAACACACTGAAAACTATGTGCAAAAATCCTAGGCTGGGCTTCCCTGCTTGTCAGCAAGACCATGGGAGTGGTGGAGACCCCTCCAATGGAACCCAGGATCGATTAAGGGGGCAGGCGGGGTCTTGGTGCTAATCTCCATGCTTTCTCCTCCCACCCTGGGACAAAGGCTCTTCCAACTTACTGCTGCACTTGTTAATGGAGTCCAGATCCTTTTCACGCACAAGGAATGAAAATAAAACAATTTCTTACTTTCTAGTTGGAGTTGCCTGGTTTCTTTCTGCCTTTTTCTGTTGAGCAGCCTGAGAGGGTCTCTTGCCTGCTTGAGCTGGGAAGAGGCGCTGCAGAGAGTCATCTGCTGCTTGGAGCTGCAGCTCTTTGAGCAATTACCAGCTGGCAATTACCCACAACCCAGGTTCTGCCTTTGTGCTGGACAATCAACTTAAAAGAGAAGTCCCAGCAATATGCTATACCTTCTCCTTTTAGTCCTGGTGTATAAGGCCAGAGAGCCCTCCAGTGCCCCAGTGTGGCCAGGCTGATACCTTGGAATATTTCAATGGTGGCTTTGCCATATTTTAGCTTTTTAACATTCCATAGTGCTCTGAAAATTGAGTGTTTGAGCCTATAGTGTTCAAAGCAAACACTATAGGAAGCCATCTCTCGGGGCTTCCCCAGTTCTGCTTCTGCTGCCCGGAACTCGATGGGCTCTTTCTGTGTCATTGAGGGACAGTGGTATGTTTAAATTCTGGGAGTGTATCCAAACAATAATGAATTGCATCATCCCCCCACCCCGCTTCATCTTTCTCTGGTAGGTGAAAAAAAATACCTCTTATCCCTTTCTCATTTTTCCTCCAGCTTCATATTGAAAACTTCAGTCATTTGTAAGAGCTGGATCTCAGACTGGTTGTTTAGAGCAAAATTGTGTACATCATTTGCTGTTTTAGAAATATCTGATAGTTAGTTAGAAAGCATATCAAATTTCTGCTCAAATGGAGCTGGGGCTGCTCTCCAGTCCAAGGCCAGTGCCTTTATGAATATACTCATCTGAGTCTCTGTCATCCTCCATAATGGCAAATAATTTCCTGCCTTTTAGGAACTTCATGTTGCCTTTCATGTCTGAGGCCTTCTCTGAAGCCTAAGGCAGAGCTTCCTCTATTTCTTCATGAAGAACCTTGCAAATTTGCTTTTAGTTCCCCATATTTGTTGGATCAAAATCTTGCTGAGTCTGTATAAAACTTTTTGTTTAGATGTCAATAGAATCCACTCTGCTTAGATTTTTGTCCCAGGGCGATTGCAGACACAGAATTATGCAGAATTATGCAGAATTTAGCTTTCCAGGGAGCCCCCGCCGCCCGCCCCCAAATCGTGATTAACTGGAACCTCGGAAGCTGCCTCATCTCATGTCAGGGTTTTTTGTCCATCAAGCTCAGCATTGCCCACTTGGGCACCAACTTTTCAGAGTCTTAGCAAGAGAAGGTGCTTTCCCATTATGCGCTAACCTAACCCTTATAACAAGTGATAAGGAGAAAATTCCTGGGGTGTGGGTTTACTCTGCTGCCCAGCTTGTCGGGGTGCCACTCCCCGCAGGTTGCTCTGGTCAGCAAAGAAGGTTTCTCCAGCCGAGTTAAAGAAGCAAAATGGCAGTCAGTAGGTTTATTGTTGCAACAAGGTTCAAAGACACAAAGAGTAGGAACCTCAAACATGGGGTTGCATGCTTTTAAGACACTCCCCCCCTTCCCATAATACATTTCCAGTAGCATCATCAATACATCACAGATATGTCACAGAAGAGGAGTGGTTGGCATGAAGAAACATGAAACTGTCCCCCCACCCCTGTCAATCACCCCAGTTCCCAACACCCTTTAAGTACTTGCTTCCCCAAAAACAATAAAATTATTTACACATTTCTCTGGTCTCCAGGCTTTCCTGTTTGTGCGCTTTGAAAGGATCTGGTCTCAATCGACTCTACCAATGGATTTCTGCTAGAACATTGTTGCTCATGAACACCTCCTGCCCCCCACTGTGGGGTTTGATTTCACACCTCGTGGAGGAGTGAGGGGTATGTGACCATATGCTCAAGGGATTATGGAGGAAGGCAGGAGCTTGGATCTGCCTTCCCTTTAGGAGCAATATGCCATTGGAATGGAGAGAATTGTGAATTGTTGAAGGTTTGGTATGTTATACAGTGTAAGGCCGGGGTCCTCAAACTACGGTCCATGGGCCAGATCTGGCCCGCCAGGGTCCTGAACCTGGCCCTTCCGGCAATTGCAGAACCCACCGCTGTCTAAGGCGAAAGGAAGTATGGCATCCCATGTGCGAGCGCAACCTAAAGCCTTATTGCAAGCAATGTGGGAGCAGTTGCAAAGCATGAAGCAGCGGAGGTAGCGGGAGAGTGCAGGACTGTCAACTGTGCACCTTGCTGGGCTGCACAAAGGTGGCCCCGGGGGTTTCCGATGACCCGGCTCCGATCGTGGGAATGGCAAAGGCGCAGGAGCCAAAGCAAGCAGCCTGTGAGGTGGCAATGACCTGCACCAGCCTGGGGCTGCACCTGCTCATGTTCAGCTGCCCGTGGGAAGCCGCCACTGCTGCTGCCCCTGCCGTGGGCAACTCCGGGAGCGAGGAGCGCCATCCTGCCCTGGGGGTGAGGGGCGAGTGTATGTGGCAGCGGCAACAGATTCCCTCCCAGCGCCAGTGAGGAGGCAAGAGCTCTGACTGCTGATATGTAGGTCAGGCTGAGCCTCACAGGAGCAGCTGATCCACTTTGGGGTGTGTGTGTGTGTGTGGGTGTGTGTGTGTGGGTGTGTGTGGGTGTGTGTGTGTGTGTGTGTGTGTGAGAGAGAGAGAGAGAGAGAGAGAGAGAGAGAATATCACATTTATCCATCCATCTTTAATTTAGCTATCCGTGGGCAGCTGCCCTCCCCACCTAAATCAAGTAAATCAACCAAAATATTTAACTGAGGTCCTGCCCCCCCCCCATGAAGCCTGCCCTCCCTTCCATAAATCCTGGCTATGCCCATGCAGCTATCCCTCCCTTGGAAACACCTTTTCTTCCTGTTCAGTCCATCCCTACAGCAATGATGTTTGTGATATAAAATATCATATGTGCAGAATGCACAGGAATTCGTTCATATTTTTTTTCAAAAAATAGTCCAGCCCCCAACAGTGTCTGAGGGACAGTGAACTGGCCCCCTGTTTAAAAAGTTTGAGGACGCCTGGTGTAAGGGAACGGTCAGGCTCATCATCCTGGCCTTAGTTCAAGGCTGCGATGGGGGCTTTGGATTTTCAAGGTATTGCAACTGCCCCCGCCTTGGTTTTAACACTTGTGTTGGTAGGGATTGAACTGGGGAGCCTTTTGCATGTGAAGCAAGCTATGTGCTCACTGAGCTCTGGTCTTTCCCCAGAGATTGCAGGCTGATGGCGAAACCCCCCCCCCCCCTTGCACTGATCTATGCACGCATGGTCTGGTTTTATAGCCTCTGGCTGTTTGTTTAATCTTATTTTACATTGTACATGACTGTGGTCCCACCACCTTTTAACGGTTGCACCGTATGCCACCTTGCAAGTCTTTAGATGGAAAAGTAGGGTATGCACATTTTAAATGAACAAATAAAAGGAAGACCAAGAAACATCAGCCTGCGGCCAGGGATGAACATTAAGCCTTGCTGCCACCGCCCTTATTTACTCCACTTGCTTGTAAAAGGCAAACATTACAGCATGGAAGAGGGGAAACTTTCTCAGACTGTCCACCCCTGAAATTTGTCAGTCCTGAGCTTTCCCCTCCTTTCAAACAGGGCATCATTCCATGAAGACAGGGCTGTTCTCTTTTTCTTGCTTCTCCTTTCAAAGATCTCTGCTTTGGGCTTATTATAGACTCCTCCTTGGCAAGCAGACAGCTCTCAGGCTGCCAAAGGCCCAGTAAAGAAAAAACAACAACTCAGCTCAGACCTTTTCCTGTGTAGTCAAGACTTCCATTCCATCTCTGGGATGCATTGCCATATTTACTTCTTGTATTATGGAAGGGTCCAACTCCTTAAACACTGTCACTCTCAATTAAGACGTGGAACACAAATCACTTGTTCTAATTTTACCTTTTGGGGGAGAGAGGGAGGGGGTGCATGCCTCCTCCTCCTCCTCCCATATCACGTTCTCTGTGCTTCCTGCGGCTGCCCACCCCCACCCCCACCTGCCACACGCCTCCACAGCAGAAGAGAGGAGAGGTTATGAGTCATGCCAGCGCCACAGCAGCAGCCCGGCTTAGCAAAACAGAGCCCCACCCACCCCAGTAGGAACAAAGATTTCGATCTGCACAGCACCTGTTGTACAGTCAGGGTGTGTTTATTCTAGGGCTCCAGTGCTGAATGCAAAGAGGAAAAGTAGGTCAACCCTCAGGATTTGAATGGCAGAAATGTTGTTTTTGGGGCTGGGCCTCCGGAGAGATAGATTTTGCATTCAGGCATCTGTTCCTTTTTCAGAATGACAAGCCAAAGGAAAGAGCAAGAGGCAGAGAAAGCACTGGATCCCCATCTGAATCTGCCAGAGGGATTGTTGTTGTTTTAATGTCACTCTTTTAGGGAAAGTGTGCTGTCCAACAGGCCTAACAAATACGGAAGCCTCACCAGGAGAAGGGTTGCTCCTGACATCACCCTCGCCCTTGACTCTAGGCTTGCTTCTTATGGGCAGCTCCAGGGTGGATGAAGCATCCTCAGGCTGCACACAGAGGTGTGTCCCGCTCAGCAGTCAGCTGCACTCTCCACACCCAGTTCCAAGTACAGCAGGTTTGGTGAGATCCCCAGAGGGTCCCAAGGGTGGGGGAAAGACACCTTCCACTCACAGTTCTTCCTCCAGCCTCTGCCCACTTCTCCTTCAGCTGCTGAGCTCAGGGGGTGGTTGTGAATGGGCCAGGGAGGAGAACCATGTTAATGCCTGTTTGCTGCCTAGGAGGAAAGACATTATAGGAATGTAATAGAGAAGAAATAGAATTCCCATTACATAGGCCCAAGACGGAAGAGGTGCATCCCTCACCCCGCCCCCCGCCCCAGCTTCCCATCACTCTTCTAGTGAGACACTTAATGGATGCAAATTCAGCATGGATAGTCATCCTGCTTCGGGCAGGCTTTAAACACACACACACACTTCCTGGCATGTTTAGTCATGTAAATGTCTATGCAGTAGCTCAAAACAAAAAGTGAATTTAAAAAATGAACTCAAGGTGGGAGTGACTTTGTGATTGCCACAAAAGTCAGCCACTTAGGATTGGGCAGCTTCTCCTGGAAAAAGGAAGGACTAAACTGGTTGTTTCTGGGCTCACTTCACTTTTGAAATGCTTGCATCTTCCCCTGAAGTGATGGCAACAAATCCAAAGCAAGCTTACTCCTCGAGGTTCTGATGTTGTATGTCCTGAATATCGCTGCCCCCACCAATGGCCTCTAATGATATGGAGCTGTTATCCCCTTTCCTGCATACTTTTGGGGAAGAGCTGTTCCTCAGGGATAGAAATCTGCTTGGCCCACAGAAAGTCCCAGGTTCAACCCCTGATTGGACAGGGAATGCCCCTTTGTGGCACTTTGTGATGTAAGTGACGCTGTGGTCTAAACCACTGAGCCTCTTGGGCTTGCCGATCGGAAGATCAGTGGTTCGAATCCCCGCAACGGGGTGGGCTCCCATTGCTCTGTCCCAGCTCCTGCCAACCTAGCACTTTGAAAGCACACCAGTGCAGTAGATAAATAGGTACCACTGTGGCAGGAAGGTAAACAGCGTTTCCATGCGCTCTGGTTTCTGTCACAGTGTTCCGTTGCATCAGAAGCGATTTAAGTCCTGCTGGCCACATGACCCGGAAAGCTGTCTGTGGACAAACACTGACTCCCTTAGCCTGACAGCGAGATGAGCGCTGCAACCCCATAGTTGCCTTTGATTGGACTTCACTCTCCAGGGGTCCTTTACCTTTTTTACCTGCCCCTTTGTCTGAAACAATGACAAGCCTCTGCCACTCAGCACTGCCTGTCATGAGCTGGGTGGACTAGGATGGCGGTAGAAGGGAGCTTCCTCTGGGCATTTCTTTTAAATAAAAAAGCAAAATTTTGAGATTTCAGAGTACTCAAAGTTTGCAGAGTACATACAAAGTTCAAAGTGAATAAACAAAACAAAAAAACCCCTCTAGCCTGTGGGATTTGGAATTCTGTAAAGAGAACCTTGACCTATATGCACAGCACAGTTTCTTTTATATTTAAGTCTCATGCAGGATGGGGTTGGAGTGGGGGCAGATTCCTGCTTCCCAGAGGTGCCTGGCGCAGAATCTCTTGATCCAGCTATATGTGAAGGTCACCAAACAAGCATTAGACTTTGTGCAGTAATAATAATGCCTATATCTTAAATCAGAAACTGTTCAGAACTGCTACGACTTGTCCTAAACTGTGGCAGCCAGTAGCTTGCTAGCTCCATCAGGTGGTGAGAAAAGGCATGGTAGTTAGAGCCTTAATGGGATTTGCCAATTTCCCATAAAAACACCTCAGTAATGGCTCGAAAGCTCAACAACTTTTCTGTCTGCATTTTCACTATTTGAAATACGGCAACTCTACCTAATGTCATGTATGAAATGCCACCAGAATCAGGGCTTAATTTGTGCTAGAATTCAGCAGGATGCACTCTGGCACCTGTTTGCAGCTCAGTCCGAGAAAGGTGAATTAATCTGCCCTCTTGATGTAGTTAACTACGTATCAGAGACTGGACTGAAGAGCAGGGCTAGGGATCACCCCCTCCTTCTCCTCTGCTTCCGTTGGAGGAGGAGGGGGGAGGGGGAGTCGCTCCCCCTTCTCCAGTAGTTTCAAGAGAAGAGGGAGACAGAATTGAATTACAGCAGAACCCAGAGCTGCCAATCTATGAGGTGTCAGGAGAAGGAGGGGGAGAGGGAGAACTGCTAGCAGAGACATCCTTGGAAAGCATAGCAGCGCCACCATCCCCGCGTACTTGCCACTCAATTAGAATTCAAGAGCAAAGGGATCTTAATTTAGTTAACTACACCATTTAAAGCAACCAGTCCATAAGACTTAAAATCATTAAATCAGCATAACCAAAAAGACACAGCAGCAGCAACAGATCACTAGCAAGTATGGCTGAAACAAGTTGTTTTCTAAAATACGATTTGGAAAGTGGAGAAGGTATGCTGCAGCTCACCCCAAGGGAGGTATTCAACAAACTAGGTGCCACCACAGAAAGGACCCTGTTCTTTATTCCTGCTCACAATAGAAAAGACTCTGATCTCAGGGTTCAGGCAGGTCCATTTGAGAGCAGGTGGTTCTTAAGGTATTCTGGTTGCAGGCCATTAAGGATTTTAAAAGGTTAACAGTGCCACGTTGAACTGAGCCAGGAAACAAGTAGGTGGAGCTGGAGGTGATAATGGAAAATCTGAGAAGAGGAAGCACTTAGGCGCATGCAGATGGCTCAGCAAAGCTTTATTTTGATGCTTTGAGCATGTACAGGGAATCTAACAGGTGAGTTACATAAATTTTAGTGCTGTGCATAGCCCCCACTTCTGATTCCATACCCAATCCAGCACCTTAGAGCAGCTCCAGTCTAACCCAGAATCATCCAACCTAGATTGGGGCCCCCAAACCAATTCAGGGGTCTTTCGCAGGGTTTAATTAGGGTTTTGAACCTCCTACATATGTCTCCTCCCTCCACCTCCTGGTCACCAAACAGCCCTACCTTTTGACAGCCACAGATCACTCCAGGTGGACCTGATCCGGGGCTGCCTCAACCCATCCTGGCTAAATCCCAGGTTAACCCAAATCTATGCAAAACCATAGTAATGTCCTCTTAACTAGCAACTGTTTGCATCTTCTAAAGGAGGTCTCTTCCTAACTGAGAACTATGGAACTGGATTATTGACTCTTCGAGCTATGACCAAGTTTGACAGCTGGCTGGACTCCCCCTAGCTTTGGGACTTGCTTTGGGACTGAATTCCCATCTGGCCACAGTAGACCAGGAGAATCCAGACCTCATAGGCTGAGGAGCCCATAGGTTGCTGTCCCTCCCAGTGTAAGAGAGGACCCTGTAGCAGAGGGACCAGGCAAAAGCATTCGGAGGGGGGGGTTTCTCCTTGGTGAAAATAATAATGTGATGTGTTAAATCAAAGGTGAGGCCTCCACCCCAGCCTCCACCCCAGCTCTAGTCACTCTTCTGATCACCTCTGTTGTGAGTAAGGATGTGGCTGGGAGGGTGGGACTTTCATTCAGCTTCCATATAAGGACAAATGTGCCTGCTTCACACTTCCCAACACAATACTAATTTCTAATTTCTCCAAATTCTTAAATGCAGTTTTCCAGCCAAGTAATGTGTAAAATAAATAAATATATAAATAACCATATACAAGAGTGAAGTTTGCATAAAAATACAAATATTATTGAAAATAACATGCAAAAACACATTATATCAAGGGAAATTGCTTTGCCAAAATGTGTATACAAAGCAAAATTTCATACTAAAAATCTATACTAAAATGCTGGTGAATTTTCACGAGAACTTATTTTGTTGAAAAAGCTAATTTGCAACTGAGTTGGAGAGCTGAACTTAAGCTTCAGAAAATGACAAACTGAGAATCAGAACTTGACAAGGTTCACCCACCCTGGTCCTGACTCAGCTCTGCTGTTTCAGGCAATGAGCGAATCTCTCTGTGTAGAGTGGTCCTTAGCAGCAGGAAGGCTTAACCAAGGGAATTAGGAATTAGCATTACCCTAATACCCCCATTTGGAAAGTTGCAGCTCCTTCCCAGCCTCTCTGCCCTATGAGCTCTGGGAAGCAGCCTAGAGCAAAGAACCATGGAGACTTTGGGATGTCCACATTCTCTCCATATATAAAGCAGATGCGCTCCAGGGAAATGTTGCTGTCCTTATGTCTGATAAGGTAGGACGTTGCCTTTTCCCTATGAATTTGAACCAGGTGGCAGTTGGAAATGTAATGATGTAGAGGCTGTCAGGATGGAGGGAATCAGGATGTTGCCCTGCTTTCAAAGATATCAGCTCTAACCCAGATGCCCAGGGCAAGCTCAGGACATTGTCGGAAGAGTCTCCTGGTGCTGCATTGGACAGGATGAAATGCAAACATAAAACATTCCTCTGTATGGGAAAGTGTGAGTCCATGCAAGGCTTTTCTCAGCTGCACAAGTGTGTAGTTTTGTGGCACAGGCACTTAGTATACAACATTTGCGACGCCATTTCATGTCATGATCTGCAGGCATGTGGCACACTGCTGCCTATTCAAAATTCCTTTCTGTAGAGGAATACTGGCACATTTGAAGCAGCTTCAAGAACATATTTTTAAGTCTGGAATGTGTTGCTTATGATATCAGGAAGGCACCTTCATTTTGCGCTTTTTGGCACCTGCTCAAACCATGTTTGTTTAAGGAAGCTTACCCAGCTGCTGGTGCGCTTTTCAGTTTATTGCTGGTTTTATTTTTTTGAAAGTTTGAATTGTTTTTACTTTTGTTATTTTTGAAAACTGCTTTGAGGTTATTTACAATCAAGCTGTATATAAATTTTATGAAATAAATACATAAAATAAATTGAGAGACATCCAGTCAAATGTACACACCAGTCAATGCAGCTGCAGGGAATACACACAGTCCTTAGAGACATTTGAGAGCTCAGCCTAACCACTGTCAGGGAGTCAGCTGCCCCAGCCAGCCAAAAAGCAGGACCTCCACGTGGACATTCTTAGCTGAATTGTGTGCTCAAAGAGATGCTCCATCCAGAACTCTCCAGCCCATACTGCTGGGCGCATGTAATTTCAGTCACATATTCCATGGTAGCAACAACTAGGTGGACAGAAAGGAGGTGGCAGGTGCCGGGGGCAGAGAGGTGCTGCAAGGCACAGAGATGTGTTTGTGCCCCTTAAAGCAGCCTGCTGCCCTGAAGATGCCATGCTACTTCCCCTGTCAAAGGAAGATCCAGCTGCCAGCTTGGTTGGCTTCTGTACTTGGACTTGGGGGGGTCACCTTGTCTTTTGGCAGCCATGGGCTGGCCCTCCTCAAAGGGGATTGCATTTTGCATTCTGCAAATCTCTGTGGTGTGGTGTAGTGGTTAAGAGCGGTAGTCTCCTAATCTGGGGAACCGGGTTTGCGCCTCTGCTCCTCCACATGCAGCTGCTGGGTGACCTTGGGCCAGTCACACTTCTCTGAAGTCTCTCAGCCCCACTCACCTCATAGAGTGTTTGTTGTGGGGGAGGAAGGGAAAGGAGAATGTTAGCCGCTTTGAGACTCCTTAAAAGGGAGTGAAAGGCGGGATATCAAATCCAAACTCCTCCTCCTCCTCTTCTTCTTCTTCTTCTTCTTCTTCTTCTTCTTCTTCTTCTTCTTCTGGGAAACGTTATATGTGTTTATCATATACAGTGGTGTATCATGGGGGTGCAGGGGGGGCCGGACGCACCGGGCGCAACATCTGGGGGTTAGGGTTAGGGGGCGCTACGCCACTGATCATATAGCACTTTTTCTCCAAAAATCCTATGCAGTTTCCCACCCAAGGCAGCTTTGAGATTCAGACCTGCTGAGGTTCAAGTGCTGTCAGACCACCAGGTAGTGGCCAAGTTCAAAACTTACATCTGACATAATCTCCCAGATCAAATCAGGCAGCAAATCTTCTAGAACTCCCAGTCCCATGTGTACAAGATAGGGATTTAAATACTGACCTACCGTACAGGACTGTTGTAATCATTAGTGAACCACTTAAGAATGCTCTATATGGTGGTGGTTATCCGATACAATACAATACAATACAATACAATACAATACAATACAATACAATACGGTGGTGGTTATCCTACAGTATCTGAAAGGGACATAAAGAAATCATGTTGGGATATTTCTTTTCTTCTAGAAAGCTATGAGTATATGTGAGCCTCTTATTAGAGGCAAATTTATATCTTGACATATTCTTAGCCTTTCTTGCTTCCTACTAAGATAGAGTCAGGCCTCTGGTCAAAGATGTACTGGCAGTAAGACGTCATGCCAGGTGACTATGGTCAGAATGACAAACCAGAGGATCAGCTGGAAGGAAGGGCTGGAGCAGTAAGAAACTCCCTTGGCAGCCTGGCGAAGCAAAGGAGGAGATGTTTGCCACCAGGACGGAGGTCAAGGGGCAGGTAAGAGACCAAGAGCTGGGCCTTCCTATGCGGGCACAATGAAGTCAGTTCCAATCTATGTCACTGGCTAATCCTGGCACAATCCTATTAGAGCAAGGTCAGGGGTGTTTGGAATGATGATGATGATGATGATGATGATGATTAAAGGCTGTTGCTTTACTTCTCTCACCTCAGTTAGTGAATGGGCATATTTGACATGTGCCTGCTTATCGTGGCACAACCCCTAGGGACTTCTCTTAAATCCCAGGAAAAGCGCTCTCTCTCTCTCTCTCTCTCTCTCTCTCTCTCTCTCTCTCTCTCCTCCCAAGCAATATGCCTAGAAAGGGCCCTGACATTAACCACATCATCATCTACAAACACTTAGCAGAAGGTGAGGAAATGTTTGGCATCAGTTTAGAGGTTGGCGGTGGAGGAGGTTGAATAATAGGAAATATTATGTGGCTTTACAAGAACAGCTTCAGATGGTGGAGCTCAAACAAGTGAAAAGAGCTAGCCATGTTCCAGCCCAGTGGCTAATGGACCACTGCCAGTGCAGTAAATATAGCCATGATAGTCAATTGTTATTTACAGTCTCATTGGAAGATGATGGATTAAAGGGAGTGATGGAACAGTCTGGGCAAAGGGCATTCCTGGGCGTGACCCAGGTTGTATGGGGTCAGCCAAATAGCTGAGAATTTGTGTTCAAACATACATGTTTCCTTACATACAATGGCATGTTGATTCCTGAGATAAAGAATGTACAGTAATTACATATAGCATTTGGCTCTCAGAACAAGATCAAGGGCTCTGAGGATTCTGCATGATATGAAGTCTTAAATATTGCAAATGTAACTGGCTGTGCAAATTGGCTACATATGCTTCAGTCACAATATAATATTATTATTATATTGTGTTATGTTGTGTTTGTGGGGATTTTGCAGCTGTGGGAATAGCTCTTGTGTGTCTGCTTGCCTGGAAAAGTAACATGCAAAACAATAATTACCAGGTCACATCTGTGGTGAAAACACCATAATTAAACAGTGATTTCGATATCCAGACCTGGCAGAGGAAGAGAAATGTGTGTGCTCACTGCCCCAGTCCTCAAAGCAGCAGGCTGCTCTGGATGTTCCTTCTTGCACGAACATTGTTTTCTGGAGATATTTTTTATATTTCCAAACAACCCATAGGTGGGGGGGGGGGTCATGCTAACTGCTACAGCCTCTAATTTACATACAGAAGGTGCCATGTGCAGTCTCTGTGCATCTCTAGTTAAAAAGATCTCATGTTGTGCTGCGAAGGTCCCATTGCCAAAGAGAGGAGGCAGCTCTGGGTTCAATGCCCTCGGTATAAGGAGCTTCATTTATCAATATGCACTCACTGTGGACCACTTGATTTCAGGAACATTCGGCACCAAGGACAGCTTTCCTTCCAAAGTGAGGGTGGTTGCATTACCATGGCACAGCAGAAAAGGCTAAACCCGATTGTGAAGGGAGGGGAGGCGGCTCTGTATCTGCTATGTAAAGAATAATTAAAAAAACAGATCACACATTTCACATATTATCTAGATTGGTGCTTTGACCTTCAGCTCTGTCCACTTGCTTGTCAGAGACCGATTCAATTGGCAAATACACTATAGAGTGGGGGGGTGTACTTCACACAAACACACAAAAAGAAACATCATTTGGGGGCTTCGAATCTAAATGAATGAACACCTGCAATGAAATGCTATCAAATAAGAGGTATAAATTTTCAAAATATCCTGCAGATGGCACTGATGGCATTGAAAATGTCCTCTAATAAAAGAGCAGCAAAACACACACATTCCTGGTTAAAATGCAGCAAAGGACCTGTGAGCTGAAAGATTTATTATTTATTTCTTTTGAAATGTGTCTCCTCATCTTCACTTCAAGGCAGGGTACACACAACAAACACACACGCATATGGTCTACCTCTCTCTCTGCGTGTGCACATATAATAAAATAATGAAAATACATCGATAAAAATAAAATTTTATTCTACTACCACTACACAAAGGGTCAACAAACAAAAGTGGTTTTAGCTGTCCTCAAAACAGTCATCAAAACTGCCTGATCTCACAGGTGAGCTTGCTTCAGAGTCAGGATGTCACCACCAAGAAAACCCTGTTTGGGTTCTGGCAAGCCAAATCTCTCTTGGTGGTGCAAAGATCAACTGTGCGTCTCTGACTTGGGCAGGATGGAACTGGGAGAGGTACTATTTCAGAGAGTTGGACCCCAAAGGGATTAGGCCTTCCCAACCTTAGACTTAGTGTCTTATTTATTGGTGAGGGGAGATCACCCAAGGGCTACGCCTTTATGCACGTGAAATGAAAATGCGGCCATGGTGTACAGCTCATCATTTGTCTAAGACAACATGCTAAGCCAAACCACAGTTTAGTTCAGCACAGCAATAAAATGACTAGGGATAATAATAATAATAATAATAATAATAATAATAATAATAATAATAATTTATTATTATTTATACCCTGCCCATCTGGCCTGGCCTCCCCAGCTACTCTGGGCGGCTCTCAACAGAATATTAAAAACACGGTAAAACATCAAACTTTAAAAACTTCCCTAAACAGGGCTGCCTTCAGATGTCTTCTAAAAGTCGGATAGTTATTTATTTCCTTGACATCTGATGGGAGGGCGGCCATCACTACGGAGAAGGCCCTCTGCCTGGTTCCCTGTAACCTCACTTGTTGCAGTGAGGGAACCACCAAAAGGCCCTCGGAGCTAGACCTCAGTGTCTGGGCTGAACAATGGGGGTGGAGACGCTCCTTCAGGTATACTGGACCGAGACCATTTAGGGCTTTAAAGCTCAGCACCAACACTTTGAATTGTGCTCGGAAACGTACTGGGACCCAATGTAGGCCTTTCAGGTGTTATATGGTCTTGGCGGCCGCTCCCAGTCACCAATCCAGCTGTGCATTGCAGTAGTCCAAGCAGGAGATAAGCAGAACATGCACCACTCTGGCGAGACAGTCTGTGGGCAGGTAGGGTCTCAGCCTGCATACTAGATGGAGCTGGTAGACAGCTGCCCTGGACACAAAATTGACCTGCGCCTCCATGGACAGCTGTGAGTCCAAAACGACTCCCAGGCTGCACACCTGGTCCTTCAGGGGGCACAGTTACTCCATTCAGGACCAGGGAGTCCTCCACACCTGCCCGCACCCTGCCCCCCAAACAGTACAGTGGTACCTTGGTTTACAACCATAATCTGTTCCAGAGGTCCGTTTGTAAACCAAAACAGGTGAGGCCTCCAAAAACTTTTTTTCGTAATCCTAAAAAAATGGGTTGTAATTCAAATAAAGGTTGCAAACCGGGACACGCACTTCTGGGTTTGATGTGTTTGTAATCCAAAACGTATGCAAACCAAGATGTATGCAAACCAAAGTACCACTGTACTTCAGTCTTGTCAGAATTCATCCATCCTCCAACCGCCTCCAGGCACTCACACAGGACCTTCACCGACTTCACTGGTTCTAATTTGAAAGATAGGTAGAGCTGGGTATCATCTGCATACTGATGAACATCCAGCCCAAACCCCCTGATGATCTCTCCCAGCGGCTGCATGTAGATGTTGAAAAGCACGGGGGAGACGACAGAACCCTGAGGCACCCCACAAGTGAGAGCCCAGGGGTCTGAACACTCATCCCTCACCATCACTTTCTGAACACGGCCCAGGAGGAAGGAGCGGTCCAGGGAAGGGCAACGTAGTCATGAACTCTTCTCAGGGAGTCCACATTTTTTGCTCATGCTAAACTATGGCTTAGAGTTGCATGCGAGCAATCCCAGCATCTGAATGCCTCTCTTTTGCTTGCAGAAGAGAATTATGTTGTTGTTGTTGTTTTAATTTATTTATTTATTTATACAACAAGAAAAACACACACACACAAAAACACAAATACCAAATTGCACACAAATTACAAAAATAACCATAGCCACATAATTTTCTTGGCAAACAATAAAACATCTATTGGTCTTAACACTAAAGACCCAACTTCCCGTCTATTCCATATTTCAATTTCATGTTACTTACTGCCAATACACATTTTTTTTCATAATTAAACTTATTCTCAATAAATCTAATTTCTTCTATCTACCTAGTAGCTATTACTGAAGTTCCTCGAATGCTGCAACAGAATTTAAACTACTATATTTGTTTTTCAGATATTCTTTGAAAACCTCCCATTTAGAAACAAATTCCTGTTTTGATTTATTCTTTATCTTTTCTGACAAACCATCTAATTCGGCATATTCTGTCAGCTTTTGGATCCAATCTTGTATAGAGGGGATTTCATTACTCTTCCATTTTGCTGCGATCAAAACTCTTGCTGCCGTCGTCGCATATAAAAAGATACCCTTCCTCTTTTGTGGAATATCCAAATCTGTTATTCCCAGGAGGTAGGCCTCTGGTTTTTTATTGAAAGAGATTTTTAGCATTTTTTGCAGTTCTGCATGTATACTCTCCCAGAATACCTGTATTTTCCTACATGTCCACCACATATGGTAGAATGTTCCTGAGTCTTCGCATCTCCAACAATTACTTGACACATTTTTATACATTTTTGAAAGTTTCCATGGTGTTAGATACCATCGATGTTGCATTTTTTGAAAGTTCTCTCTAATCGTGTAACAGTTTGTGAATTTCCAATTGATCTTCCATAAATTTTCCCATTGGGCCATGGTTATTGAATGGCCAAAATCCTGGGACCACCTCACCATTGCCACTGTTACCTCCTCCTCCTTGACTGTCCAGTCAAGGAGGAGTCGGTAAGTTTTGGACAGAGTTTTTCTTTTAGAATTTACAAGATCTGATTCGAATCGGGAAATATCTACTGAGAACCCCTTTTGTTTGTCAGATTTAAATTTTTCAAATAACTGATGGCATTGGAACCAGTCTGAAATGTGTTCTCTTATTTCCTCAAATTTTTTAAATTTTATTTGGTTACCTTCATTTTTTAGAAGTATTTTATATGTTGGCCAGCTTTCCCGAGTATTTTTCCGTTTTACTGCTATGGCTTCTACTGGAGAAGTCCACCACGGGACTTTAGGCACCATCAGGTCTTTATATTTTTCCCATACAGCAAAGAGTGACTTTCTTATTATATGGTTGGTAAAATTCTTATGAATTTTCGCTTTTCCATATATTAGATAGGCGTGCCATCCCCAACGGTTGTCAAAACCTTCCAGGTCCAGGAGGTCCGGATCCTGCAACGTGCACCAATCTTTTAGCCAGGTGAAACAGGCTGCCTCATAATAAAGTTTTAGATCGGGTAGGGAAAAGCCTCCTCTCTCTTTTATGTCTATTAAGATCAGGTGTTTAATCCTAGGTTTCTTCCCTTCCCACAGAAATTTGGAAATTTCTCTTTGCCATATATTGAGACAACCTGCTTCACCCAGTATCGGAATCATTTGAAATAAAAATATTAATTTTGGAAGCACATTCATCTTTATAATGGAAATTCTACCCAGAAATGTTAATTTTAGTTTACTCCAGGTTACCAAGCTTTTTTCTAATCTCTAGCCAAGTTTTGGTGTAATTATCCTGAAATAAGTTTATATTCTTGGGGGTGATCCAAATACCCAAGTATTTCGCTTTTGAAGAGATTTTCAGGCCCAATATTTTTTCTAAGTCATCCTTTTCTTCTGTGGTTACATTTTTAACAAGCATTTTTGTTTTTGTTATATTCAGCTTAAAGCCTGCCACTTCTCCAAATTCTTTAATCAGTTCCAGCACTCTTTTCAGACTTTCTTTAGGGTTTTCAGTCATAACAAGTAGATCATCCGTGAAAGCTTTAATTCTATATGTTTTGTGTCCCAGAGTGATGCCTTTAACAAGCTGATCCCTTCTTATCTGATTGTTCAAGACTTCCATCACCAAGATAAATATCAGTGGAGACAGTGGGCAGCCCTGTCTGGTTCCCTTGTTTATTTTGCACTCCTCAGTAATTCTTCCGTTGATGATCAATTTTGCATATTGTTCCGAATAGATGGCGTTTATTCCTTTACAAATATTTTCTCCCAGTCCGATTTCTTCCATTAATTTTTTCATGAACTTCCAGGACACGTTATCAAAAGCTTTTTCAGCGTCTACCAACATAATAGCTGCTGGTTTATCAATTTTAATATCCAAATATTCTAATACATTAATCACACATCTAATATTGGATTGCATAAATCGTCCGGGAAGAAATCCGGTTTGATCTTTATGAATTATCTCTTTCAGCACCATTTTTAATCTATTTGCAAGAATGTCTGCGAATATCTTGTAATCGGTATTTAGCAGTGCAATGGGTCTGTAATTGGCCATGTTTGAGGCATCTGTTCCCTGCTTATGGATAAGAGTAATAAAGCTGTCCTTCCAGGTTTTCGGAAATTTTCCATTTGCCAGAATATTATTCATTAGGTCTTTCATGGGAAGAAATAATGCTTGTTCTAACTTTTTATAGTAATTAGCTGGAAGACCATCTGGGTCTTTCCTAATTTTGATCTCTGTATAGCTTGTTGCACCTCCATAGCTGTTATTGGTGAGTTCAAGATTTCAGTTTTTTCCTTAGGTATTATTGGTAGTTTATTTTTGCCCAAATAATCAATTATTTTTTCTAGAGTCTCTGGACCTTCTTTATATAGTTTCCCAAAAAAACTAGCAAAGTTTTTACTAATTTCCTTCGGTTCTTGAATCCATTTGTCTTCAATTTTAATTTTATTGATAATTCTATCTTCCTTTTTCTTCTTTAATTGCCAGGCCAGAAGTTTACCAGGTTTATTTGCAAACTCAAAATTTCTATGTCTCAACCATTTTATCTTCCATTCTATCTCTTCATTTATTATCATGGAGAATTGCGTCTGTAAATTTTTTATACTTTGCTTAATTAGTTCACCATCTGGTTTTTGGAAAAGGATCCTTTCCTTTTTTCTAATTTCCTCCCAGATCTCCATTTTCTTCTTCTCCTTTATTTTCCTTTGGAATGCGTTTTGTTGTATAAAGAAGCCTCTCATGACGGCTTTACCCGCGTCCCAAACTATCTCTAGATCTACTCCTTGATTTAAATTAAACTTAAAATATTCTTCTAAGATTTGCTTGGCCTTCTGTACAATTTTTTCATCGTTTAGCATACTCTCATTAAGTTGCCACCTTTTAACCTTTTCTTCTTTTCCTTTAAAATTAACCCAGACCGCGCTGTGATCAGAAATTGTCCTTGGGTTGATTTCTGCTTTTGTAATATTAATTAATAAATCCTTTGTTGTCCAGATCACGTCGATTCGTCCCGCTGATTTATGTGGCTCTGAGTAATGTGTAAATTCTTTCTCTGTTGGGTTCTTAAACCTCCAAGCGTCAAACAAATTCAGGAGTTCTATTAATTGGAAAAATGTAGTTGGGAGTTTGTTCTGCCTCTTTTTTTTTTCTTTATTGTCCTGTCCATGTTTGGATTGACTACTCCATTAAAATCTCCTAATAATATAATTTCCCCCCCTAAATATTCTATGACTTTTTCTTCCAGGAATTGATAGAATTCGGATTTTCTTTCATTTGGTGCATAGATTCCAATAACTATCACTTTTTCATTATTGATCTTAACCTCTATAATCACTGTTCGACCTTTTTCATCATTGTAAAGCAGTTTTGGCTCCAGCTGAGGTTTTACATAAATTACCACCCCTCTCTTTTTTTCTTTACTTGATGCAATAAACTCAAGCCCCAATCTCTTATTTATTAATACTCTTTTATGTTTTTCCGCTACATGAGTTTCTTGCAGACAGATTAGATCATATTTTTACTTAACCAGAATATGTTCCACCTTGTTCCTTTTTGATTTTTCATTTAAACCATTTATGTTCCAAGTAATAAATTTATAATCCATACTTTATTTCTTATGATATGTCAACGGGTTAAAAAATAAATAAATAAATAAAAATAAATAAATAAATAAAATAATAATAAAAATTATGTTGTTATTTGTTGACTTGCATCATTTAGTCACTGTTCTGTGTATGTGTATGTACCGTGGCCTGTGTATATAGACAGAATCTTCTCATGTGTTAATTCCATTTCCTACCAGAAGTCTGCCATTGCTGGCAGAAAATGTAATATGGGATGGTTATAGGCCCAAAGGGTGTAAACCCAAGCAAAAGTATGATAGCTCTTGCCATGCTACTACACAAGTTAACAAATAAATATATTAAATAAATTTATTAAATAAATACACAGAATAACCATTCTCTGTTTTTCTTGTTTCATCTTAGCACAAATCAGTGTGCCAACTCCAGTATCATTCCTTGTAACCCCGTGAGGTAGTTTGGAAGTATAGCATTTCAAAATGCTGGCCAATTGTCTGGCTCCATGGATTCCTCACCTTGCAAGTAGAAAAAAGTGCATTAGGGAGATGGCTTCTAAAGCTGAATAAGATGTGTACAAGAAGTCTATGACACAACCATGTGATTCCTCCCCTACTGCTTCCTGCTTTCTGTGAGATATTCCGTCAATCTCATATCAAGAGGACAGATTTCCACACCCTCAGCAGAGATGCAGAGCTGAATCCTGATGATGATGATGATCACTTATCAGCTTCAAGGTGCAAAGTCATTATGAGATTAGACCAGGCATGTCCAATTAGCATCTGGCAAGCAATAGGAAAGAGAATAGCAGTTGTCTCTGAGGCAATTAAAGATCTTGAGGAAAAGATAAGAATCATCTGAGGAACAGTGAGACATATGGCGGAAGATTTGTGTTTCCCAATTTTTAGCTTATCTGAGCAAAACTCCAGAAAAAAACTTATTAATGAAAAATGATGTAAGACTACTGTCCATAGGACTACTGTCCTTTTCTTCCATATTATGTGATCCTATTCTATTAGAAATCACATGTCATAGTGTCTCTTGGAGAGCATAGCATGGTGCTGGGGAATGGTGGTTTGGCACACTATTTTTCCACTATAACACCACCCCCACCACCCAGCCTATGTTCATATTGTAAAGAGAAATGTACTTTCTTGGAATTTAGGATAAACAGGAAGTAAATGAGCATATGAGCATAAATGAGCATAAACAGGAAGTAAATGAGCCTTTCATTCTTGCCTGACAGCTCCGTATCTTGTGCCACATTAAATGTGAAGAGAAGAAAGTGCTGTAATATTTTATCTCCCTTAGCAAAGACAAAATATATTGCCAGCTGATGTGTACCCAAGAAGAACCAAACCATCTGGCACCTCAGTCAGAGTTGTTGCTGAAATGTGCATTTCCTGGCTCAAAAATGCAAATATTGGATGGCTAATGATCAGGATTGGCTCAAGACACTTTGGTGCTTGAGACAAAGGATAAGGCAGAGCCCTCCCGCAAGGCGCATACAGAAGCCAGTTGGATTGGCGGTTGAATCTTACTCCAATAATGGTGAAAAGAAAGTATAGTGGTACCTTGGTTCCGGGATTCCATTTGACTCCTGAAACCATTCAAGAACCAAGGCGCGGCTTCCAATTGGCTGCAGGAGCTTCCTGCACTCAACTGGAAGCCGCGTTGGACGTTTGGCTTCTGAAAAACGTTCGCAAACCAGAACACTCACTTCCGGGTTTGTGGCGTTCGGAAGCCGAATTGTTTGACAACTAAGCTGTTCAAGAACCAAGGTCCCACTATATCCTCCACTGCCCTTGAGGGCAGCAGTCTAGCAAGGAGGCACAGGGCAAGCCACATGGCACTCACAGCTCCGTCCCCACCCCCCAACATCTACCCCCTGGGACAGCTGCCTCCCTCTGTCTCATCATAGGGCCAGCCTTGCTTTATGGTGGTTGCCTCAAATACACAGTGAATATTATGGTCCACAAAGTCCTTCTCTGACTTGAAGAGAAGCTGCCGTGCACCTCGGCAGAAGGGTGGGATAAAGCCCACATTCAGTATTCAGTCCTCACTAAGCATGCTCAGTTCTCATTGGTCTGTTCTGAGCTCCCCCCCCCCTTGAGGATATTTTCCTTTCTTTTTGGGGTAGTTCTGCTGATCTTGAGGTTCACCTGAGCTTGCTGGTTCCTCCCTCTTGTGGTGCTTGGCTACATTCAGTGCCTCAGCACCAGAAATAGAGAGGGTGATATTTCAGTTTGGAAATACATCAATATATGAATATAGAGAAGGAGATAGGGTGGCAGGTCTTCAAGTACAAACCCATAATTGTCAGAAATAATAAGCTACAGATTGAGAGAGAAAAAGATTACTGGAGTCCTGTGAAAGTAACAGCAGAATGAGAGGAGGTGGAGAAATGAAAGTAGATTACAGAATTAATCCGAATTTACACACACACACATGCACACACATGTTTAGTGTGTGGGTACTTGGTCCATATGGCCAATCTTGTTTTGGCTACATGTATCTCTTTCCTAGAAGCTCACAGCATTGTTTCTGGGACTTTTGTTCAGTCACTATACTCCACCATGATGAGCGTCATTTGATCAAACTGAGGATGAGCAAATCCAGAATTTTTTGTTTCTCTGCTTCTCATTTGTCCAATCTTAATATTGGTTCTCCACATTTCCATGTCAGTTTGCAAATATTTGGGTTTTCTTAAGTCCTCAGTGAAAATTTATTTTGTCTTATATACATTTTTGCAAAGCAATTTCCCCGAATCTATTGCATGTTTGTATGTTATTTTCTTGATCAGAGGCATTGTGAAGAAGATTTTGTTATCTCCCAAATGTGAACCTAGAGGGTGGTCCAGCAACACTTCTTGGCATGCATGCCAGCTCCCTTGCATAGCACAGCTTAAGTGTTGAAAGGATCAAGTTGCCCACGGCTGATGGCAATAAAACACTCATGGAAGCAGAAAAGCTCAGTCAGGCATTGTTTACCTGAAAGGTAGTATCAGTCTTGATGGTAGAAAACTATTTACTACCCCACAGATAGTAAGGCACACTTCAATCCTACATGCTGCCTGCACACAGCTCAGCAGTCTCTCACCTGTAGGATTTGCGCAAGGCCATAGCTGAGTGCTCCACACTTACTGCTGCTGAACAATCTTGCATGATGCTTCAAGAATCTTCTCTCAGTTTCTGGAAACGAATGGTTCTTTCTCACTTTAACACATTGCTATGAATGTTTTACCCTGGTATTTGCATGTTTGTACACATTACATAGTTGGAGAACTGCATTACAAAATTTGGGAAAGTGCACATTTTGTTATTGTTTCAGAAAGTACAGGTTAGGTAAGTTTGTGTGTGGTTTTATCCTTCGTGGGCCTTTGGGACCCGGATATATGATATGGACGATAATAGACTTCAGGTCTGGATGCAAATTTCATCTTTTTCTTTTTTAAAAAAATTACCAGATATCTTTATTGGAAGTTAATAAGTACATAATTATATGTGCACTAAATATGGTGAGACGTAAATAAAAGAGAGAAAAAGAGAAACAGCACCCGTGTAGAAGGGAAAGTATAAGGGGGGGACCCAAAACTGTATACTTTACAAAGTTGTTATTGTACTTCACCAGATCTTAACCTCCTTCAGTATTTGTAAGAATGGATTCCAAATATCATTGAATTTGTCCACGACAAATCTGTGTTCATATGTTGCAAGTTTGTATAAGGCTTCAATCCAATCATAGAAGGGGGGGCGCATTTTTATTTCCCAATTCATCAGTCTCAGTCTTTTTGTTGTGGTCAGGGCACGGAGAGTCCACATATCGTCATATACGCCCAGCACAGGTTCCATGTACTAGGCATATAATTCAAAAGGATATTTTGATCTGTAAATGTAAGGTAAATGTACAGTTCTGTTGTTTCAGCTACCTTCTGCCAAAAATCTTTCAATATAGGACAATGAAAAAACCAAATGTTTTAGAGAAGCATCATCCATGTTGCATCTCTAACAGATACCTTAGATAGCCCTTTTTAAAATGAACGTTATGGGGTCCAGTAATTCTCTCTCTCTCTATATATATATATATATATTGTATTAGCCTCAATTTAAGGACCAGAGACACTCTTATTATAGCACTTAAAACAGTTTCCCACTGTGTGGTCAAAATGATCTCTAATTCTTTATTCCTCCCTCAATACTTGTACATTATATCAAATTGGTTTGCTAGTAGTAAAGATTTATATATGTTGATGGCCTTTTTTTCTCCTTCCTTTTTTTTGCGTAGGAATTAATAAACTGCTTCAATATCTCTGGGGTCTCTGAGGCCGTAAAAGCTGCTATAGTAAGGTTAAAGCTTACTGGGAAATGATATATAATGAATTGAAAAAGATGTATGATGTTTGCAAAAGAAAACCAGAAGCTTTCCTTTTGGGAATTATAGGGAAAGAACAACCCAAACTGTACAGTGGTACCTCGGGTTACATACGCTTCAGGTTACATACGCTTCAGGTTACAGACTACGCTACCCCAGAAATAGTACCTCGGGTTAAGAATTTTGCTTCAGGATGAGAACAGAAATCGTTCTCTGGTGGCAGGCAGCAGCAGGAGGCCCCATTAGCTAAAGTGGTGCTTCAGGTTAAGAACAGTTTCAGGTTAAGAATGGACCTCTGGAACTAATTAAGTACTTAACCTGAGGTACCACTGTATAGAAATTCCTTCTATTTTTTTGAATCTCTCAGCCCTTTCACATTTAAACTAACTAACTTCATATCGTATATTATTAATTTCCTTCTGGACCCTCTTATTTTGGTCATAAATCCAATATTCCTTGTTACAAGGTTTCTTGCATATGCATACATATATATAACCTGCCATTAATGTATCTCATATACAATTTGGCTTTGTATACAATAATAGTCATAACCAAGCAATTTCATTACTATTGTAGTTGAAAGGAGGGGGGGGATAAAGAATAAAAAAGTGAAGACAAAAAACAGAACAACCATAAGAAGAGACAAAGAAAAGTCCCCTAACACATTAATGTTACATAACGAAAACAAAAAACAGATTATCCAACTTAACCAGTTTTGAAAATATAAGAAAAAGAGAAAAGAGAATCCAAATAGAAAAGGAAATATCATGCCCTCCAGAGTGGGCTGAGCTTGCAGTTTCCTCCTCCTCCTTTCCTATCCGCTTGACTCTGACTTGCTAATATTTTTATTCAAAAAGGGGTGGTGATTTTTGCTGCTTCACGTCGATAAACAGGTGATATAAAACATTTTCTTGTTGCTTTTCACGGCTGTTTACACTCCAGTCTCTTGGCGGAGCACCCAGACTGGCAAAATAATATCTTCAACAGTGTATCCTCTGTAGTTAGTTAAGCTTTGGTTCCAGAGTGTTCACCGATTTTAGTGAGGAATGCCTCTGCAAAATCCGCCTGGTGGAGTTTGTGAGTTTGACCTGAATATTGAATACAAAACTTTGCCGGGAATTGAATGTAGTATTTCACGTTCTTTGCCTTAGCAAGTGCTTTTGCTTAAACAAATTTAGAGCGTGCTTGAATCACATCCTTGGAAAAGTCTGGAGAGAAATATTCATCTGATTTTTGGTGGAATTTGTGTAACAACTCATCTCTATCTCTAACTTGAACACACGCTAACTTGACAATTACTGTATTTGAGGGAGCCTCCTTCCTTCGCCCTTTCACTGGGATTTTGAAAACGTGTTCTATGTCAAATTGACTCTGAACGGGCAGAGAGAGCACCTCTTTGAATACCTGTTGCAGGTAGTCTGCCAGATCTATTTCGCTTGACTGGTTTTCAAGGCTGAAATTTTCAGGTTCTTTCATCTTTGCTGAGATTCTAAATTGTTAAGGCGACAATGAAGAGTACTGTGAGAGGATTAAAAATGTCTCAAATGAGTCCAATCGGCCTTCACAGTTCGCCAATTTGTTACTCTACAAAACTCATTTGTTAGAGTTTTCAGCTGGACTTGTATATGGTTTAGGGTTTGAAGCTGGGCCAGGATATTTGGTAAAATAGCTGTATTTGGGTCTGCCTGTTTATGCTTGGTAGCCTCTGAGCTGCTTCTTCTTCTTCTTCTTCTTCTTCTTCTTCTTTTGTATCAGCCATGTTTCCACCCCCAGCTTCTGCCACTTTTCTTCCTTCAGTAGCTCTCCTGTTGGTAGACATGGCTATTTATCTTAATTAGTCTTGTAAAGAGACAGTAGAAAGTTTACTTACCCTTTGATGTTAATCTTTTGGCGGAGCTGCTTTCCAAAGCTTTTTAGTTGGAGAGACCAGAAGGACCCCCCTCACGGCTCCATTCCCAGACCAGGAATTTCATCTCTTAAGGAAGGTGGCGGAGGAAATTTTTCGTTTCCATTTTCATTGTGTTTGGCGGCAAAGAGAAACCTCATGGCCAATTGGGAGGACAAATGCTGATGCTTGCAACATAGAGGTTTCCAAGCAACCAATGTATTTTTAAAATAAACATAAATTCAATGTAATATTGACACATGCATTAAAAAATAATGCAGTTCAAAAAATATATATGTATAAGATGTGTCTAGGAAGCAGGGAGAACAGGATGGTGTGTGTGTGTGTGTGTGTGTGAATAATGGAGAGAGCGTTGTGGTGGGTGGCAGGGTGATTTCCCCCAAAGCCCCTTGCTTTCAGTTTTGAACCTTCAGTAAAACTACTTGTAGCTCATAAGAGAAGTCATGGTGCAAATAGACATGCATCTTTTATTAGAGCCATATACTGCAATTCTTACTTTCAAATGTTAAAACGAAACAACCATGTATCATAAATTGCAAAATATGAATTTAAACTTTACAAGAGTGAAAAACATTCTGTACTAACTACCTGGCTTTGGACCCATTAGCATATTTGCTATCAGAAGCAAACCCTGAGGGCCAGACACTTGCATTATCTTTAACCAAACATTTGCTTTCTTGGGATTTGAGCTTGCAAGCCACACCAAATAAATTGCTCAGAGGGCGGCTGTTGCAAGCTCCCTGCTATCTCCAAATTCCCTTTCTGGAGCCTTTCCTCATCACCTGTCTGCTGCATCCCACCACGCTTCCAGTCCTCTGCATCCCATCTGCTCTTTTCCATTTCCTTTCTGTTTGGCAAGCCAGATTTCCATCCATTCGCTCTGTGCTTTATGTGAACAAAAAACCTTTTGGGTCTGCTGCTTTCTAAAGTAGATTTACCTTCAATCACCATTTATTAAATCTCCATCCATTAGAAACCATCGCTTGCAAGAACTGTGTGCATTAAGCCTGATTATAGCGAGGCTGGGGGGGGGCAGGGAGGGGGAAGAGCTGTTTGTGCCAGTCCATTTGCTCATTTCCCCACTTGCCTCATGTGGGTCGCTCTGTCTTCCTACTAGGGAGCACTTCAGACTGAGGCAGGCATGTCCCTTTTCCTATTCCCTCAAATGGGCATTTGCCAGCCCTTGGCTTCCGTGGACCACTGCATGGAATGTGCCTGAAGGAAACCTGGCCTGGCCTTGACAGCTGGGATCTAGGCTGTGCATGGAAGGCAAGGGGCAGGGTACCAAAAAGGGCCTCGGGGGGAAGTTCAGTGGCTCCCTCCGGAGGATGAGCGGCTCCTTCAAACGCACTTCGCTGAAGGGCTCGGCATCAGGATCCCAGAAGGTAAGCCGGTAAAATTTCCGAGTGATCCGAGAGGGAGAGCAAGGGCTCCCACAATGAGCCAAGTCAAGCTGGTGGGCAGACTTGGTAGCAGGCATTGCAGTGGAGACATACAAAGCAGGACAATGGTGTTGTGTTGCTATATCATGCCAAGGTTAGGATTTGGACCTGTTAAGTGGGCTCTGAAGGTGATGGCTCTTCCTTCTGGCCACAGCTTTGTGTTATGAAACTGAGCTCCATGTGTGCTCCGCTGGACGTGCAAGGAAGCCTCACCATTCAATTCAGTGGAGGAAAGAGAGCTTTTAAACCCTAACCAGCTTAGGACCTGCGTACTCAAAGGACCACCTTCTCTCTGAGACCTGCTTTGGAAGTTCTGCAAGTTAGGGGGTGATGACTCGGGCAAGGGATTTTTATGATAGCTATGGAGTGCTGTCCCCAGACAGATTCAACTGGAAGCAACACCTCTGTCATCCAGGAAACAAGTTCAAGCCTTTTTGTTATCTGCAGCTTTTAATGAGGAATTGGTGGCTACTAATTTTATTGTCTCTCTGTATTTCTGTATTATTTTTCTTTAAAGTTGAAGCTACTGCAAACTCTTTCAGAGCTATTTTAATAATAATAATAATAATAATAATAATAATAATAATAATAATAATAATGATAGTTACAGATAGGTAGCCGTGTTGGTCTGCCATAGTCAAAACAAAACAAATTCCTTCCAGTAGCACCTTAAAGACCAACTAAGTCAGTTCTTGGTATGAGCTTTCGTGTGCATGCACACTTCTTCAGATACACAGATACACAGATACACAGATACACTTCTTCAGATATTCTTCAGATACACAATATTCTTCAGATATATTCTTCAGATACACAATAATAATGATGATGATGGTGAAATGCAATGCATGAACCCTACTAAACTTATAGCGCTATCCACTTCATTGAAACAAATGGGGGAACCTTTGTTCTTGGGGAATTTTGTGCACACTGAAATTCTCACTCCTGCAAGAAATTACTGGGCTGGGTGAGAGAGCAAAGCTGATAGCCATCGTCTGTATCTACAGGAAGCTTTGCTGCTGCTGCCCCTCTCCTCACAGCTGCCTTTGTGACTGGAAGGGACCACAGTGGAACCATGCCAGGGAGCACAGGGATTTCCTGCTTTCAGCAAGGAGGCATTTCATGGGAATATCTGGGACCTTGTGTTGTGTCATCCAGTCAGGAGTAGGCAGAGCTGCTGCATTTATCGAGCCTTGTCCTTTTGCCTCATAATCTTGGAGGGTAGATACAGCCCTCACCTCCTACCCAACCCCCTCAAAGTGCTCCCATCTGAGATGTTCACATAGGTACACATGGTCATCCGAACAGTGTACCTTGGCCAGCTGAGGGTGGACAGCTGAGTAGCTGAAGGGAAGCAAGGAAAAGCCTTGCAATACATTTGGGGGCAATGGGGTGTGAGAGCTCTCTTACCCACCGCAATTAACTGGAAAGCAGTGAGTTACTTAGGACAACCCTTTACACAACAGGGAGGGGACACAAGGAGATAAACAGGGAACCCACCCCAACCTAATTTGAGTGCTTAAATATTGATGGAAATTGATTATATCTAGATGCAGATATAATGATATGATGCAAAGTTCTGAGTTTTTAGCATTCATTTTCAGTGTCATTCAAAATTAAATCACCTTGGTTGCCTTCGTTAAAAGTCCAGTAGCTGGCTTTGTGAGAGGGAAAATTTGTATAATTTTGCCTACATTTTAGATGCAAAGGTTTGTGTTGGTATGTAGCTGCAAATTCATGCTAGTCTCCTAGGCGGGAGGCAGAGGGGTTTACTGTTGCGGTACCAACCCTTTTTTGAACATATTTTAAATACTTTAAATATGCCACTTGCAGCAGCCATCTTTGCCTGTGTGCCAACAGACCCTTTAACCAGAACCTGTTGTACTTAAACCCATGAATTGTGCCTCAGAGAAATTTGACCATCTAGCAAGCACCGTCTTTGCCAAGTGGCAGTGGGTGGCTCTTCAGGAGGGGGTGGGCAGAGCCAGACTGAGGCAGGCATGTCTAGCCTAATATTCTATAGCTGGAGGTAAACTCTGAATGGAACCTAGGACCTTGTGCTCACCAAGAAGGCACCTGACTACTGGAGCTATGGGCACACGAAGCCCTGACCATTTGGCAAGGCTTCCATCACCTTCCATCCAAGAAGGACTTTAAAACAGCTGTTTTGCATGTTCACTTGGAATCAGCACAAAAAGGTGGCCTCTCTGTACAAAAGATTAATCTCTGATAATAGCACAGTAAAAGATGCAACAGCTGGTGTGGATTAATATCCTGAAATATCTGCTTTCATGTGATTAATAGCTGTATGGATAAAAAATAAGGAAAAACCTCTCCAGCACCAGTGAAAGCAAGCAGAAGTTCCTAAGCCCTGATCAATTTGCCAGCACAATGCTTACATCCCTCTGTCTGCCCACCCTGCCATCTTAGTTAGTTGTCATTTTTTATATTTTAAAAAAGTGCAGTGATATGAGATACAGAGAGATATAGATATGGGAAGATACTTTCTTCATTTTTAGATTACTAAGCACTCTAGGTCAAGTGTCAAAAAGTCGAAAAGTTGGAAACAAAGGTTAACCCCTAATATCAGAATGTCCAAGTTTCTTTAGCAGTCTGATCCTACAGATCACCTGAGGGCTAAAATGTTGTGACCGCTGCCACAATTATGTAGAAAGACAGAAGCAGGGGCTGATTTTAACAGCAAAGGTGACCTATAATGAGGAGTGCAGGGGGTGGTTGAATCTGTCAGCCTGAGAGCTCTCAGTTTCTCACTCTAGGTTCCATCCTCCACATTTCCACACCAACTTGCAAATTTTGAAACAAAGTCTTACCATGAAAATCTGTCAGCGTTTTAGTACAAATTTCTCCTAATATGCAAATTATTTATGCAACTCCCCCATATATAACATTTTTGCAAAGCAGCTTTTTCCTGCATACATACACAAAGTAATGCATTTGTGTATGTTATTTTCACTAATATATGCATTTTTTAGGCACACTTTGCCCAACAAAGTTTTGTGAGGCCATTTGGGGAGCTTGATCATTTGCTAGTTTAAAGCCCATAAAAGTCCATAAAAGGGTCAAGTCTGCCCTGCCTCAGAAGCAGAGTTTGTTCCTTGATGGGGTCTTCTTGATGGAATTCCATCATGAAACGTTCCAGAGTAGAAGCACTTCTGAAAAAGGAACATCCACACATAATCCTGATATAAGAGACACACCAAAAAGAGGTAAAACATCTACTCTTTTAAAGGGCAAATGGTTAGGAGATCAAACCTTTGATCCAGGATCTTCCTCAGCAAGGGGTGTGGCTATATTGATTGCAAAAAAATGTGCATTTACTATTCAGGACTCCATGGCAGACCCAAAGGGTAGATACCTTTTGTTGAAAGGTTCACTAGGGCCCAAGAAACTAACTATAAGATGCTTCTATTCCCGCTGAATGAATGTTTAGATCTAATGCTTGACCATAAAGACTCCTCTTCTAGATCCCTAAATGTGATGGCCTGGGATTCGGATTCGGATGCTGAACCTGAAAAATCCCAGCCTGCACAGGATTCCCCGCCTCCAGAACCAGCTGAGCCGGGGCTGGGGCATGAGCCTGAAGGGTCCTCATCTGTGCTGGATCCTCAGGTGCAGGCACCAGCTGAGTCTGCTCTGGCTCCTGAGGTGATGGAGGACCCATTGCCTGCAGGTGCTCCACTCTCAGCCCCATCAGGGGAAGCTGAGGTTGCCTCTGGGTCTGGTAACCCTCCAGCCTCTCCTGAGCTGCAGAGGCTCAGGGCAGAGAGGTGGAGAGAACTAAGTTCCCGCAGGAGGAGTGCTCGCCTCCAGGCCAGGAGAGGCGAGTCACCTGAGGATCAGGACTGCCCTGTGCCTCGGGGCAGATAAAAGCCAGCCAGCCACAGTCCCAAGTTGTGGGATCAACTTCGTTGGTTGACAGTTCCTGCCTGAACCCTGTCCTGCTATCCTGCCGGAGCTCCTGGCCTCACCTGACTCTCACCTGACACCTCACTATCTGCCCTGCATCCAGCTTCAACTTTTACGGTCTGCCTCCATACTGCACCTTGGACCTCGCCTCGCAGTTAGCCCATGGGACCAGCACACTAAAGGCCGGTGAAGCCCTTGCTAAACATCTACGTGACACCTGGCAGCTGGGCCAACCCACTGATAGGGAATTTACATTCCAGTCCTAGAGGTATGGATCTATGGCCCGTTTCAACTACATATCCAAAGATCTCTGGTGTAAAGTGACAAAAACATATATAGGAATCATTTCAGTTTCAGACCATGCTCCAATCGCCATCTCCTTAGCTATGGACTCACCCCAAGGCCACTCCACTGGACTTTTGATTTCCTCTTACTAACAGATAACTTGGCTAAATAAAGTCTACATCAAGTACTAAAGTTTTATTTCCTAGAAATGCAGCCCCAAACACTAAAATCTCTACCCTGTGGGATGCCATGAACCCATTTATTAGAGGCCAATTCATAAGCCAATCCAGCAGGAAAAGAAAAGAAAGTGAAAATGTTTTTTCTTGATTACATAGGGAAATATGAGACCTGGAAATTTCTTATTCATCTAAAGACGACCACAGTTCTTTCAAATTACTACAAGCCAAGAGAAATGAACACCACTCCATGGAGACAGATAGAACACTGCAAGCTCTTGCCTTTCCCAGAAGCTTATATTATGAGTTCAGGAACAAAGCATCTAAACTACTGGCACATGCAATTAAAAAAAAATAAAATTGTCTAATTGATCCAGTGCATAAGAACACCCGAAGGCTCAGCTTGTTATGACACACCACCAGCAGGGAATTCTAACATTTTTTTTAAAGCCTATATATTTCCACAAATCCATCTCCAGATTGATCTCATGAACTGGACTTCCAACCTTGATTGATGATCATAGAAACTTTTTAAATAGCACAATCTCCAAAACAGAAATTGAGGAAGCAATTAAAGACTGAAAAAGGGTAAGTCCTCAGGACCCGATGGGCTTACAGGGGACTTTTATAAAGCCTATTATTGTTGTTTAGTTGTGTCCGACTCTTTGTGACCCCATGGACCAGAGCATGCCAGGCACTCCTGTCTTCCACTGCCTCCCGCAGCTTGGTCAAACTCATGTTCGTAGCTTCGAGAACACTGTCCCACCATCTCGTCCTCTGTCGTCCCCTTCTCCTTGTGCCCTCAGTCTTTCCCAACATCAGGGTCTTTTCCAGGGAGTCTTCTCTTCTCATGAGGTGGCCAAAGTATTGGAGCCTCAGCTTCACGACCTGTCCTTCCAGTGAGCACTCAGGGCTGATTTCCTTAAGAATGGATAGGTTTGATCTTCTTGCTGTCCATGGGACTCTCAAGAGTCTCCTCCAGCACCATAATTCAAAAGCATCAATTCTTCGGCGATCAGCCTTCTTTATGGTCCAGCTCTCACTTCTATACATCACTACTGGGAAAACCATAGCTTTAACTATACAGACCTTTGTCGGCTACTGATATACTATTTCCCCACTTAACTGTTCTATTTAATGCATGGGGGAGTTGCACCCCCCCCATGGAAGTGTTCAAGAATTGTAATGATCCCTAAACCCAACTCAGATCCCACGAGGATGGGATCATATTGCCCTATAGTGTTATTGAATAAGGATGCCAAAATATTGTCTTATATTGCTCACAATCAGACAGGTTTTATTCCTCAAAGGAATATTGCTGGTGCAATGTGGGTTATTAATATAATTCACAAGGCACATATCTCTAATGCCCCAACCACTTTAATTTCCTTAGATGCTGTCAAGGCATTTGATTGCATTGAATGGATTTGTCTTAAATAGCTTCTATTAAGAATGAGGTTTGGAAGTAGATTTTTGCATTTGATTAAACAGATCTACTCCAAATCTTTTGTCTGTATCAATGTATCAATGGTTGGGACTCTGCCTATTTCCGCTGCTGGAAAAAGAATGGAAAAGAAGGAAATAGAAACCATTTTTTAAATAACAGAAAGGGATGGGAAACCATGCCCAACAGGAATGGATGTGAATTAATGATTTTACAATACAGTGGTGCCCCGCAAGACGAACGCCTCGCAAGACGGAAAACCCGCTAGACGAAAGGGTTTTCCGTTTTGGAGGCGCTTCGTTAAACGAATTTCTCTATGGGGTTGCCTCACAAGACGAAAAAATCTTGCTAGTTCCCGCGGTTTCCCCCCGCTTTTTTTTTGCCCTTTCCCTAAGCGCTAAGCCGCTTATCAGCTGTTCCGCTGATAAGCCGCTTCTCAGCTGATCGCTAAAAGCCGCTAGACGGCTAATAGCGCTAATCTGCTAAGCTGTCAATGGGCTTGCTTCGCAAGACGAAAAAACCGCTAGACGAAGAGAATCGCGGAACGGATTAATTTCGTCTTGCGAGGCACCACTGTAAGTAAATAACTATGGACCATTGTCTTAATATATACAGCGAAAAAATTCTTCAGGGATTGATGACCAAGGACTGACTGTTTCTTAATATTGGAGGAAAATTTGTTATGTTGATCTGGAGGAAGAGTATTGTTGACTTTTATTCATAATAATGATCAGAGAAGCGCTTTTGGACTGCTTGTCTGGAAGGAAAAATGAATGAACTTGAGATGCCCAGACAAAGACTGGAAAAACATTGCCTAGCAGAGGGAGCAAAAGCTTGATAGTGAATTCACCCTGGAGTGAATATTTGAATATTTTGGAGTATGCTCATATATATGACTGACAGATGGATAGTTGGAAGTCCTTTTTACTTTTAATTATTCCTTATTTTTATTCTTTTAATATATTTACCTCTTTGTTATTTTATCTTTTCCTGTTTTGTTTTTGCTTCTGCTTTGCTATTTCTTTATGTGTTTGTTATCCTCTACTCAGGGTTAATGAGGGGTTTGAATACAGATGGAGGTGACCAATGGTTGGTGAAGGACCCTGTATGAGAGGCAGGGAAGGGAAAATCTCCCCAGGTGGGAGGCTGGAAGAAGAAAGGGAAGGTCCCACATGAGAGCTGGGAAGGTCCAGCTCTTTCTGGGTAGGACAAATTAAGATCTACCTGTGAAAGAGGACTTTGTATTCTTCTTTTTCTCTTTCTTGTTTTTGTTTTTGTTAGTTTGTTTTTATGGTAATGTATGGTGAAAGGCCTTGAAAAAATTATTGGAAAAACAACAACAACCCCGTGAGGCAGGCTAGTTTGAAAGATTGCTTAGTGAGCTTCAAGGCTGAACAATGGACCTAGTTGTTCTAGTTCAGCACTTTAACTGCTGCACCACACTGGCCCTCGTTTCCCTACCCATCTTCAGAGATGGCAAATGTGTACAGTACTGTAGCATCATCTATAGCTTGCTGATTTCTAAACCAGGTTCTTCTCAACCCAGAGGGCCATGTCCCACCTCAGCAACTTTCCTCTGAACAACTGCCGAACTGCCTTGGGAGTCAGTGTGGTGTAGTGGTTAAGAGTGGTAGACTCGTAATCTGGTGAACCGGGTTCGCTTCCCCGCTCCTCCACATGCAGCTGCTGGGTGACCTTGGGCCAGTCACACTTCTCTGAAGTCTCTCAGCCCCACTCACCTCACAGAGTGTTTGTTGTGGGGGAGGAAGGGAAAGGAGAATGTGATAAAGTGGGAAATCAAATCCAAACTCTTCTTCTTCTTGCTGTGGCCACACAGGAAGTTAGGAAGCTGCCTTTTGCTAAGCCAGGCCATTGGTCCATCTTGTTCAGTACTGTGTAGCCTGGCTGCAGTGGTTCTCTAGGGTTTTAGGCAAGGAGTCTCTCTCAGCCCAACCTGCAGACACCGATGATTGAACACAGGACCTTCTGCCTGCAAGGAAGATGCTGTACCCTGAGTTAAGGCCCTTCCATGAATGGCAAAGCTAAGCCAGCACTGGATACTTTAGCAAGCACAGCTCTTGTGCAGCTAACATTCTTTCCTCTGAGGCTTGCTCCTGCACTCCAGAGAAGCCCTATTGAAATGAACTGACATTACATGGCAGTTGTGCTCTGTGAATTGCTGCACAAAGCCTTGATCCACCTGAAATTTCCTCTGAGTAAGCCCCATTGAAATAAATGGGAGTCGTGCAACAACTTCCAGTAGGTCTGTACAGAAGAACACCCCAATGGACTGGGCTCTCAATATGTCCTTTGTCTGATTTTTTTTTTTTTTATGTTGAGCTTGTTTCCCAGTTCCTGCCAATATCCTGGGCCCAGGCTGCTGGCTGAGTCTCTTTGTAATTCTCTTGAAGGATCAGCCACAGATTAGCAAGGAGCAGCTGGTATGTTCTGTGAGCCAAAGAGGGTTTTGGCACATTTTCATTCAGTTTTGAATGCCCTTCTCTGAATAACTGCAGCCTCCTTTTTCCTCCTTCCCTTCTCTTCCTCCCACCCCAGTTGGGATTTGGGCTTTGAGGGTCCATGCCTGGTGTTGGACCAGAGAGATAAACTGGGGGTGCTGGTGGTCTATCAGCCACCCTATTGCCCATTGGCATCCCTTGCTGAGGGAGTCTCTGGCATGGTGTTTGGGGACCCCAGGATGATAGTTCTGGGTGACTCCAACATGCACACAGAGGCTGCCTTTGGGACAGCAAGATTCTTTATAGCCTCTTTGACAACCATGGGACGGTCTCAAAATGTCATTGCATGGACATTGAGGGGTCCAAGTGATGTGAGGGATAATCCGAAGGTTAAGGGAGGTACAATACCTCCCTTGTAATGGACCATTCCCTTGTGGAGTGGTAGCAGCAGTTGTCCCCTGTAAGGGTAATGGTGCTACAGGATGGCACACCCACAGGGACTGATTGAAGCTGATGCCCTTTTGAACATCACATTGAAGGCCTGGTTTTGCTATGGAATGGCAAATTGAAATTAGCCATTGACACAATCGCTCCCAAGCAGGCACATACTCTCAAACCTGCAGTCAGTTCCAAACATAGCCATGCAGTGAGCCACTAGGGCAGGCTTCCTCAACCTCGGCCCTCCAGATGTTTTTGGCCTACAACTCCCATGATCCCTATCTAGCAGGACCAGTGGTAAGGGATGATGGGAATTGTAGTCTCAAAACATCTGGAGGGCCAAGGTTGAGGAAGCCTGCACTAGGGAGATATACCTATCGTGTGGGCCACTTCCAATCACAATTGGAAGTATTTGTGCTGACCTCCTAAGCGCTATGCAGCTTCAGGCCAGGGACCCTGAAGGACTGTCTGCTCCCACATCAACCTGCAAAAGAAAGATCATAGAATCATAGAGTTGGAAGACACCACAAGGGCCATCGAGTCCAACCCCCTGCCAAGCAGGAAACACCATCAGAGCACTCCTGACATATGGTTGTCAAGCCTCTGCTTAAAGACCTCCAAAGAAGGAGACTCCACCACACTCCTTGGCAGCAAATTCCACTGTCGAACAGCTCTTACTGTCAGGAAGTTCTTCTTAATGTTTAGGTGGAATCTTCTTTCTTGTAGTTTGGATCCATTGCTCCGTGTCCGCTTCTCTGGAGCAGCAGAAAACAACCTTTCTCCCTCCTCTATGTGACATCCTTTTATATATTTGAACATGGCTATCATATCACCCCTTAACCTCCTTTTCTCCAGGCTAAACATGCCGAGCTCCCTTAGCCGTTCCTCATAAGGCATTGTTTCCAGGCCTTTGACCATTTTGGTTGCCCTCCTCTGGACACGTTCCAGTTTGTCAGTGTCCTTCTTGAACTGTGGTGCCCAGAACTGGAGACAGTACTCCAGGTGAGGTCTGACCAGAGCAGAATACAGTGGCACTATTACTTCCCTTGATCTAGATGCTATACTCCTATTGATGCAGCCCAGAATTGCATTGGCTTTTTTAGCTGCCGCGTCACACTGTTGGCTCATGTCAAGTTTGTGGTCAACCAAGACTCCTAGATCCTTTTCACATGTACTGCTCTCAAGCCAGGTGTCACCCAGCTTGTATTTGTGCCTCTCATTTTTTTTGCCCTAGTGCAATACTTTACATTTCTCCCTGTTAAAATTCATCTTGTTTGTTTTGGCCCAGTTCTCTAATCTGTCAAGGTCATTTTGAAGTGTGATCCTGTCCTCTGGGGTGTTAGCCACCCCTCCCAGTTTGGTGTCATCTGCAAATTTGATCAGGATGCCCTTGAGTCCATCATCCAAGTCGTTGATAAAGATGTTGAATAAGACCGGGCCCAAGACAGAACCCTGTGGCACCCCACTAGTCACTCTTCTCCAGGATGAAGAGGAACCATTGATGAGCACCCTTTGGGTTTGGTCAGTCAGCCAGTTACAAATCCACTGAGTGGTAGCATAGTCAAGTCCACATTTTACCAGCTTCTTTACAAGAATATCATGGGGCACCTTGTCAAATGCCTTGCTGAAATCAAGGTAGGCTACATCCACTGCGTTCCCTTCATCTACCAGGCTTGTAATTCTGTCAAAAAACGAGATCAGGTTAGTCTGACATGACTTATTTTTCAGAAATCCATGCTGACTATTGGTGATCACAGCATTCCTTTCTAGGTGCTCACAGACTGTTTGCTTAATGATCTGCTCCAGAATCTTCCCTGGTATTGATGTCAGACTGACTGGGCGGTAATTATTTGGGTCCTCTCTTTCCCCCTTTTTGAAAATAGGGACAACATTTGCCCTCCTCCAGTCTGCCGGGACTTCGCCTCTTCTCCAGGAATTCTCAAAGATGACTGCCAGTGGTTCTGAGATCACATCTGCCAGTTCTTTTAATACTCTTGGATGCAGTTCATCTGGCCCTGGAGACTTGAATACATCTAAACTAGCCAAGTATTCTTGTACTATCTCCTTAGTTATTCTGGGCTGTGTTTCCTCTGCTGAATCATTTGCTCCAAATTCTTCAGGTCGGGCATTGTTTTCTTTATCGAAGAAGACTGAGGCAAAGAAGGCATTGAGGAGTTCAGCCCTTTCTGTGTCCCCTGTTTGCATTTCACCATCTTCTCCTCTGAGTGACCCCACTGTTTCTTTGTTCTTCCTTTTGCTACGAACATACCCATAAAAGCCTTTTTTGTTGCTTTTAACCTCTTTAGCAAGCCTGAGTTCATTCTGTGCTTTAGCTTTTCTGACTTTGTGTCTACACGTGCTGGCTATTTGTTTGAATTCCTCTTTGGTGGTCCCCCCCCCTTTCCCATTTTTTGTACACATCCTTTTTTAATCTTAACTCAGTTAAAAGTTCTTTAGATAGCCACCCTGGCTTCTTTAGGCACCTTCCATGTTTCCATCTCATTGGTATTGCCTGAAGTTGTGCTTTTACTATCTCCCTCTTAACAAACTCCCAGCCATCATGAACTCCCTTTCCTTTTAGTATTACTGTCCATGGGATCTCACCCAGCACTTCCCTAAGTTTTATGAAGTCGGCTTTCTTAAAGTCAAGAAATTGAATCCTAGTATGCTTGGCTGCTCCTTTCCGCTGTATAGTAAACTTCAGAAGAGCATGATCACTCGCGCCTAATGATCCTTCCACTTCTACCCCACTAACCAGGTCATCAACATTGGTTAGGACCAGGTCTAAAATGGCTGTTCCTCTTGTTGCTTCTCCCACTTTCTGGACAACGAAGTTGTCTGCAAGGCCAGTGAGGAATCTGTTTGACCTTATGCTCTTGGCTGAGTTGGACATCCAGCAAATATCCGGGTAACTGAAGTCCCTCATTACTACTATCTCCCTTCCTTTTGCATGCTTGGCCATCTGTTCCAGGAAGGCATCATCTATGTCCTCCGTTTGGCTTGGGGATCTATAGTAAACTCCCACAATGAGGTCCCTGTTATTCTTCTCTCCCTTAATTTTGACCCAAATGCTCTCACTTTGGCTTTGAGGTTCTAAATCTTGGATCTCTTCACAGGTATACACATCCCTGACATATAACGCCACTCCTCCTCCTTTCTTGTCTGGTCTGTTTCTCTGAAATAGATTGTATCCCTCAATTATTACATTCCAGTCGGGGATTTATCCCACCAGGTTTCAGTGATGCCTATTATGTCATATTTAGTTTGCTGTACCAAGAGCTCAAGCTCATCTTGTTTATTACCCATGCTTTGTGCATTAGTGTACAGACATTGAAGTCCATTAATCATTCCCCCGTGTCTCTTATTTAAGGATTTTTTCCTCCCACCACTAGGTCTGCGTGCTGTTTGCTCCATTTGGTCTATGACATTTGGATGATCATCTTCATCAATTGATAGACTCCTACATTCAGGAGCACTGTCTCCCTCCCCCACATTAGTCAGTTTAAAGCCCTCCTGATGAGGTTTCTGAGATTTTTGGCAAAAACATTCCTCCCAACCGTTGTGAGGTGCAGCCCATCGCTTGCCAGAAGTCCATCTTCAAGAAACTGCAGTCCGTGATCTAAGAATCCAAACCGTTCCTGTTTACACCATTTGCGAAGCCAGCTGTTCACTTCCACTATTTTTCCCTCTCTCCCTGGGCCACGTCGTTCAACTGGGAGGACAGATGAGATGACAATTTGTGCATTTAATTGCTTCAATTTCCTGCCCAGAGCCTCATAGTCTCTTTTGATCTTCTGGAGGCTATTGCTTGCAGTGTCATTGGTTCCCACATGAACCAAGAGGAAGGGGTATTTGTCAGTGGGTTTTATGATTCCTTGTAGTCGTTCAGTTACATCTTGGATCTTAGCCCCGGTGAGACAGCACACTTCCTGAGACATCTTGTCAGGCCCACAGATCACTGCTTCTGTTCCCCTCAGTAGGGAATCCCCTATCACCACTACACGCCTCCTCTTAGGTTTGGTCGGGGTTCTGCCGTGAGCTGTCCGTTCCAAGGTCCCCTGCACATTCCCTGAGGACTGACTTTGCTGCTCGTCTTCATATACCTGATCGACTGTAATGAGGGAGAGATCCTCAAATGGAGTCTGCTCTTTGTCTTCCATGCTAGGGGAGAGGACCTCAAAGCGATTGTGTATTTCTAAACAATCAGAGCGAACCCTGGGCTTCCTACTTCTTTGAGTCACGTTTCTCCATATATCTGGCTCCTGTGTTGGTGAACCTGCCTCCATGTTGAGGCAGGTGATTAGCTGTGGGAGGAGCTTATCAGAGCTTGTAGGGCAGCGGCTGAAGAAGGAGGAAAAAGGTGTTTCTTGTGTGTGTGTTTCTTGTGGCTGATTAGCTGCTCTCCCTGTGCAAAGGTCAGAGGGGGCAGGGTTTCTGTTGAGGCAGGTGAGTAGCTGTGGGAGGAGCTTATCAGAGCCTGTAGGGCAGTGGCGCGCGCCTAGCGGCATGCACAGTTTGATCCATCTTTTAGATTTAGGGGAGCTAGTCTCAAACGTTTGTTGGGGGAGACCTAGGGTTTTTTGGGGGGGTGAGTTATTTGTCCTGTCTGCACGCTTCTTATGATGGAGGACCGCTGTAGCCAGCCCCAACGACACGTTCTCAAGATGGAGAGTGAGGGAACAGCTGCAGTCGCCTGCGGTTCCTGCACAATGTTTGCCATCTTGCCAAAGGTTGCAGGCAGCTTTACCTGCAGCAATTGCATGTTGATTGCCCTCTTAAAAGACAAAGTCCAGCAACTGGAGGAACGTGTAGCTACGCTCCAAAGAATTAGAGAGCTGGAGCTCTTCTTGGAAGCAACAGAGCACACCGTCTCCACCAAGGAATGAAACTGGCCCTATCAAGAGCTGCGCCTGAAACTTTCTAGCAGAAGCGGTATAGAAAGACTGCAAATCCTGCTTTCCCTTGTCAGAATAAACAAGAGTGGCACCGCCTGTGTAATTTAGCTGTGCGGCGAAGCATGTTAAATTATAGCTCACTTTAATCTGCCCCTTTTAACCACATTCCATAACTGTTGTCTCAGCCCAACATTCCAGCTCTCTGAAAGCTTTGATCGTGCACCCTTTTTTTACAAGAGGCTTCAGCCTTATGACACACGAATCAGACAGATGGCACGACCACCACCCCTGCAAAAAGTTTTTGCAGAGCACCAGACGCTTCCAAACCTTTCCTCCTTTCTTTTTGGCTGAAAAGTAAAATGCATTGCATTTGCATCCAACATTGTCCATACACAGGGAAACAAAGATTTTTTTAGCAATTATGTACCCAAAGCCAAGCAGGGCATTTTGAAGCCCAGCACTAAGTGCCCCCTCCCATTGCTTGTGGCTTTAAGGTACGCCAGATTTCTCATAGCCGATGGCCAGAAACCCCTCATTAGTCCAATAAAACTGTAAGTAATTGGAGCCCTCACAGCAAAGTCAGTTTAGCCAGCACTTCCCACCCCAAGGCACAGCAAGGTTAGCCAGGCTTCTGTGAGAAATTCTGCCCCCATAGTCAGGTTGCCAACAGCCCAGGAAAATAGCCTGGTGTCTGCTCTTGTGTCTTTTAACTGCCTTCTAGTCTGCAGGAATCGGCAAAGGCTGCTTTTCACAGCATGGAGATTAGAATGTTGCCACCAGCTGCAGCTTGCAGATCATGTTGCAGTTAGAGGTACAAGAGCAGGGGCTGGTTGAAATGTTGGCAACTCTACCCCAAAGCCCCTCAGGGGATTGTATTTTAGTTTATTAAGTTCTCTTTCCATTTCTTTTTAAAAAGCCTTTAATATTTCTGTATGCATGAGAATATTTGGGTGAATGAGTCCTTTAACTGCTCACATTCAGAACTGGGGACGTAGAACTGGATTTATAACTCTGGGTGCCTTCACAACTGCCTTTCTCCAAAGTAATTAATCCGGTTCTGCTTTTTTGTGAATACCACAGTCACTATTTTTATCCCATTTCATCTTAATTCCCAATTTCTTCCCATTTGTTATGAACATTCCTTGCTCTGCAACAATAACAACAATCATAATAGTAATAATTTTATTATTTATACCCCACCCATCTGGCTGGGTTTCCCCAGACACCCTAGGTGGCTTACAGAATATATAAAACATAATAAAGCATCAGACATTAAAAACTTCCCAATACAGGGCTGCCTTCTGATGTCTTCTAAAAGTTGTAGTTTTTTATCTCCTTGACATCTGAAGGGAGGGCGTTCCACAGGGAGGGCACCACTGCCCAGAAGGCCCTCTGCCTGGTTCTCTGTAACATCTCTTCTCACAGTGAGAGAGCTGCCTAAAGGACCTCAGAGATGGACCTCAGTGTCCAGGCTGAATGATGGGGGTGCAGATACACAGGCCCCAGGCTGTTCAGGGCTTTAAAGATCAGCACCAACACTTTGAATTGTTCTTGGAAATGCACCAGGAGCCAATGAAGATCCTTCAAGACTGGTGTTACTCCTGGTCATCAGTCTAGCAGCCACATTCTGAGTCGCCTTCAAAGGTAGCCCCACGTAGAAGCGTGTTGCAGGAGTGCAAGTGGGAGATAACCAGAGCATGTACCACTCTGGCGAGACAGTCTACGGGCAGGTAGGGTCTCATCCTGCGTACCAGATGGAGCTGGTAGACAGCTACCCTGGACAAAGAATTGACCTGTGCCTCCATGTACAACTGTGAGTCCAAAATGACTCCCAATAGCGACAGGACAACACCTCCGGGTGCAAATGGCCACAATTTCTTTTGATTACAGATGTAAGTAGACATTGGGTATGTATCCTGAATAAGCCAATCCTGATTGTTGGCTGATTGTTCTATTAGGGTCGATCCTGGGTTGAAGGATCCCCCATGATGCAATCAAATGGGGCAAACCCACCAGGCCACCGCTTGAAGTTTTATGGCCTGTTAACCCCCATCTGCAAAGTTAAAGGGACTTTTTTAAAAATCCAGTACCAGTTGCACTTGGTTCAGTTTGCATGTAAAGGCAAACCTACTAAACTCTCCAGGATGGTGATTCAAGTCACATGATTTAAGAGAGAACAAACCATTGATCTGACTGGAATTTGAGAAGATCTACAGCATGGCCAAGTAATAGATTTGTTAGCTGTTTCTGGGTGACCAGCATATATTTCTGTTCAGGCTGCAGCATTTACAATAAAAACTTGAAAATCTGCTTAGAGGTAAATGACTCCACTGTGTTCAGTAAGTTCTGCTTCCATGCAAGTGTGCAGAAATGCAGCTCTTGTTGGTTCATCTGTTAGGTTAATTGGTTTAAAACAGTTTGTCAAACTGAAAAAGTGTTCCCAATTAATCAGGCAATAGAACTGTAATTCTCTCTCTCTCTCTCTCTCTCTCTCTCACACACACACACACACACACGTATTTATACAAATGGCAAAGACCCTCAGAAGAGGCAGCCACTCCTGTATGAAAGAGGAGGATCCCTCCTTCTAAAATATTGGTGTTTGTTTCTTGTAGAATTGAAATATTCATTTTGAATGAACACCCCTCACTTCCACCAAGAATGAGGTGGGTGGGTGGCATTAGAACAGAAAGAAAACAGTCTGACACATTATCACCTTGACTATGTCAGATTTATATAAGATCCTACACACAAAATATTCCCAGGGAGGAACAGTAGCTCTTTTCAGGCATCTGACTGAATTGCAAACTCATCTGCTGCCCAAATTAAACAGTTTTCTTTGCTCGTGCAATTCTCCCTGGAGTGGGGCCAAGAAAGAAGAGTTGTGCTGTGAAATTATTTCATTTTGGCTTGATGGGCAAATACTACCCCATACCTAAATAAACTGATTATCATTTTGTATATGTTGTGAAAATATGGCTAGTCTCTATGTAAAGGAGTTCAACTGCTCAAGCTGAAAAAGACAAACCTGTTGCAATCACTTCCGCTTTACAAAATTGTAAACAGAATGTTCACTACAAAATAAAAAAATTCCTTCCAGTAGCACCTTAAAGACCAACTAAGTTAGTTCTTGGTATGAGCTTTCGTGTGCATGCACACTTCTTCAGATATCTCATACCAAGAACTAACTTAGTTGGTCTTTAAGGTGCTACTGGAAGGAATTTTTTTATTTTGTTTTGACTATGGCAGACCAACATGGCTACCTATCTGTAACTAGAATGTTCACTGTGATCCCCAGTCGACAGCTGGCCAATTTCTGCTAGGCCACTGATGATCCACATCAAAGGGAAGGGATTCATTATGCCAGTACCATTTCTCATTTTTCCAACCTTAAGTTAAAGTTTCCATTTGTATGCATCAGTTTGTGATTTTTCAAATAAGAAGTCTCATGAAAATTTGTCAGCATTTTAGTGCAAATTTCTCCCTATGTACACATTTTTAATACAATTTTGTCTGATGTATACATTCCTGCAAGTAATTCCCCCCTATGCATTCACTTTTTTGTATTTTTAAAGTAATATTTGTACACTTCCTCTATCAAGCATGCCTTTATTTTTTATTTTTTTATTAAATACTTTCTTGATTTACAAAAGTGTGTGCAATGTCCCTCTCTCATATTTTTTTCCCTATGTAACATTTTTACAGATCAGTTTCATTTGTTGAGACATTAGGAAGAAAAGGCGGGAAAGGGGGAGGGGGGAAGCTGGGTGGGGGTGGGGTCAGGTGGCGATGTTTCTATTTTACTTAATATAAGTGGGGTTTGGTGTCAGCGTTGCTTGTGCAGGTTCTCTGCTGTTCACTTGTGTTCCTTTGGTGGTGAGAGAGGTTGGGGCTGGCCCAGGGTGTGGTTGTTCATTTGTGGTTGGCTGTGGTGATCATTGTTTTCATGTGTGAGTGGGGTGGATAGGTGTTTTGGATCAGACAAGCATGCCTTTATACACGTTATTAGCTTGGAACACCACATTACAAAATTTAGAGAAGTGCACATTTTGAAGGCTGTGTTTGTTTGTATATTGTTCTGAAAATCTGAACCAAATTGAATTTCTCCCCCATTCTTAGTTGAGGGGTAGGTGAGTTTTAGGTCATCTCCTTACGCAGCACAGTAAATTCAGAGATGAAACACCCCCAGCAGACGGCTACCCACCTCCTGTTTGACGGCCTCCAGCCAGGGAAGGCTCCCCCACTCCTCTAGATAGCAAACTGCTCCTACAGTCAAGAAGCCTCTCTTCATGTTCAACTGAAATATGCCCTCATTAGATCTAGTCCTGAATTATGGATCAGTAGCAGATCAGAGAGCAGATCTTTGCTCTCTTCTCTGTGACAGCCCCTTCAGCTTCATGGAAGAGGGTGATAATACCCCACCTTTCACAGTCTTCTCTGAGCTAAACATTCCCAGTCCCTTCAACCATTCATCACAGGACTTGTTTTCCAACATCTTCATCTCCTTCCTTTATCCACATCCTTCTTAAAGGGCAGTGTTGAGAATTGGACATAGTATTTCAGTTGATGTCTGGCTAGTGCAAAATAAGGCAGAACCATTATTTATTGTCACCCGGAAACTTGGCTTGTCCTATTTTCAGAGGATATTTTACTGATGTGAGACCACATGGAAGAAAGCATAACACATGCTACATGTACATCAAATTTCTGTAATTGTTTCTGAGGAGGATGCATTGCGGGGGTCAGACATCTGCACATGCACTCCATGTGAGAGAGACATTGGATTCAGTTCCCACTTATAAGCTAACTAGTTCCCAAAACAATACATGAGCTGAAACACAGCAATCGTTCAAAATTAGCACTTCTCCAAATTTTGCAATGCAGTTCCCCAGCAGACAAATGTATACAAAAATGCATATGCAAGGGTAAAGTGTGCATAAAAGTGCTTATATTATGCTGTGAACTGTCCTGAGATCTTCGGATGAAGGGCAATATACTACTAGTAGTAATAATTGTAATTATAATGATTTTGTGAAAATAACATCTGAGATTGCACTGCATAAGGGCAAATAAGGGTGCATGGTCTCGCCAGAGTGGTGCATGCTCTGGTTATCTCCTGCTTGGACTACTGCAACATGCTCTACGTGGGGCTACCTTTGAATGTGACTTGAAAACTACAACTAATCCAGAATGTGGCTGCCAGACTGGTGACTGGGGGTGGCTGCCAGTCCTAAAGGATCTACACTGGCTCCCAGTACGTTTCCAAGCACAATTAAAAGTGTTGATGCTGACCTTTAAAGCCCTAAACGGCTTTGGCCCTGTATACCTGAAGGAGCATCTCCACCCTCAATGTCCAGCCTGAAGGACACTTGAAGACATCTGAAGTTAGCCTTGTATTGGGAGGTTTTTAATGTTTGATGTTTTATTATGTTTTATGTGTTGGAAACTGCAGCGTGGCTGGGGCAACCCAAACAGATGGGCAGGGTACAAATAATAAAAATTAATGGGATTATTATAAAATGGTGTTGCGAAAATGTTTTCTTATTTTAAAAATGTGCATGAGGACTTAAAAAAGAAAGCAATCACAAATAGATGTGTAAATGTGGAGAACCAATCTTAGGATTGGAAAACTGAGAAACTAAGGGAACCGAAAGCCCCTACTCCGTGTCTCCCATTACACTGTAGATCCTCTGCCCCCTCAAGTGCAAACATCCTTGCCCGTTTCCAGATGGTGCCAATGGGCCCTTGTGGATTCCGCTCTTGCACCCAGCTCTCCTTGCAAGCAAGGGAAAGAGGACTTGCTCTACAGCAGGCAAACCGTGCCATTTATGTCAAGCCATCCTCTTAAACAAACTCCAAGCCTGACAGCCCTTCCCACAGTCTAAGTGCAGGCATCCATGAAGGCTAATTTCTGTATCACTGCAGTTTCCCTGGGAGGCTGGCTCTTTGGCCATTCACCGTCAGCATTCCTTTCGACTATTCAGTCTGTACTTTGCTCTCACCCGGCATGAGTTTATTGTCAATTCAAGTTAGGACAATAAAGGGCACAGCCCACCCATCCTGTGCAAACCCGATTATCGATATTTGGGACCTGAGTGAGAGCACAGATCAACATGGGAAGCTGCTTTATTGTGAATCAGGCCTTTGGCCTATCTAGCCCAGTGTCATCTGATCTGAACCCCGGAGCACCTGCATTTAACATTAAGAACTGGTGTCTGAGTTTGCTTGTTTTCATCTTTCCTCCTCATCTTTTTCCTTTTGTGCCATGTATTTTAGTTTGTAAGCCACAGGCCAAAGATTGCCCTTTTTTATTGATCTGTAAGTAGCACTGGGTTTTTGTTTTTTTGTTTTTTAAAAAAAAAAGCTTTAATGAAAGAAATATGACAAATAAATGTAAAGCAATGCACTTCCATTCTGCTCTGGCTTCTCCACAACGTTATGTCTCAGCATCGTCTGAAAATGCCTTACAGGTCCTTGGTCCGTCCATTGGCGCAGCAGCAGCAGCAGCAGCAGCAGCAGCTCTTAATTTTTTTCAAGCAGATCACCCACCTCAGCCTTTGCTAGTAGAGAACCTTCTATCTGCCAATGCCAAGGAAGTGAAAAGTGATAGCTCAATAGTGGAGTATGTAGCCTGAGTACAGCACATGCCTTGACAGCTCCACAATAGATTTCAGGTAACAGAACTGGGGAAGACCTATGCCCCCTAGAGAGTTAGTGTCAGCCAGACTGGTAGGCAGTGGACCAGGTGATCCAAAAGTTTGGGTCATCCTAAGACAACTTCATGTGACCATGAAGAGCTATGGGTCCTCTCCCCAGGCGGATGCTATGTTTGCAAGTGAAACACGCTTTGCTAACCAGAGTCTAGAATATTGTTGGAGTAGTGCTGGGTGGAAGGGATTGTTGCATTTAAGGGAAGTGTCATGCAAGGCAATAATTCTGCTGAATAGGGGGCAGCCTTCACCTATTGGCTGTCTGAGCATCTGGGGCAGCTAGCAGCTGCTGATGTCTGTGTTCTGAGCAATATGTTCCCACATGATATTGTGCATTTATTTACTACGTTTTAATCCCCACTCCTCCCCACAAGGGGTTTAGTGTCCCCCTCCTGACTCTCACAACAACCCTGAGAAGCAGGTTATTGAGGAACAGAGATGTAGTTTGTGATTGTTCGGCTGGAAAGATCTGCACTGAACTTTGGGCTTGTATACATGCAGGAGTGGCTAAGGCTTTGCATGCAAATAGTCCCAGGTCCAGTCCCCTAGTGTTTCCACTTAAGAGGGAGCAGGCTAAGGGTAGATATCTGCCTGGACAGCTGCTGCCAGCCAGAGCAGACAATACTGAGCTAAACAGAAGATCAGTGCCCTGAATCAGTATCATAGGTGCTGGAGCCCTGGGTGCCCAAACACCCACAAAATCCCCATGAAGGTGCCAGACACCACAAATTTCAGTGCCGGGGCCATGCATGCTGCATGGCACCCATGCCCCCAGGTACCCATGGTCGCAGGGCCAAGCTGGCACTCCTGATTGGTATTGGGTGCAGCTCAAGCCAATATATTTCTTTTTGTACCATTCCCTGTAGTAGCGATAACAACTATGCTAACACCAAACGCTGTCGCTTGCTATTTAAAGTTGGCCAGCTCAGCCACACAGCAGTAATGATGCTGTATGAGGACGGGATATGTGTGGTTGTTCCCAGTTGTATGGCCTATTGACTGCTTTTCATGTTGACATCCAGCCCAAGTTCATTTTGCTCTAAAAAGGATTAGATAGAATTAATGCTATATGCCCTCCTTTCCCCTTTTCCCAAAGAATGTTGAGCTGTGCACCTAATGAGGACCCCATAAAGGGCTATTAGGTCCAATTGTCCCAATTATGCAGATAGCAGTGAAATTTCAGCAGAACAGAGAGGGTGTGTTTCAGATTAGAAATTGCAAGCTTCCAAAATCCAGCTGGCCTTTTCTGTTGAGCCAGCATTCTTACAAGTTGCTCTAAGCCACTTGTTTGGAAAAGGGAAAGAAGATTTAACAAATTGGAGATTTGGGTGCTATCAAAGTCAGTATGTTGTGCCTCGTTCTGCCATGAGATGGAAACTCCCTCCGGGCAGGGAGATGAAGAGTCATGGGACGTCTAAAGGATTACCTTCGAAAAGAGTCATGAGACTGGTTTGAACAAAGAATCAACTCACATGCTTATCATATGAGACACTCTTCTTAAAGTGAGGATTCTGGTGGACTTCAGAAAGACTATCTTTTAGAAGAGATTAAACAACTCTGTAAGCAATAGAAAGGAAAGTGGGACAAAACCTTAAACTTTAATTCTGGTTATCTCTGTTCAGTGTCCACCATCTTTCCATTCTTCAAAGTAAAATGTTCCGCGGAATAACAGGTAGGCTGACTTATTTCAAATTCCATGTTATTTCATCATTGCCACTGAAACTTATTTACGTGCATTTCGTTTATCAAGATGATGATGAAATATGTAATTTTGGATGTTGAAAAAGAGGGTGCAAGAGCTGCAGTAATTTACCTTTGGGTTTGTTGAATCTGGCAGAATTACTATGAAAGAGGTTGCCAGAGAAGATCGGATAGAGCAGCAGTGAAGTTTAGAGGCCAGCATGCTAAAGATGCTTTCATGAATATATGTGGGAATGCTGGAATGAGACCTTGGTTTTGCAACACCCCCCCAAATCTATAGCGCCTTCCAGTCTCTAGGATTTAAAAACCCTGACCTCATTGGTGTTTGCCAGGGATGTGCAGTGACCACCACCACATATTGAGAAATAGCTGCAGTCTTCCAAACAAAATTCATGCTTATCTTAAATTCTTCCAATATTTCTCCTCGGAAGGAACCTCCAAATTTACCTTGATTTTGCTCTTGGCAAAGTTTAGTCAGTCAGAAGTTCTCATTCCAGATGTGAATGGATAATTTCTTCATTGACTCAAAATTCCCAATAGAACAATCGGTGTAGGCAAGAAGCAGACAACATCCACTGGACTAATTAACAAAATAGACTGTTCTCCGTAAGTCACAAATGTGTGGAGGCAAACACAATTTTTCAGAAGTTATTGAAATGCTGCTTGCTTCCTCTGAAATTCTTGTGAACCTTCTCCTCACCAGGAAATATCCAAATGTGTCTTTAAATTTTAATTTGGGTGGTAACTAAATGAGGACATGCACACACCTTTAAAAAATATTTGGTGTCAGCTGCTAGAATATTTTTGGAGGGGCCATAAGATCCAGGCAGATTTCAATGGAAAGATTCATGACCAGAATTGTGACTTTGGGTACCTATTTGTGGATTGGTGCTAAAAAAACAGAAAACAAAACTTGCTTTTCTCCAAAGTTATTTCATGGAGGAAGTATATTGTCTCCAAAACTGGCCATGGTTCCTATTTAAGGAGGTAACCTCCTCCCCACCTTGCATATTTCTCATGCCATATATTTCTACCCTCCCTTGAGCTTCATAAAATGAGCCCTGGCCAGTCGTAGCTGGTGGGGTCCTGCAATAGATTCTGATGAGGGGAAACCAACCCCCACACCCTTGTTGCCAGGGGGCAGGAGGTGGAGGAGGCAGGAGGCACAAAGTGGCAGGCAGCTGGTGTCAGAACCATGCAGATCCTCGAATGCTGGCTTGCTTTTAATTCTGGAAGGGAAGGGACCACCCCATGTGAGTTTGTCCTTCTAGCCTCCTGCATCATCCAAGCAAGCAGTTATTCCCTGGCCTTTACATGGCACCCCAAGGGAAGCTTCATGTACATCGAAAACAGCCAGCTAGCAAGAAATTCAACACAAGAGGTTCCAGTTGCATCCTCTTGGGAGCTGCATGATGATGGTGATGCTGACACAAGAGGACAGTCCATTGTTAACCACTGACCCGAGATGCACTTCCAAAGTGGCTTAAACTTTGGTGTAAAATCTGGTGTCGTGGTTGATAGTGACCTTGCTGGCTGTGCTACATCTTTTCCTCTCCTGTTGAGCAGGGTAAGACCCTGAACACTGCCATTAATCTGTCATAATCCTTTCCGTGTTCCTTCATGCAAAGGCTCCTGCTGGAACATCCAGGGAGCTATGGCTAGCCATCTTCCTGGAGAGCCCAAGAAGACTTCATCTTGCAGAACATCCCCTGGGCATCCCACTACTGTGTAGAGGTGAAGCCAAACCAAGAAGATGCCATTTCTCTAAGACTGTATATGTTTTCACTACAGTGTTTTCAGTGGATTATAATCAAGCTTTTGGTAAAAGGATTAAGCCTCCTACAGCAGTGAAACACCAAAGGCCTACTGTACATATGTTGGTTAGCTTTTCCTTCCAGCGATTTATTGCACCTGCTTTTGTCTTCTCATTATCATGAGGAATATGCAGTAGGCAGGTACCAGCCATGGGAAGAAATTAGTTGGCTTTGCTTGTTGATGTGGACCTACATAAATCACCCTTCCCAAACCAAAATGCACACCAAAACAGCTGTTCTTTAACATTTGAATTTTTCCAAATTTTGTGATGCAGTTCTCCAATGTAGGAATGCTTCTTTTAAAAGGGGAAACATATTTGGGGGGAAATGTGCATCCCCTGCGCTACGCCCCATAAGGGGGTTCTCAAAGGTGGGTGAATGCTGCTGGTATAAACACAAGTGTTTATAGGTTTTTGTTGTTATTATGTAAAGGTGGACCTCTTCCTCTCCCTTTCCCATTTTGTCCTCACAACAGACCTGTGAGGTAGGTTAGGCTAAGAGATAGTGACTGGCCCAAGGACATCCAGTGAGCTGAGTGGGTATTTCAAATCCTTTTTGCTCAAAAATGATATATTTATTATGAAGTATTCCTAAATACCCACAACAAAGAAACACAAGGTTGCTTTTAAACTGCAGACATACCTCAGAGATATTGAGGGTTTGGTTTCAGACCACCACAATACAGTATAGCAAATATCACAGTAAAGTGAGAAAGTTGTTTCCCAGGGCATCTGAACATTCTATTTCCAAGACAGCGCAGTCTGTTAAGCCAGGCCACCCTGGCTGCAGAGGGGGAGGGGGGAGCCCGGCTCCAGCCCTCGCCAGCTCCACTCCCATGGCCAGAAGAGGGGCGGCAGTCGGGGTGTGGGAGGCTGGGCTGCTGCAGCTGCACCCGTGTCCTTGTGAGGAGCATTATCTGCAAAGCACAATAAAACGAGGTATGTCTGCATTTAGATCTTGAATTTATCCAAGCTTGAGCATCTGAGCAGAATTGCTGTAAATTTTAAATCACTTTTGACAGTCCTCTATTTGAAACACCAGGCATAGCCTTGCATGGAACGTTTGTATCGCCAGCCTAATATCAGCTGGTGAAAGACTTCCAGAAACACAACTAGTTGGCAAATCACGAAACTTGAGATCTTTGCATGGTTTAAGGTCGGCACTGGAGGAGATTTTGTGGTCAGCATTGGATGTATTTTTAACAGCTTTGTTAAAAGAGACTGTAAAGAGTTCCAAAAGGACCTCTTCACCGGCAGATAATAAGCAGAGTAAGCTTTTTGGAATGATATGTATGGAGCTATAATTATGGGGAATGATTTACCTGTTGATTTTCTGTCTTTGGGCCTCTCGTTACCTGTGTGTGACCCCTGCTTGATTTTTGACACTGTCTGCACCTGGAAAAGAGGGTTCAAATTTGTATGTGATATCCATTTTATGCATATTTGAGCCACCTTTGATAATTGTAGGAGAACCCAATCTACATATACAGTCTTCTGGGCCCAGAAAATCCCATCCCATTTCCACCCCACCCCATTCACATGCCATAGTCTTCAGATAATAGATTCAGAGATATTTTAGTCATGGATAAACCTTCCAAAATTATTCTGGGGCAGTAAAACCTCTTTCCTGCTGCCCAGAAAGGAGAAAATTATATTTCTATACCACATCATGTGTAAATGTCTTATCTATCCCAGACAGTGAGAGGACAATGATATTTCTTTATGAACAGAAGGTAGACCCCCACACTCAGAACAGAAGCTACCTATACATTCTGCTTTTGCTACCTGTGACCACCTCGCCTGGGCTACTTTTGTTCCCAGAAGTGCTCCCAAGCACCTGGGTTTAGAAACATCACCATTTGGGAAAACACAGAACAAGGAATCCTAGTTTGGGATAGTGAATGGTTTGGATTACTGGAATCTGGGGACATGCCCTTTCTTCCTTCTTCTGTGCAAGTTAATAGCAAAAATTATCCATGGTGTGCACTGGTTTAACATCTTTGTTGACTATGGCCCCAAATCTTGTTCCTGGTTCACTGAATTGCATTTGCCATTTTACTGCCCATTCTCTCAGTTTAGAGAGGTCTTTTTGGAACTCTTCACAATCTCTCTTTTGTTTTAACCACCCTGAACAATTTAGTACCATCTGCAAACCTGGCCACCTCACTTGCTCACCCCTTAACTTTAGATCATTTATGAACAAGTTAAAATGTGCAGGTCCCAATACTGGCCCTTGGGGGCACTACATCTCTCCATTGGGAGAATTGTACATTTATACCTGCACAACTCCATTAACCCCAGCTGGTCCAGGCTGGAGGGCACAGTTTGGCAGAGGCTGCTCTCTGGGTTTGCTTTGATTCCAGCTGTAGGTCTATTTGTCAGCAGCCAGTACTGTATAGCTCGGTGCCAGAGGCCATGCTTTGTGTGCAGAAGCCCCCACATTCAACCCTGCCACTCCAGTAAGAAGACTCAGACAAGCAGGCAATGGAAAAGGCAAGAGCCTTTTCTGCCCTCTCCTAGGACTCAGGGGAGCTTCTGCCCATCAGAGAAAGCAATACATTAGCAGACCCTCCAAGGGTCCCTATTTTCCAGGGACAGTCCCAGATTTACAGACATCATCCCAATTTCTGTTTTGATTCCAGAATGTCCTACTTTTCCTTAAAGGTAAAGGTTAAGAGACCCCTGACCATTAGGTCCAGTCATGACTGACTCTGGGGTTGCGGCGCTCATCTCGCTTTACTGGCCGAGGGAGCCGGCGTCTGTCCGCAGACAGCTTCCGGGTCATGTGGCCAGCAGGACTAAGCCACTTCTGGTGAAACCAGAGAAGCACGGAAACGCCATTTACCTTCCCGCCAGAGCAGTACCTATTTATCTACTTGCACTTTGACGTGCTTTCGAACTGCTAGGTGGGCAGGAGCTGGGACTGAGAAATGGGCGCTCACCCCGTCACGGGGATTCGAACCGCCAACCTTCTGATCGGCAAGTCCTAGGCTCTGTGGTTTAACCCACAGCACCACCCGCGTCCCTCACTTTTCCTTAGGATGTCCCTATTTTCAGTGGATAAATGTTGGAGGGTATGGAGTTATCTGACCCCCAAGCCGTCTGAAGGCAATCCTGTATAGGGAAGTTTTTTTAATGTTTAATGTTTTGCTATGTTTTAAAATATGTTGGAAGCTGCCCAGAGTGGCTGGGGCAACCCAGTAAGATGTGTGGGGTATAAATAGTAAAATTATCATTATGGAATTGGCCATCCCTATTTTCATCGGAGAAATGTTGGAGGATATGCATTAGTTAGACAAATAATCTGGCCTGGTATATAAGGCAGTGTCTTGTATTCCTAGTTGGCTGCTAGATATACCTGCTGTATAATATACCCCATAGGATTCTGCCTGGATCCTGAGGACTTTCTCTGCATGCCCCCATTGAGGGAGGCCCATAGGGGGACAATGAGAAAACAGGTCTTCTCTGCAGTAGCCCCCACCTCACCCGGTTGATGGAATGCTCTTCCCAGGGAGGCCCACCTAGCACCAATGTTATCATAATTTTATTATAATTCTGGTGCTAACAAAGACATTTCCTAGGCATTTGAGCAGCACCAATGATATGACACTGCACTGCTAAATCTCGTTGCTGTTTTGTTTACTGCTTATGTGATTCTTACTGAGTGTTTTTAAAAAAATACTTTGGTTGTAAAATGGTTCCAGACTTTTTTTAAAGTGGGAAGCAATGTATAAATTGAATTCACCTAACTTAACCCAACCTACTTGTAGTAGTAGAACTTAATGCAGGACTCCGTCTCCACAGTACAATGTAAAATTTGACTTTCCTAACAGTCTTGAAGTTAAGCACTCTGCTTAGCTGGTTTAAGTCTTGTCAAGATATACTATGCTGCTTTTGTTTTTCTTTTGTATTTGTAGTTCTTTTTTCTGGGGAGGGGGGTGGTTTGTTTGACTTCCTTCAATCATTGTTATTTCACATTTAACCAAACCTACTACCATGTGTCAGGACAACCCATCAAAGGGGCCCAGTTTCACACATGCAAGGACCATAGCTGTCAACTTTCCCCTTTTTAAAGGGAAATTCCCTTATTCCGAATAGGATTCCTTGCAAGAAAAGGGAAAAGATGACAGCTATGGCAAGGACACACCGTTTGAGACTACACTTGATCTTTCGAGCCCCTCGGCTTCTGGTTAATAGGAGGTAGGGAAAAGCCACCACAACAGATGCTCTTAAGATGTGCTGCATTTTTGTAAACTAGTCTTGAAATACATCCTTTTTTCAGGTAGACATCACTATCTACCATGTGACATCAAATTATGTTTTTCTTCCTTGCCTCCTTAGGGTCAAAAAGCTTGGATAGAAAAAACCTTTTTCAAGAGGGAGTGTATCTACATAATTGCCAACAGCAAAGATGCTACCAGGTGACCCATCTTCTGCTTCTGCATGTTGGTTTTGCGCACCAAACAAGCAATCTTTTGTCAGCAGCAGGAGGAGCAGCCCTCATGGGAAAATGGGGGGGGGGCAGGTGCTCTCCCTCCCCAGAATTTGAGGCGGTCACTTTCATTGCTCAGAAACAACTAGGGCGTGTCAGCCAGGATCAGGGTCCAGGCAGCTGGGCTCCAGGATCAGGGGGGAGCTGGAGTCAGTGCAAGGGGGGAAAAGGAGGAAGCTGGTCCAAACAGGCAGGTATTGTGTACCAAGGCAGGAGTAGAGGGCAAGAGGGCAAAAAGCAGGTCACATTAAAAGACATGCAGGGGGCAATTTCTAAGGCAGCTAGAAAGTGCAGGGGTCTATTTTATTTTTAAAAATCGGTATTTAGACAGCATCCTACATAATTAAAATGTTGTGGCAGTGTTCAGAGGTTTAGGCAACTTGCTCTTGACTAGGACTTTATAAGGCCGGGTAAACTGTGACTGGCCCTCGAGGTCAGCTGACAGGCTGCTCAGGCAGGCTGGTTCTGCAGCCTCCATGGTACCCTTGAAGCAGAGAGCTCAGGCTGCCAGTGATTCAGAAGGAAAGATGCTGGTCTGGCTTCTTGGAGCCCCAGCTGAAAACCTTCCATGGCACCTTATAACTGAGAGAGAAAGGGCAGACTTCTAGATGGTATAAGCAGATCTGACAGTATTCCATGAATCTGCTTGGGTGTGCAATGCTGCATGGAACTTGGCAGAAGATGAGCATACCATTTTGGCCCCAAAACATGCTCTTATACGTGATTTTTATTCCCTCCTCAGGGTCTAACTGATTTGCTTCATCTTTCTTTAAAAAAAACAAAACCCAAACTTGAATGCCTGAAAAAGTGCCCTGATTAGTCAGGTGTCAGGATTCCCCCACTCAGCATTAAAACTGCAGATGGAAAGCACTGTCTTAAAAGAGGTATTCTCCCCCTTTCTCATTCAGGAGGGAATATCCATTCTAAGATGTTGCAAGCCATGTGCAGCACCCCAAAGCAAAGGAAGCAAGCCTTTTCTTTTTACTTGCATGAAAATATATGCAAAATCAATCCATTAATTAATCTACTAAAACTCCTGTAATCAACTAAGTCCCTGCCCTGCACCACAAGGGGCAACATCCCTATTAGATTTTTAAAGATGAAGAGGGGAATGTTCTAAGTCAGCTGCTGGCTGCAGGCTCACAGTCGCTCTTTGCCCTCAGGTGCTGCTGTGGCCAGCTTCTTACACAACACACCCCAATTCCTCCCAGTATAACTGCGAACAAGAATGAAGAAGACGCAACGAAGCAGGTGGATACTCAGCCTGAGAAGTGGTTTGTCAGTAAACACACCCAGGCACTCCCAACTGATGCCTATGGAAATCTTGAGTTCCAAGGTGGAGGGCACACCAACAAGTCCATGGTATGTGGTATCCTCTATTTCACCAATAGAGACAATATAGCCCAGTGAAGAGAGGGGTAGATTCCGAAGCCTGGCACGGGGAATGTCCTTAGAGTGGCTGGGGAAACCCAGCCAGATGGGCAGGGTATAAAAAATAAATAGATAGATGATATTATTACTATTACTACTACTACTACTAGACAATGACCAGATTCCAGTTTTTGTTTAAAGTGAGTTTGGGAAAGTGGATTCTTCCTTTGGCAACTAGACCACATTGAGGGAAGCCCAAAATGTTAAGACTGCTGACATTTGTAAAGCAGTGAAGATAAAACGAGCTATTGAGTTGCAAATGAGGAGGCTTCCCAGTAAGCAAAGATAGGGGAATCCTCCATACAGCAAATGGAGGGGAAAGGGTCGATTAACCCCTTCTTCCTTACATCTGGATTTAGAGATGCATTTTTGCTGTTGTTACAGCTATCAAGTGTATCATCAAAGTGGCACAGTCCTGTCCCCCATAGTCCACCTTTTGTTTAGACTGGGCAAAGACACCTTGTGTCTTTGGAAGGGAGCTGAGCTCCTCCCCCTCCCCCTCTTACTCTTGAAATATTAGCGTGGTCTTTTATGGTGCCACAAGACGCCTTGTTGTTTATGTTGCATTATTGATTTGCAAGCCCGTCTTTGCTACCTTTGCTGTGTCACTCTGATTCGCCTGCGCATGTGCAGAGTAGCAGTATCCTAGAATGATCATGGAATTGTAGAACTGGAAGGGACCCTAGGGGTCATCTTGTCCAACCCCCTGCAATGCCAGAATCTCAGCTAAAACCTATCATGAAACTCTGCATTGCATTATGCTTGGGGCCATCAAATAAAAAAGAACAGCAGTGGATTTAGGATAGACAATCGAAAATACTTATTCATACAACACATACTTTCCTTTCTGTGAGACACTGTGCTGCTGGCCAGTGACTCTGATGGCTTTAAAAGGGAATTGAGTGATCGATCAATAGCTGTTAGTTGCATTAGCTGGCAAAACCTCCATATTCAGAGGGAGTGTACCTCCAAATGCTAGATGTTGGGGAGAAACATCAGGAGAGGGTCATTGCCTTCATGTGCTGCCTTGTGGATTTGCTTTGTGTGCACCTGCTTGGCCAGTATGGGAAGCTAAACTTGGTGAACTTTGGATCTGATTGAGGAGCATCTGATACATATATACTGCTTAATCAACAAAACCCTCTAAGTGGTTTACATAAAACGACATGAAACATTCTTTTAAGAGACTATTAAAATCACAGCTCAGAAAACAAATATACATAACATTTATCAAACTATAAGTAAAACCAGCAGTTTTGCAACAAATATACATAATAAAACTACATATCTGGCCAAGAAGTTTTTAGCAGGCACCGAAAGCAAGACAGCAAAGGCACCTGCCTAATATCAGTGGACAGGGAGTTCCAGAGTTGACAGTGCTGCCACACTGAAGGATAAATTTCTTGCAGATGTTAAGTGGCACTTACAAAGAGCAGGCATGGATGGAGTAAAGAGATCCTTTAAGTAAGCTGATCCCAGCTGCTAAGCTGTTTGTGTCCACCTGCCTTGCAGTACATCCGAGTGTCATATGACACAAAGCCAGACTCGCTGCTCCACCTGATGGTGAAAGACTGGCAGCTGGAGCTCCCCAAGCTCCTCATATCCATCCACGGGGGACTGCAGAACTTCGAGCTGCAACCCAAGCTGAAGCAAGTCTTTGGGAAGGGCCTCATCAAGGCCGCCATGACCACAGGGGCTTGGATCTTCACCGGGGGAGTCAGTACAGGTGAGAAGTGCACTGCTGGCCCGCCTACTTGTATGCTGACCTTTGGCTGATGAAAACGATTAGCCTGACCCCAACGTAATGTTTTCTTGCCGGGGGTGGGGGGGAGATGAGCAGGGATTTAATCCAAGGGGCTGTAACTGTGTTGTTTTCACGTTTCCTCTCCTCCCTTGGCCTGTGCTAGGAGCCTTGCCAGAGAGCTGTATAAATCCCCGTTTAAGAACCCTGTCTGTTTCCAACAGCCGGTAGTCAAGGTTCAACAGACAACACAGTAACAAGACATTTTTATACCATTTTCAGTTTTGCGTGGGACACCTCATAGAACAAAATGAAACAATGACATCCTGTGAATTTTTATATTAAACCTTTGTCCATGTGGATCTTCTTATTGCCAACTTTTGCGTTTTAAAATACTAAACCACCTCAAAACAGACTGAGTCGGGGCAAAAAGTGGAGTGTCACATACAAAGGGGGAAGAAAAGTCATAACCTTGCAAGTTATGTGAAGAACCTGGCCAGTGGAACCCAGACCGCCAACACTGGTTGTTTGATAAGGCAGGGATTATTGTGCTCCTGTGCATGTGTGTGATAGAGGGAGGCTGGGAGGGTGACTGTGAGAACAGACTTTTATTGAGCTGTGACTCTGGCATGCCCATCCATGCACACAACCGAAATGGAATGGGGCTCAGTCCCAGTTAATAAGTTCCATCACTTTCATTGAGAATGAGTCAAGACTCACTTTTGCTGGGGGGAGGCCTAAAGTGCTCAATTCTTTCTAAAGATTTGGTGCATTTAAAACCTTTTAAGCAACCTTCCTGAAAACACTGAGGAACATGGTACCGGTAAAGTAAGGGCCCAGGTTTATGTGTCTCTTCCATTAAAGCAGATTCATAGCTAGTGCTCCCTGGAGTATCTTAATAAATGAGAAATGAAGGGGGTGTTTTTACTGGAGAAGGCTCTCTCTCCCTCCTGTAGGTGTCATTCGCCACGTTGGAGATGCCTTGAAAGATCACTCTTCCAAGTCCAGAGGACGCATCTGTGCCATAGGAATTGCTCCGTGGGGCATTGTGGAAAACAAGGAGGATCTGATTGGGAAAGATGTAAGTTCCCACACATTCTGTGGATTTTTGCCAGATTCTCTTGTTCTCACTGCCTTTGATTTGCTAGGATCCCCTGATTCTTATCAGCAAATCAGATAATGCATTAAGGGGTTGCTTGTGTCGCCTTATGCAGCACTGCACCCAAAGGTCAGGGCAGGAGTTTTGAGGGAAGGGGGAGGATGGTGGTTGCCACTTTTTGTGCATTCTTTTGTCAACCATGTTACAGGCAGAAATCAACAGGTGAAGCTTTCCCCAGCTTAGAGATATGCAGCACCATGTCCATTCATTTAAAAGGAGGCAATCTTCACAGAGCTTTGGAGGCCCTTCTCACAGGCCACATTCACACAATACATGTAAAGCACTGAAGTTTATTACGGGTGCTAAGAGTTGTTAGGGGACCCCCCCCATTCCCCTCTGGAGAACTCCAGTTCCCAAAGTTCCCTGGGAAAAGGGGTTGACTGTTAAATCGTCCATTTTCTCTTTGCCTTTAGCCACCTTTATCTCAGGCTGAATGTAGCGCTAAATAACAATTATTATTATTATTATTTATTTATTTATTTATTTATTTATTTATTTATTTATTTATGTATACCCTGCTCATCTGACTGGGTTTCCCCAGCAACTCTGTGCGGCTTACATCATACATAAAAACATAGTAAAACATCAAATATTAAAAACTTCCTGATACAGTGCGGCCTTCAGATGTCTTCTAAAATCTCTGTAGTTCTTTATTTCCTTGACATCTGAAGGGTGTTCCACAGGGAGGGTGCCACTACTGAGAAGGCCTTCTGCCTGGTTTCCTGTAACTTCGCTTCTCGCAGGAAGGGAACCAGCAGAAGACCCTCGGTGGAAGACCTCAATGACCGATGATAATCTCTTAGCATGAGGGGAAGGGCCCAACTTTTTCTAGCCTAAGGGCAAGATTTTGTTCTGTGCAGCCTTCCGAGGGCCAGCTGCCAGCAGTGGTCAGGGCCAAGTGCGAAAGTGAGCAGAGCAATTACTGTGAATTTTGCCTTTGTGCAGCAAGCTGTTTTCTACACACTCTTGCAGATCCCTCTTTATCCTCCCTCCAGGCAGGCGAGAAGCATCATCCTTCCAGCCAGTTGCAAAGCAGGGCTGGTGTTGGCCGTGGCTTCAGAGCCTGGAGAGAGGGCCCTCCCCCGCAAGTCAAGCAGAGAGGCTGGGGGGGAGCCCTGCATTTGGCCCCAAGGTCTAAGGATTCCCAGCCCTGGTTTAGTGTTACATGAATGACATATCTCCAAGTGTCCCGATTTTCCAGGGACAGTCCCAGAATTACAAAAGCTACCCCGGCTGGAGAGCGGGTGAGGAGGAAGAGATGTCGCCACCCCAGAGGCCCAGCCAGCTCTGAGGGGCAGGGCCCCCTTGGGTGGGAAACAAGGAGGAGCAGAGCACAAGGGGTCTTGTTGTTGTTTTTAATGCTTTGTGCAGCCGCATCTAATATTTCCCCCTTTCTAAAATTTATTTATTGGTGTGTGCTTTTCTTTTTGTAAATCTACCAAAGAAAAGAATAAAACCAGGATTAAGGGGTTTTCTCGGGATGGTGGCGGGTGGGTGTGCTGTGTCCTGTTGCTGAAGGGGGGGTGGAAATGCTCTGTAGGGAGCGTGGACAAAAATGGGAGATCAAGGAGGATCAGCTGGGGGGGGGGAGTGAGAAATGTCCCTATTTTCATCTGAGGAATGAATGAGGATATGGGACGAGCCCCAGCTGCCCAGCTCCCCACTCCTCAAGGGAGGGCTCAGGCGTTTCCACTTGCAATCAAATGCGTGGATCAGAATATGCCTTATCATTCAGATTTTGCACATCTCTGGACAGTGTTCTTGTCTCTAAACGTATAAAAATGCAATTTGAAACACATCTTTAAAGTTTAATCTGTTTTTAAAGAAATGTTTATTTTGAAAGGAAATAAATACAGTGGTGCCTCGCAAGACGAAATTAATCCGTTCCGTGAGGCTCTTCATATAGCGGATTGACAGTTTAGCGGATTAGCGCTATTAGCGGTTTAGCGGCTTTTAGCGATCAGCTGTTAAGCGGCTTATCAGCGGATCAGCTGATAAGCGGCTTAACGGCTTAGGAAAAGGGGGGGGAGGGAAAAAAACCCGCAGGAACTCGCAAGACATTTTCGTCTTGCGAAGCAAGCCCATAGGGAAATTCGTTTTGCGAAGCGCCTCCAAAACGGAAAACCCTTTCGTCTAGCGGGTTTTCCATCTTGCGAGGCATTCGTCTTGCGGGGCACCACTGTATTCCAAAGTATATGGTGAATGAATATGCAAATATTCATGGAAGTTTGAGGAGGGGTGGGGATGCAGATTAATTTGGCAGTGGGACAGAATAGGTTTATGCACAAACACATGCAACAATGATATTATGCATTGTCAAATCCACATTTAAAGTAACCACAGTTTCCCTGAATTTTTCAGACATAAACGGGACACTGCTTAGTATGAAAGCAATCTCCTCCTTGCAGCTGTGCCAGAGGAGCAGGGCAGGTGCACATCTGAGTATGGCTGGATCTCATTCATCTAGTGCTTTAGTATTAGGTCTCTTGTGTGCAGAAAAAAGCAGAATGCAAATATTAGTATCAGTAAATCTTAGTGTTTGGAGTCTTGTGGCTTGGATAGCTGGGATAGAAGAGGAGAATTCAACAGCTGCATTTTTCTTATGCCTGTATAACAAGCTGCAGCTAGCAAACGTCTGCCTCCAACTTCACTCTTCCCCTTTGCACCCCAGACAGAATGAAGAGCTACCCAGTGGCTGACAGCTACAATCGTACCTTGGAAGCTGAACGGAATCCGTTCCGGAAGTCCGTTCTACTTCCAAAACATTCAGCTTCCAAGGCGCAGCTTCCGATTGGCTGCAGGAGCTTCCTGCAGTTGTTGCCACAGAAGCCCCATCAGACATTCAGCTTCCAAAAGAATGTTCGCAAACCAGAACACTCTTCTGGGTTTGCAGTGTTTGGGAACCCAAATGTTTGACTGCTAAGGCGTTCGTCAACCAAGATACGACTGTATACAGTCATACCTCGGGTTAAAGACGCTTCAGGCTAAATCTTTTCAGGTTGTGTCCCGCAGCAACCCGGAAGTAACAGAACGGGCTATGTTTGGGTTTCGCCGCATGCGCAGATGCTCAAAATGCCGTCACGCGCATGCGCAGAAGCGGCGAATCAAGACCCGCGCAGATGCAGGTTGCGTTCTGCTCAGGTTGCGAATGGGGCTCCAGAATGGATCTTGTTCGCAACCAGAGGTACCACTGTGTTCATCTGGGCCACTGAGATTGCCATTTACTACTCCAAAGACAGGAGCCTTTTATACTAAGCTGTCTTTCACTTTCTGAACGTGGCTTCACTGGAAATAGTGTCCAGAGGGGAGGTCCACATTGTAAACAGTTTTATACCAATTTAGCTTTATATCAGTGTTGGCTGAGCAGTGAGATCCTTAGCTTCAACTTTACCTCACACAGCCACAAATTCACAAGAAGGCCTTCAGCAAGCCAGAACCTTTCTGCCCTCCCTTTGCAATGAGAAGATAATCATGCTGGCCCACTTTGCAAGTGAGGAAGGGCTGCTGACATAACGTACATGAAAAGCTTCAAACCCTCTTTAAAGTGCCAAGCAATTCAGAGCCCGGGTGGAAGAGTGTTTAGTGTGTTAGATATGGGGAGGCAGCCTAATCTACTTCAAAAGAAGAAAGAAAATAGAAGAATGGGGGTGCTGTGTGATGGCCGAGAACTTTACAGGGCAAAAAACAAGTAAATGAATAACTGCCATGGTTTGCCTCCCCAAAGGATTCTGGGAATTCTAGTTTGGCAAGGTTTTTGAGAGATCTCTAGCTCCCTGATTACAGTTCCCAAAGATTCCGGAAGGAGATGAAATTACTGTTTAAGCTAGTATTCCCAGAATCCAGATGCAAGTGCAAATATGACCCAGTTTTTATTTGTTTCTATTTTCTTTTTAAATTAAAAATGCCCCTTTCTTTTTGACAGGTGACAAGAGTTTATCAAACCATGTCAAACCCACTAAGCAAACTCTCTGTGCTCAACAGTTCCCATACGCACTTCATCCTGGCTGACAATGGCACCTTTGGCAAATACGGGGCAGAAGTGAAACTGAGGCGCCAGCTGGAGAAACACATCTCACTCCAAAAAATCAACACACGTAAGTTGACCAGAGATATATAGCTCATTCACAAAACAGGTCACTGCTGAGTGCAGAATAGCCTCATGGGTATAACTCCCTATCAAAAATCCGTAGAAGATCAATAGACCTTACCAGGGCCAGGCCAGCAATGAGGTAGCAGGATCCACAGGGCCAGCAGATCTGCCCCCCAAGAAATGCATCACTCTTAGATCCTTATCCCCCCCACCTTGTGCTTAATGCAGAGCTTCACTCCCCCTGCTTCCCTGGAGGGGGGCATTTTGTGGTTCACCTGAGAGGTCAAAATGTCTTGGGCCAGTGCTGGACCTTACTGGGAGAAGTCCACCAGGAAGAGCATGGGCATCTTTCCTCTGGGAGGCCGTTCCTCAGTTTCTGTGGGGGCACAACGGAAGAGTGCAGGTGCTGGCGACTCCCGCTTTGCATCCCCTGCCCATGCACTTGCCCACCGCTACCCAAGAGTGATGAAAGTGGCTGGCAGAGTGGGCTGTATTCGTGGTGGTGAATGCAGGTGTATCACCCTGAGCAAATGCAGCAAGGAATCATGGGAAATGCCAGTTTCCTGCCATGGATGCCTATATGACGCCCACGGCTGGTAAACACACATTTGTTGCACCCACACGTTATATGTATTGACTTGTAAGTGCACATTTATTTGTTTATTGGCCTCAGCTGCCAGCCCTTTCCGTCTTCTGTAGATGTGCAGGTGCACTGGTGGTCTGAGGCAATATATCCTGTATAAATAGAATGGGTCCTCTTTCTTTCTCTGTTCTTTGTACACTGAAGTACACCACTGCCTGTGAAATCAGTGCCCTGAATCTGAAAACATACCAAAACTAACAGGCCTTCTACTGCCAGACCCATATTAAAAACTGTGCATGGATGCTAATTGCTTCCCTTGTTGGCAATTCTGGCAGAAAGGTGGAGGCATCTGCTGGGCACATAGGTTGACTTGCCAGCTCAGGCTCAGAACCTGCTCTGGAGCCCAGGCTCAATCCCAAAATATGGTTAGGAAGGTGTTTCTCTCTGTCTCTTGTAATACTAGAAGTGTGGCTTATCCCATGAAAATGAGAGGTGGTCGTTTTGGGACAGACAGTAATGAGACTCAGGACATAAATATGGAGCTTGTTGCCACAAGATGTGAGGAGAGCTTAGTTATCTTTAAAAATGGATAAGAGAAATTCATGGAAGAGGAGATGAGGCCTGTCTGTGGCTTCTCATCACGATGACTCTATGGAGCCTCCTTGTTCAGAAGCAGCAGGCTGCTGAATACCAGTGCTGTGGAACAACAATACTCCCTGCTTCATCCTCAGAAGCAGGGCGTTGGACTTCGTGGAAAGCATGGCCTCCATGAGGCCATCCCTGAATAAGTTTGGCCCAACTCATAGTCGTGAACATGTCTTAGACCTGGTGTTCACCTCTATGGATGTGGGTGATCTGACACTAAGTAAAAGCAAAACAAAAGAAGTGCCATGGTCAGATCACTTCCTGGTGCAACTGGACTTCTCTGTGTCCCTTCCCCTCTGCAGGGAGGTGGGACCGATTCGGATGGTCCACCCCCACCACTTAATGGATCCAAATGGTTTCCAGAGAGTGGTAGGGGATGTGTTATCCCATGTAGATGGCCTTTCAGCTGATTCCCTGGTGGCCCGCTGGAATGCAGAGTTAACCAGGGCTATCAATTGTCTGGCTCCAAAGCGCCCTCTCCGATTGCATGGAGCCCGGACAGCCCCGTGGTTTTCCCTGGAGCTGAGGGTGATGAAACCATCACTGAGACGGCTGGAGCACTGGTGGCAGAAAACTCATTCTGAATCCGACAGGACACGGGTTAGAGCTGAACATTGAGCCTACCAAGTGGCGATAGCGATGGCGAAGAGGACCTCCTTCAATTCAAAGTGTTGGTGCTGACCTTTAAAGCCCTAAACGGCCTCGGCCCAGTATCCCTGAAGGAGCAGCTCCACCCCCATCGTTCAGCTCCGAGGTCCAGCTCCGAGGGCCTTCTGGCGGCTCCCTCGCTGCAAAGAAGTGAGGTTACAGGGAACCAGGCAGAGGGCCTTCTTGGTAGTGGCACCTGCCCTGTGGAACACCCTCCCATCAGATGCCAAAGAAATAAACAACTGACTTTTAGAAGACATCTGAAGGCAGCCCTGTTTAGGGAAGCTTTTAATACTGGATGAATCATTGTATTTCAATATTCTGCTGGAAGCCGCCCAGAGTGGCTGGGGAAACCCAACCAGATGGAGGGGGTATAAATAAATATTATTATTATTATTATTATTATTATTATTATTACTACTATTACTATTACTATTACTATTACTATTACTATTATTATTATAGATGGACCACTGGCCTGATCCAGCAGGGCTCCTCTTATCATTCTTATGCCAGCTGGTGAGAGAGTGCCTCTGAGCATGCCTAGAGTGTCCCTGGGGACTAAGTAAGCGCAGTTTTCCTCCACCTTTCTGACCCAGCATAGCTGCCACTATCAGGTTACATCCAGCTGGAAAACTTCTGATTGCTGAGTGATCATGACACACATCAGTTCCTGGGGGACTTGGTTCTGGCATCCTTTGCCCTACTTGGCCCAAAAGCCAAGGTGGGACTTTCACCCTTTTTTCCACCCACCTGCTGCCACAAACTCATAACTATATTTTGGCTTTAGATCCCCTTTTTGCAGAACAGGAGTCATAACTGCCCCTTTCTAGGGGTCAGACAAGGTGTGGCATTAGAGGTGTCTGAATACATTCCGGTCATCTTTTGATTTACAAAGAGTAGCTGCTGAAAGTAGCCAAGCTGTGGGCTCCTCTGGATGACCAGTTTTTTTGAGCATTCAAAGCTTGTACAGAGGTTAGACTATGTCTAATCTTGAATGAGCCTTCGTTCTGACGTATTTCAATCTCTCCTGCAAAACAGTGGCACTTGGGAGAGTCAACTCTTTTCTTGCAGTTCATTTTCCTGATTAAAATCATTGGCAATTAAAGAAACAAAACAAAACCTATGTGTGAATGGACTGCCTATTTGATGGAGCTCAGCAGTAGAAACGGGATATTGGTGACTTGCCTCATGAACCACTTCTGTGCGCATAGGGTCCATTAGAGTACCCAGGGGGTCGGAGTTCCTTATCCGGAGGCTACAAAGTCTGACCTTTTGAGCCCCACAATCTTCAAAGTGCCCCTGTGATTCTGCTTAGTTAGGGCCGGCCCTATCATTAGACAGAATGAGGTGTCCACCTCAGGCAGCAGATGGTAGCCCTTCCAGAGCCCTCCTCTTGGAAGGAAGCTGTGTATGGCACATGGCCCCTCTCTGGTCCGCTATACTAACCTGCCACCTCCAAGTCCAATACAGGATGCAAGATTCAGAGCTGCCACTCCAGCTGGCTTCTATATGTGGAATGGAGAGGGGGAGAGGGAGAGGGAGAGGGAGAGGGAGAGGGAGAGGGAGAGGGAGAGAGAGAGAGAGAGAGAGAGAGAGAGAGAGAGAGAGAGAGAGAGAACGCCATCCTGCCTTTCACCTCAGGCAGCAAAATGCTTGGCCCATGGTTGAGGCATGGGGAGCCTGTGACACTCTAGGTCACATTCATACCATACATTTAAAGGGTCACAATACCACTATAAATAGTCCCCCAAAGAATTACGGAAGTCATTCTTTGTTATAGGTGCTGAGAGTTAGGAGACCCCTATTCCCCTCACAGAGCTACAATTTCCAGAGTTCACTGGGAAGAGGGATTGGTTGTTAAATTGCTCTTGGAATTATAGCTCTCAGCACCCTTAACAAGCTACAGTTCCCAGGATTCTTTGAGGGAAGCCACAGCAGTTTAAAGTGGTAGTGAAGTGCTGTAGAGTGTGGTGCGAATGTGGCCTGGGACTCTGATCAGCCAGTATGGCCAGGAGTCAGGAATGATGGCAACTGGAATCCCACTGCATCTGGAGGGCCACTGGGTTTCTCACCCCTCCATAGAGAGAAGTCTAAAGTAAAGGTATTGCTGGTTTGGAAGTAGGGATATGGTGTTCAAAGTGTTCTCTCCCCCATTTGTCTAATGTGCATGAAAAAGAGAATGTGGGTTTTCTTCTGCTTTTTTTGTTGTTCAGCTTTTACTACATCTTGAGACTAATCTCCTTATAACTCTGCCTGACCCCCAGCATTTTGAATTTAAGCACCTACTTCCTGAGGACATATCATGCCAAGTGCGAGATCATTATTTTTCTACTTTTAGTCCTCCAACTTCCTGACATGTGACCAAGTCTGCCTGGATCCTGTGACCTATGGGCTTCCCTTTGTCATCCTATGCCTGGAGATCACAGTGAGGCAGGGACAGCAAAGGGGTGCTCAGCTGTCGTCTCTAACGCCGACCGACCATTATTTGCATTCTAACAATAAACAGCTGATAGTGCTCCTTAGGAGAGCCTTCAGATGGCTGTCATTTTGCAGGCGGCATGTCTACATAACCAACACATGCCATTTCTATGCCACTGTAACTGCTGTGCCCTCTGTTGAGTTTTACGAGCAGGTTCTGCTGTTCATCAAAAGTACTGTGCCATTTCACAGATTATTCAGCAGCTTCTCCTTGTCTTATGCCCTGGTATTTGTACGGCATCCTGCTTCATTGAGAACCTGAAGTTTCCACTCTTTCAAAACATTCACTTGGTGTTTAATGGCCTGTTTGGTTTGTCCTACAGGGCTGGGGCAGGGGGTCCCTGTGGTTGGACTGATAGTCGAAGGTGGTCCCAACGTGATATCCATCGTCTTGGAATGCCTGCGTGAAGAGCCGCCACTTCCTGTTGTGATCTGTGATGGCAGCGGACGAGCATCAGACATCTTATCGTTTGCACACAAGTACTCAGAAGAAGGAGGGTAAGAATAACTAACATGTTAGAATTAGTGTAACGTAGTGGTTAGGAGACTGAGTCCCTATTCATACATAGCGCCAGAGCATGCTGTGACCAGCTACACAAACAATGTTGTGCCTGGGCACACTCTCCTTCCTCTTGCTTACCTTATTTCCATGTTCTTGAGAAACCACAATTTGCCATTGTCCCAATGCACACTTATCACTGAACCATTATTTAGCACTATGCAAACAAGCTTGATCAAGCCATGAGCTTGAGTGCCCCTGCTCCCCCAGCACATGCCAGAGGAGATGGGAAGCATCCTGGTTTAACCTAACCACAGTTTGCTGCTACATACAAACTTGGACAAATTATGTTTAGTTTCAACTTTAAACTTTATTGAAACAAGCCATGGCTAAACCATGATTTCTGATCTTGACTTGTTTTGATGAACCATAGTCTAAAAGAAACCACAGTTTCAGCTTTGGAGATAACAACACATCACAGTGAGCTTAAACAGGGAAGTGGACACCTCCAATCTCTTCCTTGTGTCTGGACTGGATGAGGAGAGGGGAGCTGAGAGTACTGAAGTTAGAGGCTTGTGCACTGTTCCTCATATGGAGCTAAACGGTGGGTTTAGTGTAACATCCAAACCAGACTGTTATGTTCAAACAAATCAAATAGTGCATGTGAAGACTAGGAGAGGAGGGAGTGCACAATGGAAGTCTTATTTGCATGGTGCAAAACCTGAGCTGTTGACCAAGGTTCCAATATTGTCTCCTCTATGAACTTGCTGGAGGACTTTCTGTCAGGGGTGAGAAACTTCAGGCTTAGGGGCTGAATGTGGCTCTCCAAGCCTCTCTATCCAGCCCTTGTGACCCCTCCCCAGACCACACCCCTCACTAGCCCTGCTTCACACCCTTCACAAGTGTTTTTGCCTGGCTGGAATGCATCCTTCAGCTGCGATAATTCCTTGTGTGGATGGAGTAATGAAACCTCTGGCTTTTGCATGGCTGGGGTGTTGCCTACTCCAGTGTTTCCCAACCTTGGGTCTCCAGCTGTTTTTGGACTACAACTCCCATCATCCCTTGCTAGCAAGACCAATGGTCAGGGATGATAGGAATTGTAGTCCAACAGCAGCTGGAGACCCAAGGTTGGGAAACACTGGCCTACTCTACATCTGTTGCTCTGCCCACTTTTTTTGCTGGACATGCCCAGCACAGCTAATGTGGTGTTGGACTAAGAACTGGGAGACAAGGGTTCAAATCCTCACTCAGCCATGAAGCTCACTGGGTGACCTTGAGCCAATTGCTACCTCTCAGCCTAGCCTACCTCACAGGGCTGTTGTGGAGATTAAATAAGGAGGGAGAGAAAAATGTACAGCTCCCTGGAGAAAAAAGGTAGGCTATACATGCAATAAATAAATAAATGTGGCATCCAGAAAGTTGCCTGCAAGGGAATGCAGCCCTCAGACTCCAAAGAGTTCCCTCCCCCTGCTTTTTAGGCACTGCTCAATTTCAGTCCTTTGTCCTCAAAGTAACAATCATTACAGCCTGTAGGCCAGATCCAATGTTAGTTCTGCTCACAGCAGACCCACTGAAATGAATGAGCACAACTATCTTTTATTTTTTAAAAAAAATAATATTTGTTAAGAGTTTAAAAATTACAAAAAGAAAGAAAAAGAATTAAACAAATCAATATAATACAATACAAAAACAGAAACAAAAACACTACATAAAATACTGAATTAACAAAACAAAACAAGAACAATTAAAAACACTTCCAATATTTTCAAGCTTATCTTTCATTCACTTGTTTCATTGACTTTCTCACGCCTCCCTTTTTGTATTCCACTTCAATTAACTGTTTCAGCAACTCCTTTCCATCTTCCTCTGTTTTCTGTCCTGTAATTAATCTTAACATATTCTAACCTTGTTTTTTCCCTTTAATACATTAACAGTCTATCTGTACCTAGTTCCTTATAACATTTCTGCCAAAGCCATATAACTTCATTCCACCATTTTTCTAAAGCTCATTAATTTTACAATATTTCTGTAAATAATCTTTAATTTTTTTCCAATCTTCTTCCACCGACTCTTCTCCCGAGCACAACTATCTTTTAATGGGTCTACTCAGAGTAGGACTACCTTAGATACAACTCTTAATTCACAGGGTGGTTGCAAGGATGACCAAAATATGCAGAGAGCTTTGAAAACCTTCAGGTATTATATAAATGCTAAGTATTACATTATTTAGATGTATTAATAAAAATGGGAACTTCAACTTCAGTATGCTCCAGAACAGATGTTCCATTTTTAAATATATTACTCACCAGCTTAATTTTCACAATTTCACCCCCATCACTTTTTTTAGAGAAAACCAAAGGCCTCTTCTCTCTGAGTTAACCTCAGAAGCTTCTTGCTGATCTGGCATCTCTGTGCTGGATCTCTCAGGTCCTGTCAGGCGAAGCCCAGGATCTGATAAAGGTTCTCAGGCTAAACAGCTTCCCTGATAACAGGAGCCTTTGGGGAGCTCTCTCACCTCATTCGGATTAGAGAGCAGAATTTCCCAAGAAACTCAGCAGACTCATGAGTCTGAGTGAATTGCCTGCTGGCCAAATTGAAATAAGAGGGAATTGGCCAAGGTTAGAGGGCTCTCATCACAGTGTGCTCAGGGAGGAGTGAGATAGCTTTTGAAGTCTTTTTCAGCCACATCTGATGTACTAGGACCTGTTTTTATGAACTAGCAAAATACCTGGCAGTGTGGTATAGTCGGACATAGATCTGGAAGACGAGGGCTCACAACTCCCACTTGGCCATGAAGCTCACTGGGTGACCTTGGACCAGTCACTGCCTCTCAGCCTAACCTACCTTGCAGGGCTGTTGTGGGGAAGAACCATGCATGCCGCCTTGAGCAGCTTGGAGGAAAAGGTGGCATATAAATGCAATCAGTCAATCAATAAGAAATTAAGAGAGTAATTCTTAAATACATACTTGGGTTAAAAGTGGGTCCTGGGTCTTTAAAAAGTTGAAGACTACTGTTCTAATTTGAGGGAATTTGTCATGCACAGGATGTGGCTTTACACCGTATGCTCAGACAAATAAAGATTAAACAGTTAGAACTGGTTAAACTGGTTAAAATTATATAATGAAGACTGCAGTCTTATGCATCATTGAATTCAGTTGGACTTACTTTGAGGAGAGCAACACAAGTTTGTACTCCAAGGGTTGTTTTCTGAAAACCAAACAAACAAATCCATTTGCCTTCATTCCTGAAGTCCAAGCATGAAAATGTTTGTTTTCTGTTTTGTCTCTTGACTTTAGCATCATAAGTGAGTCTCTGAGGGACCAGCTGCTTGTCACCATTCAGAAAACCTTTAACTACAGCAGGAACCAAGCTCACCAGCTGTTTGTTATTCTCATGGAGTGCATGAAAAAGAAAGAACTTGTAAGCATCTTACACTTTACTTGCAAAACCAATTGAGTATCAGGGCCAAACATGGCATGGGGGACGCTTCTCAAATAAGAGGCCCTGGGCACATTCTTTTTCAAGCAAAAGCAGCCAGAACCAGATCAAGGCCACTGCTGCACAGCGGGAGGAGAGAGCAAACCCTTTCCTCCCTGAGCCAGCTTCCTGCTGAAAAATCACACAGCACGCGGTGGTGGAGGAGGAGGAGGAGGAGGAACACTCGTGATGGAAGGCACAGCCAAGGCAAAAGGGTGACAGGCACCTCCCAAAGTGACCCACCTTCCTCACTCGCAACCTCCAACCCTCACTTCTCGTTTGGACCCAAGAGTGAGATCTGAGGAGTTCCAGGGATAGGGAATGTGGTCCCACCGTATGTTGTTGGGCTACAGCTCCCAAAATCCCCAATCATTGGTTTTGATGGCTAGGGCTAATGGGAGCTGGAGTTCAACATGTTACCTTTAAAATTGATTTGTTGCTGAATAATGATTTGGGACATCAGAGAGCCACTGCTGATCAGTGTGGGCAATATTGCCCTAGATCAGCCTTCCCCAACCTGGTGCCTTCCAAATGTTTGAACTATGACTAGAACTATGGACTAGAAAGACAAATGGGAATATGTTACTTAGCCTGATTCCATCTGCATCCATGTTGGAGTGACACTGGTAGGGAAAAACCCCTCTTCCACATTAACTGGATTTAAGTCAATACCATTCTTTGGCTAATCAGCATTTTAGGACTTTGCCACCCCTTTAGATATTTAGCCAGTCACGTGGCACCACCATCTGGGCTAGTAGGGAAGCCCTTCTGATTACATAATCTGTCCATCAAGCTTCTTAAAGGCCTCCATCAACAAATGACTTTTTTCGCATCTCCCTCCTCACAAAATAAAGTAAGCAAATTACAGAATGTACATTTTTCAGCAATAGCAATAGCAAAACATTTCCTCTTTTATTTTTTTGTTTTTGACAAGAAGTTAGGAGACAAATTTGATCAGATTAAATATAAATCCCAGTGTTCCAGTCTGAGGATAAATTGTCTCCCTCTCCATCTCTCCTGTGCCAATTGAATGATACTCTTTATGGCTTTGCAGACCTCTCCATGGACCAGAGCAGCATATTATTTAAAAACCAAGGCTACAATCCGCAGCTGAGTGGCACAGCAGCCTATCAGGCAGCCTTATTCTACCTGACTCTGCTGATTGGGGCTGATGGGAGTTGTAGTCCAGAACATTTGGAGGGCACGAGGTTAGCGAAGGAGAAAGGCTCAGGGCAGACATGATGGCAAAGTCCCGCTTAAACCCATCCTGCTGATACTCAACTTCACCCCACCATTGTAGTTCCTGCCAATGCTTCTGCCATGCAACACAGCTGTGTTGTGCAAGAGGCATGCTCAGAATCCTTGGAAGCCCTTCCCTGTGTCCTGTCTCCGTCTGAGGCCTGGTGGATGGGCACGCATGGTGACATGGCTTTCTTGGTGGCCAGACCTCATCTACAGAACACCATGTCCTGGAAAGCCTGCCTAGGGCAATGCTTGCCTGGCTTCCTGAGCATGACCAAAATTTGACTTTTGGGGACTGCTTTGGGGGATATTGTGTTCAGTTGTTGGGAGCATCACTGATACATGCAAGCAGTAGAGCTACACAGAAGAGCATGGAGGTGTTGCGCTTACACTTTCCCTTCACTTTTTGCTGAACTTTTAGATCACAGTGTTCCGCATGGGCTCTGAGGGGCAGCAGGATATTGAGATGTCCATCTTAACAGCTCTACTTAAAGGTGAGCTATCCAAGCAAGAATACGGAAAACTGATGAAATATATCACCTCCATTTGCATATCCGGCTAGCAAACCAACTGACTCATGAATCTCTAGGTTATGTACCAAATGTTAAATGTTTATTTGGGCTCACTTAGAATATAGAGAAGCACAGCATATAGAGGCTACATCTGCTACTGAATTTTCCATTACATTCTTTTTCCTGAACTTTTCCTTCTACCCTGGGATCATATGTGCTAGAAGATATTGTTTTTCTTTTAATGCAACACAGTAAATTACATTGATGGCCACTTGTGCTAAATGTTTAAAAACTGATGGGAGGAGAAGTATGCTAATGAAGTTTTTTGATAATCTAATATGACTCAGGACATGGAAGAAAAGAGGAGCCCTTCTTTGGTTTTAAAATTTGAACATGTTTGACTCTTGGCCTGTTCCACCTTCTACAAATGGTTTACGCTGAATACAGAGTCGGCACAACCAGTCACATTGACTTTCTTCATGCACAATGCATCATCTATGGTCTGCTCCATGCAGCCGCACTTGAACCAGCCATCCCATACACCAAGGCCACTAGGTGACCTGGAGTAGCAGTGATCTGATTTGCTGTGACCAAACAAGAGAACAGTGATATATGTGACAGCCTGTGTCTTCCTCAGTCACCCTGCCTTTAACTGTAAGACAGCCACAATAAATCACAGTGCTGCATGGTGAGAGGTATTTCAGCAGCTTATGCAAAAGTTCAGAGGACAGTTCTAAAACGTTTTCACTTTCAACTCAGTTCTTTGGATCCAAGCTATTGTTTTTGTCAGCAGCTGTTACAGTCACCCAGAGGCCTCTGAACACTTCAGAAGCTCCTGGATGAGTAAGACATTAATGTTGCAAGCATGTGTGCCTCCCTGCATTCATACCTTCTATGTCAGACGTGCATAGCAAGCATACCAGTGGAGACAGAGGAGATACGCAGTTCCCCACCAATTCTATGTTTTCAGTTCACTCAGTTTGCCAAAGATAGGAAAAAGACATATCTCATTCTTGCCTCCCAGCTGAAGCTGTTTTTTCTTGTAGCTTTTGAAACTAACAATTTGATATATTTCTTGAAAATACTTCCATTGTAGTGAGTAGGACTGGAGTTCTGAATTGCTTGCTTGCTTATTTAATTGGCAGAAAGCTGAGATTCTATACGCTGAGTGGTAAATACTTGCTTGTTTGCTTAGGTACTAATGCATCTGCACCAGATCAGCTGAGCTTAGCACTGGCCTGGAACCGTGTGGATATTGCACGCAGTCAAATCTTCGTCTTTGGGCATCATTGGCCGGTAAATCTTTGCATAGAGAGGTTATTTGTTTTTTAAATAAAATAAAATGTCACCACACTCCCACTTCTAGGTTGGACAGCTATATGATGCTCTACATCAGGGAAGATTGGGCAATTAGCAGTAGATCAGCACGGATTTCAGTAGCAAGTAAAGTTGCATCAGGGTGGGGAGAATCCTTGCAATTGCAGGTCTTGCATGCTAATTGCTTCTTTCTCAGCCTCAGTGCTCCTCAACTGTAAAATGGAAGTAGGAACACAGGAAGCTGCCTTCTACTGAGCCAGGCCATTGTTCTATCCTAGCTTAGTGTTGTCCCCCAGAGTTTTGAGCAGAGGACATTCCTAGCCCGACCTGGAGATGCCAGGGATTGAACCTGGGGCTTTTTGCAGCCCCTTTCTTCAGTCTTTCACCTGGTCTACTGGTCAGGTTTTTGTTAGAATCCCTGTTGCAGACTGAAATGTTGATTGGTATATGCATAGGCAGGGACATATGGGGCTCAGCAACCCCTGAACCTCCATTTTGTGTCCTGTTAACTGCAGCCACTGGGAAGCCTTGCAGTTACGGATGGGACAGCCCCAGAAAAGGAGAAGAAATCTCCGGCACCTCAAGCAAAAGCAGCAAGGGGGAAAGGAAAAGGCAAAAAGAAAGGTGGGAAACAGAAAGAAGAACCGGAGGAAGAAACAGATCCAAGGAAACTTGAGCTACTGAACTGGGTGAGCTTAAAAATGGCATTGCCCTTCCATTGCTCTGAACGCCAATTGTCTTCACCGGATCATTTACTCCTTTGTGCTTTTCCAGTTTCACAGCCAATTTCAGATGTATCTTTCTATCTGTGCTGGCAGGAGAGAAGTCCCCTGAAGAACAGCTGGGCCTAAACTGCACTGTGGCTTGGGCTGCCCTTTTAGAAGAAAAGTATTTCAGTGCCCCTTTTAGACATCTTCATGGTGTTGGGTTTTAGAGGCTTCACCCCCTGTTTTGTGGCTATGCATCACAAGATGACTTCAAGAGAGATGCTGGTCCTTTCTGGCCTATCACTCATGTATAGCTTGTGGGCATAACCTTTCCCACCTCCATTGGCACCATGTGTAAATGACAAGTATGCCTGAATGTGCCCTTAAGATGTAGGCTCCAGAAGCCAGAATCTTTACCTGAAGTGGCCCTTCATATGCTTACAGAATGGATTTATTCCATGGTTGATTATCTGGGCTTTAAAACCAAAAGGTTGGTGTAACACACAGCACCTGAACCATGAAGCAAGCCACCCTTTGCACGTTTTGGAATGCATGTAAAACTTTTGTTTAGATGGGCTTTTGGTGAATCACAGGAGTTGAAGAATCTGTAGCCCTCCAGATGTTGTTGGATCCTGGCTCCTGTCATCCTGGGCTGCTGGCCATGCTGGCTGGAGTTGGGAGTTCAACAACTTCTGGGGGCCATAACTGTTCCCAAACTGTGGTTTAACATAAATAATGTGTTTTATCCAATGCCTTGCTTTAACTCCTACAGTCCTCTGTTTTTCTTACATTGTAGTTTTAATAGTTGGTTTTAAATATTGATAGCTAGGGATCGGGGAGAAACTCAGTTCAGATCACATTTAAATGTGAGCTTACCTAATTTGAGCTTTCTGAAACAACAGGTGAGCCAAAACACAGCCATCCTTCGAAAGTCACACTTATCCAAATTTTGCAGTGGAGTTCTTTACTGAACTGTGTAATGACCGCTCCCCGCATAAAACAGGGGGGCAACCTTTGCGTGGACGCGCGCAGCCCCTGGATCTGGAGCGGCTCCATCAGCATAGGCTTGGCTTTGCCTTCCCTCAGGTGGATACCTGGAGGTCTCCGCCTACCCCAGTCAGTTGTCCAATCCCACCTGGGGGAAGCGTTGCCAAGGAGACCAGGCCAGGTAGGGGACGGATTACCTGCCCACACAATAGAGGGAGGATCTTACCTGGGAATCCTCACTTGGCTCCTGAGCTTCTCCCACCCTACCCACCCTCAGTTAATGCCTTATTTTGCAGGTTAACTTTTCTTCACAGGTATGCGGGCGCTGCTATATCAAGGTCGCTGTTAAAGGGCCGGAAAGGAATTTCCCTGCATTGGCAGGTTTTGCCTTTCCCGTAGCAAAACGTCACAACTTTGGTGGTATCAGGCCTTGGGCGGAATCCTTTTGTCCATCTTCCTCTTTGCGGCGGCGATACCTGGGTTCCCCGTTAAAGGGGTTTCTGAAGGGAGGCTTTGACCGTACGCCGAAAGGTTGTCATTGCTCTCCCCTGCAGCGGTGGCATAACGGGGGCGGCTATCTCTGCTTGAACATATGTTCTCCAGAGCCGGCCCATCCCCCACTCAAACACTGGATAACCCTGATGCTCCCTAGGTCCCCGGCTGGGGACTGGGGAGGGAGAACGCCCAATGCCTGAGCCAAGGTCTACCCACATCTGAAATTTAATAAAGTTGTGGCCAATTTAATCCCATAGCACGTTGTCTAGAGTCGTTATTCCACATGACAGGGGGACCGCGCGGGATCTGGGGACTCCGCCTGTCTTTGCAATGTAAATGTATTACACATGTTTTATTGAAACTAACTTACAAAAGTGCATTAAATAAGGGATAATTGCTTTGCAAAAATGTGTATATGCGGGGACAGTACATTTTAAGAGGTGCACAGCAGGGGAAATTTGCACAAGAATATTCACGAGAAGCTACTTTGAGGTTTTTAAATCACAAACTGATGTGGCAACGTGGAGAGCTGAACTTAAGACTACAAAAATGAGAAACCGAGAGAAACCAAAATGTACACATTCCCCATCCTTGCTGGTAACTGCCCAGAGTAATGCATAAGCCTTGTGTAGGTGAGAAATTAATAAAGAGATGAGGTCTGGCTCATGCTTGTGGGAGGCCTTGTGTGCTTCAGGCATGCAGGGAATGGGCAGGGACTGCTGCCAGGCAGGGGCGGAGGAAGGGGGTCCGGTGGGGGCAAGCCGCCCCGGGTGTCACCACTGAGGGGGCTGAGAAAATGCCGGGCAGCACTCACCGCAGGGCCTGTAGCATGCCTGCAGGCTCCACGCTGCCCCAAACGGTCCCCCACCCAGTGGTGTCGCAATGGGGGGCGGGGGTGGTGTGCTCCCATTGCCACATCTCTAGGGGTGACAAGGCAGTGCCCCACTGTGGTGGCGCAAGCAGCCATCACGCCACCGCCGCAGCAAATGGAGGATCCTCTACATGATGTGCACCCGGGGGTGGGGCATCGCTATGTAGCACACATGTGCAGCGTCGCTACGTACTACACATGCGCTGTACGTAGCGAAGCCTTACAAGCACGCTGCGTAGCAGTTTGCCAGCGGCGCGGTGCCGGGATCCTCTGCTCGCGGCTGCAGCTGCATGTAGAGGATCCTCCATTCGCAGCTGCAGCCGCGAGCAGAGGATCCCAGCACTGTGCCACCGGCAAACCAGGTACATAGCAACACCGCACATGCGTACTACATAGCGACACCCCACCCCCAGGTGCACGTCATGTTTGCCGCTCCGGGTGCCCATGCGGTTTCCTCCACCACTGCACCCGCTGCCTCCCCCTCAACTGTAGGGCAGCTGAGTAGGAGGAGGCAGGCAGACTCCTTGGAGGCCCCACAGAGCATCCTGCCCTGGCCTGCCCCAATCGGCTTGCTCCAATCAGCTTGCTCCGCCACTGCTGCCAGGCAGCACTTATCAGAGAACACTGTTAGTGAGAATCACCATCTTCACGTGGGGACTGTCACTGTATGACTTGTACAGTCATTCACAGCAGCCTCCACATGGTCCTGGTGCATGCATTAGGAAGTGGGGGAACCACATGCAAATCTGTGCTCAATGTGAAATAAATGTAATGTGTAATGAAATAGACCACAGGCAGTGTTGTTTTTCTGGGGAAAGAGGTGCCAGAACTCACCACAAACCCTTGTTATCTTAGAATGGCAATGGCAGCCACCTGAGAGGTGCCTGAACTGAGTTCTGGTGAGTTCCAGCTGAAAAAAAGTTCTGACCACAGATGATGGTGACACCTCCCAAACACCAACCTTTGACAAAGCAGGTCTTCCAACATGGTATCTTCACACTGTTTCTATATATTTGGAATTTCAATTCATAGTGCATTCCATCCTCTCTGTAGGTAAATTCCCTAGAGCAAGCGATGCTCGATGCTCTTGTGCTAGATCGGGTGGACTTTGTGAAGCTGCTGATTGAAAACGGCGTCAGCATGCAGCGCTTCCTCACCATCCCACGACTGGAAGAGCTTTACAACACTGTGAGTGAACTTTCTAGGAGCCCTTCCAAAACATCAAGGGGGCGGGTGTGCTCTTAATGCTAGGGCATTTTGAGATAATATGCCAAGTGATGATATGCGCACAGAGGTGGGAGTGCACAAGTCCCACTGGTCGTGCTGCTCTGATCCTAAGAGGCACCAGTTGCCTTGGCAGATCTGTATTGATTCTGTGTGCCTCTGACTGTCATAGACTAAACTGTTCTTGACAGATCTTGAAGAGGAGGTCCTAGGCTGGCAGGTGTAGAAGGATCAGGGCCTTGGAAACAAACGGCTGTATCCAATGTCATGCTAAGTTAAAGTCACTTAGCAGTATGCTTGTTCCACTAGCTTTGCTTTGCTCCCTTGGAATGTTGTTGTGCAAGAGAAAGCACAAGCAGGTTGCTGGTAGCTTTGTTGCACAAATCTGTTGTGTAACAAGTTTCCACTAGTGCAACTGTTCCATTTGATTCTTCTGTTGCTCTACATTAAAACTCGCCCATTCACTAGTGCAAGAGGACTTGTGGTAGTGGACAGAGAGTGTGGGATGCAGCCCCACTTTTGGAAGAGAACCTGGTTTGGAGGAATGAAGTAAAAAGCAGGAGGAGTTTGAGAGAGGAAAAGTATGAAAGGGAATGGGCAGCAATGAGAGGTGGACGTGGTCAGGAGCTGGTACAGTTCCCATATTGGTGCAAATGGGCCTTCACCAACCTAGGACCCACCAGATGTTTTGAACTACAACTCCCATCTGCCCCAGCCAGCACAGGCTGGTGTAAATAAGAGAATGCTTTTATTAAACCATTCCCATATTAAATATCCTCCTGACAGTGCCTGGCCATGTTGTCTTTTTCAGAGACTGGGTCCACCAAATACCCTTCATCTGCTTGTCAGAGATGTTAAAAAGGTATGGCAGAAATGTTTTCAGACTGGGAATGGAAGCAGAGATGAGCAAAATGTTTTTTCACACTTATCTCAATTGCATAAGTCAACAGGAAAATCATGTGTTATTTGATGGTGTGTCACATGTAGTCTCCAAAATGTTTCTTCAAAAATTGCATGTTTTCTGTCATGATAAAGTCAGCTTCTTGCATATGTAGTTATTTGGAAGTGTCATTGCAATAACATGGAATGATTAGAAAGGAGGATCTAAGGGAAACAAGGGTAAAATTTGGGAAGGGGGTAAAATGGGGGAGGGGTGCAAAATCATTCTGCATTTTCCCAAGAGTAGGGAGCTCCTATTTGTTTGACACATGAAGGAGAGGTATGTGTCAAACCCATTGGGCCCACAAGATACTACTTAGGGAGAGAAGAATCTGTCAAAGACAGTTTCTCTGTGTTTCTCACATTTCCAATCTGTGTTCACTTCTCCACAATTGCACAGCAGTTTTGATGGTGGGGGATCCCAATCCTCACGAAAATTCATCAGCATTTAAGCGTGGATTTCTCTTAATAAAACTTTATATGCAGTTTTAACTAATACACACATTTTGAAAGCAATTTCCCCTAATAAAATGCATCTTTTATATGTTATTATCACCAATATGTGCATTTCTATGCACACTTTCCCTCATATGTATACATTTTTGTGCACATTAGTTCGTTGGAGAACTGCATCACAAAATTTGGGGCAGTGCAAGTTACAAAGGATAGCTGGGATTCAGTCCATGCAATGGTTCTTGAAGTGTGAATTAGGTTATAATGTTTTATTTATTCTTTAGGACTACTTTCGTTATGTTGTAGTTATGAATTTTTTCATGCTGTAAGCCGCCCTGAGCATGCTTTGAACTGTGGAAATGCAGCATTCAAATAAAATGATGTATGTAAAACCATAAAAGAGTCACATATGGGTTAAGTAACAAAGTCCAAGGCTTGAAAGAAAATAGTTGTGAATAAAAATTGTCTTCTACTTATATGGCTTTTAAAAGTGATAAGACACATTAATGAAGAATGGAAGTCTTAAAAAGCTTTCCGTTAGCGATGATAACTAATGTGTGGAAAAGCCTGTGTTCAATGGCAGTAGACCTCTGAAGGGAACAGCAAGGGGAGATGATGCCCTCCCTGCTGGTGAGCCCCCAGAGGCAATGGACTGGTTGCTACTGAAAACAGAAAGTGAGACTACCCTGGCCTCTGGTCTGATCCAGCAGAACGGCTCATATGTTCTTTCGAGAGAAGGGAGACTAGCAAATAAGAAAGGACACGTTGCATTCATGGGGGTCTGGGTCATAGCTGGTCACATTCATGGTGTACTGGGTGCATGTTGTGAACTCATATCTCATGTTCCATGGCTAGCATTTTTCAATGTCATTAACACATTGTTGTATGCTTCTCCATCTCTCTCTCTCTCTCTCTCTCTCCCCTCCATTGCATTCCCGTGGCTCATTCTCATTCAGCGACAAACTGGGGGATTTGGCTGGGTTAACATGGAGGTGAATGGCTCAGAGTGTTTCATTTTCATCTTAGTTAGCTATTGTCCCATGTTTTTGTAGACTAGACCTCATTGCGCATACTCGGGCACATAAAAGACAACCAGCTTAAACAAGGAGGCATTGTGTTCAGATCAGAGATTCAGGATGCATGCCAGATTTTTAAATGTAGCCATCCAATCTTCAGCAATATGACAGAGGAGGTTATACAACCTACTTGTTTACCAAATCAGGGCTGCAGATTAATCAAAAGCTTGTTTGGCATAGAGATGCTGTGAATTGTTATGAACATGAGTTTGCTTAATAGCACCAGGTGGTCAGGTTTCTCTGTACCAAAGGGCTGCCCTGATACCCTTTGTGTGTCTCTGAAGAGCAGAAGTTGGGGAGGAGGGGACAGAGGAGGCATCTCCTATCCAAACTGAGATGGGGAGCACTGTCTTCTCCCAAGTTGTGGGAACGGAATCCTTTTTCTCACTAACCATTCTCCCTAACCATTCTCCCTAACCATTAAAAAGCAGTGGGTCCCAGTTTAAGAATCCTGAGCCACAACATCCCGATGGGCTGTTCACTCAGCAGCCCATGAACAAGTGACTTCCCTGTTCTTCGAAGAGATACGTTGCTGCAGTGGAGTGAATGGATGGGGATCAAAGGTGCTGGGAGGGAGGCTCTCTGTGTTCCCTGCAGCAGCTGTCAGAACCAAGAACACCCAGAGATGCGTTCAGGCATCTGCAGGCTTGTGAAGCTCATTCACAGGCAGCTGCATAGGCTAACACTGAAGCTAGCGACAGGAGAGGCCGGCTGCAATGTTTTGATAGGCACTCAACCTGGTTTTCCTGCTTGCTGGTTTTCCCAACTGTGTCCTGTAACAGCAGCTGACTACATCACACACTCCTGCTCACACCATCATTGTGCTACTGGAAAGGATCAAGGTCACGGATCCCAGTAGGGCTTTTACACAGCTTCTGCTCATTTCAGTGAGGGTTTTTCCAGAACAGCTTCCCATGAATGTGTCGATCCTTCCTTCCCCCCATCTGGTACAAATGTAATATCAACCAAGGGGAGGGGGAGCTTCCCTCTGCTGCATTATTGAAAGAACTTTGAACTGCCCTTAAGAAAATTGAATTCTTGAATGGATAAAAGCTCCAAATAGACAAAAGCTGATCAGATTAGGTGGAAGATGTAAAACCTAGTCAAAACACAGCCATTTCTAATGCTTTCAAAGATGCCATTTCATAGAGATAAAAAACAACAGGGGAGCCATCCGGGAGATGCCCTCTCTGGTGAATCAGTCCTAGTGGCGAGAATGAAATTCTTGGTTAGCGAGTGAAGATTTTTAACAGCAAAGGATTTTGCAAAGCAAAACATTTGGGATATTCCCTCCATTTTTAATTATTATTTAAAATTGATAAGAAATGGGAGTTAGTCATACCCTGGTGTAGTTCTGTTTCAGTTTAACAGAGTGAATACAGACAACAATTTATTGTGTCAATTTACCAAGGTGCATATATCCATGCAGGCAACTGCTTGTCTGCCCATCCCCACAATAAGGGAATGAGCGCTCACATCTTCCTTTGTGGGCACCCTTTGCAGGACCACACACATCACCTCGGCCCACATGGGACCCACCAGCTGGTTGGGCTGGCCTGTCTCCCTGTGCTAGTCATTGGAGGTAACAGCAAAACTTTAAGCCAGTTCAATCAGATGTCAGTCCTTCTAATTCAGAAGTCATTTCTGCTTAGGCATACATTTAACCCCACTGGGTTTAATGGGAACTACTTCCAGAGAAGTGTGCATAGGATTGTAGCATTAATCTACCACATATTTTAGAAATAAGTTTGTGTACTGTGCATGTGGATACCTCTTGAAATATCATAACCACATTTTGCATGATGGATCCTGAGATTAAAGAGCAGATTTTTGTCTATGCTTGGGTACAATTAGACACTGTAAATCTCATAAATGTGTGTCAGATTGTGTCCTAAATATATACCCTTGTGCTTACATTTTGCTTCAAAACAATTATTTGGGGGTTTTCTAGGGAAATCTGCCACCAGATTACCACATCAGCCTCATTGACATTGGCCTGGTCCTTGAATATCTCATGGGAGGGGCATATCGTTGCAACTATACACGAAAGAGCTTCCGAACCCTGTACAACAATTTATTTGGGCCAAAGAGGGTAAGAATCTGTCACAAGATTGGTGTCTGTTTTCTCCTTCTGTTTGATCTCTGCATGCACAGCAAGTACTGAATTTGGCTTGATCCCAGCTTTAGCATTCTTCTATGAAACTAGATCAGATATATTAGAAAAGAGGTACATGTTCCATTGGACTGGAAGGAAGGAAGGAAGGAAGGAAGGAAGGAAGGAAGGAAGGAAGGAAGGAAGGTGTTTGCAACTCAAAAAAGAAAATGAAATGTGACACAGGTGGATGGTTGGGTGCAGGCTAAGACTGGCCTGCCTTTGTCAAAACCCCTTTAAGGAAGGGGGAAGGAGGCGTGTCTTGTGTTGTGAGTCCATGGATTACATGGACCTTAAGTCTGACCCAGCAAATTCCTTTGTTCTTAAGAGCAAAGGACCATAGCTCTGTTGCACAGCTCATTAGTAAAGCACCTGCTTTGCATGCAGATGATCCCAGCTTCAGTTCCTGGCAGCAACTCCAGGTAAAGGGGGATCTAAGAGCAGGTGATGGGGAAGGCTGCCCCTCCCCCTCCCCCTCCCCTCCCCCTCCCCATAGTGCAGGGGTAGAGAACCTTTTTCAGCCTGAGGTCTACAGTCTCTTCTGGAGCCGCATGCCAGTGTGCTATATCTTGAGGTGGAGCGGGTGGGGGGGTGGATATCATTATAATGGAGAAGGAGGAAGCTAGCCTTTGTCTGCTAACCAATAGCATGAAAGATAGGCTTTCTTTGAAACATGCAGCAGTATCTGCAATCTAGAAGATGGACAAAAATAACATTTCTTCACAAACTAAAATTTTCATTTCTTTTTTGAAACATGCAGCCAAAAGCTCTCAAGCTTCTAGGGATGGAGGTAAGTCTTTTTTGTTTTTTTGTCACACAAGTTTCTTCTCTAATTAGGGGCAGGGGAGTAAATTTATCATATGGTATGTTTGGGCAAGACCCAAACCAATGGATTCAAAAGACAAGAAAGGAGATACTGACTAAACATCAGAAAGAACTTTTGGATGGTAAGAGCTGCTTGAGAGTTTTAAAGCAGAGGTTAGGCGGCCACCTGCCAGGGGTTCTTTAACTGTTATTCCTGCATTGCAGGAGGTTGGCCTAGGTGACCCTTGGCATCCCTTTCAACTCTCAAGTTATTTGATTCTAAAAAACCACTACCTTCTTTTTGGATCATCTCATTTTGCTTCCAAGTTTATTGGCACGCAGCAACTTGTGTTCAAGCTGTATGCTTTTAGGTACAGTAGAGAAAATCCATATAGACTGCTGGAATCACATATAGATGGATTACCTCATTTGGTCTGATTCTTCCAGGACAGAGCAGTGGATGCATACCTGCAGTGAGTACTCTGGTAGCAGCTGTTCCACATGTGCACTGCACCTATTGCATTTGGAAGGGAGCAGCTGTTTGCGTGCGTCCCCCCAACTTCATCCCGTTATGATCCTCTTAAATAACACATAGGTTTTCTGGAAACCTCAGACCAACCCATGCTTTCTGGGTGTTCCTTGAGCTATTAGGATAAAGGGGAGAGTGTCCCTGTGCAAAGTGTATAAGCCTTTATTCTAAATGGGCAGAAGAACTTATTGTTATATCACAGATATAAAATATATAAATACAAAGCAAAGCCAGGCGCGCTGAAAGCTTGTAAGCAGCTTTGCCGTGTTCAAAGGAGGCATCAACAAGGCTTAATCTTCTTTGACATCTCTTTGTCTTTTCTGATGAGTGCATGACAAAGCATTCATCCCTCCTGAGACAGGAGATGGCTGGGCCTAAAAAGCTTAAAATGGGCAACAGTGGCCCAAATCTAGAGATATTCCACATGCAGCTCGCCAGGCACCATTGCAGGGCACAACTGTTTGTGCCTTTGCTCCCAGGAGGTGGCAGCATGTTCACGTTTGAGTCTTAGAATGCCACTGCCTGTTCTGAGAGGGGTGGGAGACTGAGTCCACACAGGAAGAGACAATGGGACTAAATTCTGGCCGCTTTAAATAGTCATGGTTCCCGCAAAGAATTCCAGGAGTTGCAGTTTTTAAGGTTGCACTCCCTTCGAAGGAGCAGGTTCACAGTTTGGGGGTGCCTCTGGATTCAGCTTTGTCCCTGGAGTGCCTTTGACCAACTGCGACAGGTTTGACAGCTACAGCCATTCCTGGACCAGCCACAGCAGTTCATGTGTTGGTTACTTCAAGACCAGATTATTGCAATGTGCTCACACTTGATCTGGAAGCTGCAGTTAGTGCAGAATGCTGCAGCACAATTGCTGGCATGAGTGAGGCCTTGTCAGCGTATAACACCTCTGCTCAGAGATCTGCACTGGTTGCTGATTAGCTACCAGGCCAAGTTCAAGAAGAAGAAGAAGAGGAGTTTGGATTGGATATCCCGCCTTGCACTCCCTTTAAGGAGTCTCAAAGCGGCTCACATTCTCCTTTCCCTTCCTCCCCCACAACAAACCCTCTGTGAGGTGAGTGGGGCTGAGAGACTTCAGAGAAGTGTGACTGGCCCAAGGTCACCCAGCAGCTGCATGTGGAGGAGCGGGGAATCGAACCCGGTTCACCAGATTACGAGTCTACCGCTCTTAACCACTGCACCACACTGGCTCCCTCAAGGTGTTACAATAAGTATATGAAGCCCTGAACAACTTGGGACCAGTTTACCTACAGATCGCCTTACCCCAAATCAACCTATCAGCAGAACTGGCACTACTACAGGGGCCACATAATACCCCTTCTGTATTGGGAAAAACTTGATCCTTTAGTGTGGCAATGCCTATACTTTGGAACTCTCTGACTCTTGAGATCAAGCAGATGCCTTCACTGTACAGTCGTACCTTGGTTTTCTAACAGCTTAGTTCTCGAACATTTTGGCTCCCAAATGCCGCAAACCTGGAAGTGAGTATTCTTGTTTGCAAACTATTTTTGGAAGCCGAACGTCCAATGGGCCTTCCACGGCTTCCGATTGGCTGCAGGAGCTTTGGTTTCTGAACGTTTTGGAAGTCGAATGGACTTCCGGAATGGATTCCATTTGACTTCCAAGGTATGAATGTACTCTTTTCGCCCCCTGATAAAAACATTATTGATTAGGAAGTTGAGGTAATTTTAATCTGTTTAACTTTTGTATGTTTTAAAGTATGATTGTGATTTTTTCTTGATTTTACTTTTTTACCTTTTGTAAGTCGTTTTGAGGTTGTTGCTTTTGTTACAATCAAAGCAGTGTATAAATTTTATTAAATTAAATAAATAAGGGTTTCTAGGACACCCCTGTTCCCCTCATAGAACTACAACTTACAAAGTGATTTAGCAACAAATCCCTCTTCCCAGGGAACTCTGAACTGTAACTGTGAGGGGAATAGGGGTGTCCTAACAACTCTCAGCACCCTGGTAGGTAATTCTGGGACTTCCACTTGTTCTCCTCATTACCCACTGAAGAGCAATAACTGTGGAAAGCCTCCCTGTTCTAGGCTGTCAAGAACTGGTTAATATTTGGTATTTTCCCTCTAATTATGTTTCCCTGCCCCACCCTTAGCTGTGGCTCCACTGCCCATACTGTCTTTCTGTTACCTCCTTCCTCCTTGCCTCCCGTTCCAGTCGTAATGCTCCATCCTCCTTCCCCATTTAGGAGATGGGATAGTTCTCCCTTTGCTGGGTCCTCCGGCGTAAGATCTCATGTTCAAAGGTGAAATTTCCATCCAGCCTTCTTCAAGGCGCTCTTTGTCCCCGCCTGCTTTGCATGGGACTTGGCTTGTTCTTGGAGAAATACGTGCCCATGTGCTCATTCTAGCCTTTCTCTGCACCAGGAGTGCCTGCATGACTCAATCACACTGGAAACAGGGATACAGCAGGATGAGCCATGCTTAGCAAGGGCTGCTTGAAAGGGCCCCAAGCCAGATCAGCGATTCATCCAGAGACAGAATAGGTAACCCCCTTTAAAGGCAAATAGTTGTGTTGCACCTCTGCACCAAAAGGCCGAGCCATGCGTGATGCTGAGATGCAATAGTATGACCTGTGTCCATCAGAGGCTGCCTGGAAGGCAGTGGGAAGGGGGCAGATAATCATGCAGAGATGCAGGGGGTCAGCCTCCTTTACAGAGGGCACTTTGGGCTCACAGAAGCCTGTAGATCAGGGTGCCCAACCTGCAGTCCTCCAGATGTTGTGGGACTACACCTCCCATCATCCCTGATCACTGGCTATGCTGGCTGGGGCTGCTGGGAGTTGTAGTTCAGAAACATTCGGAGGGCCACAGGTTGTGCACCCCTGCTGTAAATAAGGAATGGATTATTTTCTCAGAGAGCTCCAGCAGTTCTCTCATGACACTACAGTGTACCTCAGCCACAGTTTGGGAATTGCTGGGTCATTTATTTAGAAACCTGATATTTAGAAGGTTTAGGTCCTTTTCCAGTGATTTCATTTGAACTCCAACATCATGCCAAATGATTTGAAGGTAGGATGACTGATGCATCGGTCTGAAGGACCTGCATCTGTCTATGTGCCATTTGCACAGGTAACATCATGAGCTGTGATACCCACAGAAAAGCACATGTTGTGAATTTGCAGTGACGCTTTGCGTGGAAGCATTGTCATCGCCATAAGAAGGCACTCTTCTACTAACAATTCAGGCACAATGATTTTGCATGCTTGTATTTCTGGCTTAACCTTCAACTTAACAGCAGTGCATGGCCTTTTCCTTAAGCATCTATCTTTATTCATGGGCACAACCTGTAATAATCTGCAGGAACGCCAGTAAAATGTAGCCTAAAAGTGAAATTAACTGAATTGCTCCTTCCTAGGATGATGAACCTCCAACCAAAGGGAAAAAGAAAAAGAAGAAGAAGAAGGAAGAGGAGATAGACATTGATGTGGATGACCCAGAAGTCAGCCGCTTCCAGTACCCCTTCCATGAGCTCATGGTCTGGGCAGTGCTGATGAAGCGGCAGAAGATGGCTCTCTTCCTTTGGCAACGTGGAGAGGAGACCATGGCCAAGGCACTGGTGGCCTGCAAACTCTACAAAGCCATGGCCCACGAGTCTTCAGAGAGCGAGCTGGTGGATGACATCTCTCAAGACCTGGACAACAACTCAAAGTTAGTCACCCAAAGTGTGGGGCTGGACTGTGTGGTGTAGCGGTTAGGTTGTCAGATCAGGACCTGGGAGACCAGGATTGAAAACCCCACTCAGCTATGAAGCTCATTTGGATGACGTTGGGCCTGTCCCTGGCTCTCGGTCTAAGCTGAGACTTTCTGAGCTAAGGCCCTTCTCCAGCTCCTGTTCTGCTTTTTTATATTTATATATTCTTAGTATATAGTTTATATTTATATTTTCTTAGTATTAAACATGAACCTGCCCCAATGTTACAATGATCTACTGATTGAGTCCTTCAGCTCTCTCAAGTTGAATCAGACAAAAGGGTCTTCTCTGTTGTGGCCCCTGGCTCTTGAATGTCCTCCCCAGGAAGTATCACCTGGTACTGAACCTGAAGTCCATTCAGAACCAGCTGAAGACTTTACTTGCCCTGGTCTTCCAGTACATCCTCAAGACTGGTTTTAATAAGCAATTTTAATAGATTTTACTGGCTTTACTGCTTTGACCTGTTGCATTGTTCCTGTGATGTTATTTTTACTCCCGTGTTTAATTTGTTAGCTGCTAGCCAATCTGGCATTCTTTATCTCTCCAGAGATTTTGGCCAGCTTGCTGTTGAGCTGCTGGATCAATCATATAAGCATGATGAGCAAGTAGCCATGAAACTTTTGACATATGAGCTGAAAAACTGGAGCAACTCTACTTGCCTGAAACTTGCAGTGGCAGCAAAGCACAGGGACTTCATCGCACACACCTGCAGCCAGATGTTACTGACAGACATGTGGATGGGGAGGTTGCGCATGAGGAAAAATCCGGGCCTTAAGGTAGGCATGGACTGCTTAGGCCTGCAGGCACCTGGGCTTGCTATATAGGAGGGAGGGGGAAACTGTACATATATGGAGGAGAATAGTACCGGGGGCAGGAATAATACCTCCTCCAGAGCCACAGTCCTGCTCCAGTTCCCCCTCCCTTCAATACATGCTGGCTTAAACAAGTAGAACCAAGAGACAGGTGATGTGATCACTGATCTCCAATCAGACATCTCCAGGAATTTCTAGTTTGGCCCTGAGCTGCATCCTATGCAACTAAACCATAAATTTCAAATCATAAATGGCTCTTGCCATGCACTGAACCACCCTTCTTCCTCTCATGCAGGTTATCATGGGGATCCTCATACCTCCTACCATCCTGTTCCTGGAGTTCCGTACCTCTGATGACTATTCCTACCAAACGTCAAAGGAAAATGAAGTCGGGAAAGAAAAAGAAGAAGAAAATGTGGTCAGTGGCAGCCCATCTCTACAAGCCTCTCAACACCACAAACATGTCTCACCTTTATTCCCTGTTTAATAGTCATCATGGCTTCCCCAATTGCCAAGAATGCTGAGAATTGTAACTCAGTCAGGGATGCTGAAGATTTTGTATTTGAGATTCTTGCTCTTCCTCAGAACTTCAGCAAGTTCCAAGGAAGGATATTGTCAATCTTTGTTTCTCTCTGTTTTCTTATTTTTCAACCTTAAATTCAGTGCTCCACGTTTCCCCAGCAATCTGCTGAGAAAATCTCATGAAAATCCATCAACATTCTAGTGTGAATTTCCTTTGATGAACACATTTTTATGCAGTTTTGAACAATATACACTTTGCAAACATTTCCCCCTAACTAATGCATTTTGAAATATTTATTTCACTAATAATTGCATTTTGATGTGCACTTTCCTCCACTGTTCGCATTCATTGCTTTTGTCCCACTGTTGTTATTGTTGTTTTGGCAAACAGGCTTTGCAGGTTTTTGAAGCATGAACAACCTATTTGACTACAGACAAGTCTACATACCTTAAGTCAGCATTTCTCAACCTGTGGGTCCCCAGATGTTGTTGAACTACAACTCCCACATCACCCCTAGCTAGCAAGGCCAGAGCTCAGGGATGATGGGAGTTGTAGTCCAACAACATCTGGGGACCCACAGGTTGAGAACCGCTGCCTTAAGTAATGAAGGTTCTAGTATGGCTCTTACAACTGAATAATATGTGCCTGTAGAAAAACAAGCAAACAAGCAAGCAAGCAAGCAAACAGGACAGTTTTCTCTCCTCCACCCCCTTTAACCTTGAATGGATGAGAGCCCTCCAGTGGGAACAATCTATGATCCTAAGCTACCTGTCTTTCAGGATGCAAATGCTGATACTGGTTCCCGAAAGGGTGATGAAGAAGATGGGAATAAAAAGCAAAGGAGCCTTCCCATTGGAACAAAGATCTATGAATTTTATAATGCACCAATTGTGAAGTTCTGGTTTTACACAGTGAGTGAAAATTTTTTTCATCCTTTGGTGAAAACAACATGTTCCATTCTCTCCTGCTGATGTAATGTGTCACTGCTGACCATTAGCCATGCTGATGGGAACAATGGCCTAGAACATCTGGAAAGCTCAATGTTGTGGTAGGCTGGCCTCTCACTTCTTTATTCCCTACTCCAAAATTACTGGTAATTACTGGTTTCCAAAACACAACAAAAAATTGTAAAAGGTGTAAATAGTGGGGGGAGAACCCTGCTTTGGGTTTCTAAGCAGAAATGTCATCATCATCGTGCAACCACCATCACCCAACATCCCTACAAATGAATCAACCAAAAAATGCAGCGTGAGGTCTCTTTTTATTTCTTTTTCCAGATATCCTACCTAGGGTACTTAATGCTGTTCAACTATATAATCTTGGTACCGATGGATCGTTGGCCCTCACTCCAGGAATGGGTTGTCATTTCATACATTGTGACTCTGGCATTGGAGAAAGTAAGAGAGGTAATTTTAACCATTATGGCAACTGTTCTTTTGAAATTCTCTACCTGCTCTGATGTCACAAGGAAGGAGGAAAACAGTTAGGGATGCAAAAGCCACTCCCCCTGGCATAATCCTACAATCCACATGTTCACTGGGGTGTCTGAATGCCCAAGGGACCTGAAGTAGGATAAACTGGCTGTAAGAAGGTAATAGGTCTCAAGCTTCTTTCTCCCATTACCACATTAAACACCTTCCTTTCTCCCTTCCCACCACTTTATTTTCAGATTTTGATGTCAGAACCAGGTAAATTGAGTCAGAAAATAAAAGTGTGGCTACAAGAATATTGGAACATCACTGATTTGGTTGCTATTTCTGTGTTCTTGGTTGGGGCCATTCTCCGTTTGCAAAACCAGCCATATATGAGTTATGGAAGAGTTATCTACTGTGTGGATATCATTTTCTGGTACATCCGAGTACTGGACATCTTTGGTGTGAATAAGTACCTGGGGCCTTATGTCATGATGATTGGAAAAATGGTAAGTAACTATGTTTTGAAACAGAGAGGGCAGGTGTCATGGCAGATATTAAAGAAAGGCAGAGTGGCGCTGCAGCTTATCCAAAAGCAAGAACCCCTAAGAAACTGAATGGAGAACTGGATACTTACTGGAGGACTAGGAGCCAGAGAGAATTGTTTCAACCCCATATGAATTGGGGTATTTCTGTGCAATGTTACATCAGATGGCTCTCTGCAACCTTAGCCCTCCATTTTAGCACAAATTGAACACTGTTGCAAGGGTTTGCTAACAGAAACTTGGATGTAGCCAAACATTAAGGTCACGATCCAGCCAAAGTGATGCTTTTTTAAGATCCATTGATGTTGATGGGAATGTTAATTATGATTTACCAGTAAAACTTTTATAGCCCACCTTTCAGTTTTTTAAAAAAACTTACAACATGACTTCCAATTTAAGTGATAACTATATCATCAAAAACACATTGCAGTTTTTTTTTTAGCAGAAGTCAGAAACAATCAACTGTCATTATATGTGACAGGCAAATAAAAGCATTTAAGCTGGTTACTTGAACTCATAAACTTTGGTTCCAGATAAATAATCCTGGGGAGACTGTTTCATAATTGATACGACACCACTGAGAAGGCCCTTTCCATAGCAACTGCCCACCCCCCAGTCACCTAGAAGATTAACCAAATTATATTTTAAAAGTTTCCATAGGAGTACCTTGTCATACCCTGAGAGTTGGACAGGTATTAACAAGGTGCAGATCTGAGGTCTGGAGCTGCTTGGCTTCATAGGAAGTGATTCATAAATGAAATATATAACAGATCGTGTTCATATTGTTTTTCAGTAATTTCTATGCTGATCCTTTCTTGATATGTTGCTCTACGCTCTTTCTTGGTGTAGATGATTGACATGCTGTACTTTGTGGTGATTATGCTGGTGGTCCTGATGAGCTTTGGAGTTGCCCGTCAAGCCATCCTGCATCCCGATGAGCAGCCATCTTGGAGACTGGTCCGCAACATCTTCTACATGCCCTACTGGATGATCTATGGAGAGGTGTTTGCTGACCAGATAGACCGTAAGAACAGAATTCATAGTAAGATTCTGTTTCCTGTTTCTGAGGCAGATGATCGGGTCCAAATTAATCAACATTTAATTTGGAATCGGCATCACTTTTTCTACTTACGATTATTGTAGCTTTGTCTTTGTGGCAGACATGATTGAACTCCTCTAAACTTTGCCATCACCCTCAATCAATTCCCTTTATTTTGTAGGTTAAACAGAAAGAGCATGCATATCTTCTTCTTCTTGTTGTTGTTGTTGTTGCTACTGTCATTACAATTATTTATTGCCCACCCTCCCAGGGGAGGTTGTGGCAATTGAAAATTCAGAATGACAAACAGTTAAAGCAGATTACATATTATAGGGTGGTTCCTGAAAACACACATTTCAGGTGTCCATAGACCAGAGCAAAGAGGCACATCATCAGCATTTGCTGAAAGATGCATAATGAAGGTGTCAGGCACACCTCTGCAGGGAGGGAATCCCTTAGCTTAGGGGCTGCAACAGAAAAGGGTGGGGTGCCACCAGCACCAAATTTCAGAGGAATGTGGAACTACCACTAGGGCCCACTCTGCTGATCTCAACACCTAGAAGGGTCTGTACAGAAGCAGACAGCTTCTCAGATATTTGGGGCCAAAGCCCTTTAGGGTTTTGAACACCAACATGAGCCCCTTGAATTGGACCCAGAAATGGACCCGCCTTGTAGCTTGTCTTTGTGGCAGACATGATTATCTCTTTCAAACTGTGTCTTCACCTGCAGCCAATTCCCTTTATTTTGCAAGTTAAAAAGAAAGAGCATTCATATATCCCTTCCCTTTTACAGAAAACCTCTTTTCTGTCAGCAAATCTTAGGCAAATTTGTGTTATGGACCTGTGTGCATCTTGAGTCTTTTAAGAACCTGATAATACAGTCAACAGGGGGAGGAAATAGTCCTGTGAACACACAGTTCTCTAGCGAAGAAGCCCTGCCTGGCAGGGGAAGCTTTTGTGTGCCCTACACAGCTAAGGAGCAGCTGAGCATTTTTGCACAATAAAATGAGCATCAAGGAAATCACCACCACCATATTCTTTGTGAATGACCCTTGCATTTCTTTCCAGTGAGGTTGTTCAAAAACCATTGTCTCATTTATTTATTTTTAAATGGCATGACTGAAGGTGCGAGCCTTCTGCATAGTTTTATTTTTTTTAAAAAAAGAACACCTCAATTTAACATGGTGTGCCTATTTCTAAAGAAATCCAGCTTTTTACGGTTTGTAGCCTTCTTGGCTTTACAGTGTGTGACTGATGCCTGCTGAAATCTTCCACTAGCAGCTATTCCTCTCTCCCTTCTGGACCTGAGCCGTGTGGAGCCCCTGACCCTTGCTGTAGCCTGAGATCCCTCTCTGTGAGGCAGATCTAGACTCAAGAGGGTGTTTCCAGAGAGCAAAAAGTGTTCCCAGGGCAGCCACACTGTCCATCTTGTGCAATTGCCTTGTGGTGCTTTGTTCTTGTGGTGAGAGTCTGCCCACGTCATCCTTACATAATTGAAATAGCTTGAATATTTACATGATCATCTGCCAGCTGCCTTTTGTAATTATCTTTTGATTGCCACAAATACACTGCCATACATAATGTTTCGGAAAGTCCAAGAGAAAAGGAAATTGCAAGGCCTTCTGGAGTCCTGACAAGAGCCATTGTTTCAGAGCATGTCTCTTGCCTGTTAAAACATTTGAAGGCCTTATCTTTCTCTAGCAGCTGAAGAGCAACCATATTGTCAGTCACATGTGTGTTTTTCCTTCCCTACTGTTCTTGTTCTTTTATCCCTTTTTAAAATGCTGCTTTTTGCATTTTTATTCTTTGCTTTCGGAACGCTGGGTAGTCTATGCCATGGAAATTAACCGTAAGTCTTTGCAGGGATTTGACAAATCAATTAAATGTTTTTATTGGTGGATTCCACACACCCCCCCTTCCCAGTGACCCTTTAATTAGAGTTCATCTCAGCTTTAGTGCAATACCTGCCACTGCCATGTTGTCATGACCTGGTCCCCAAATTCGCCACCACCTAAAACCTCATACACCCACCTTTGCCAGCTGAAGATTTGAGGTGTGGGTCTTGACCCATCAGAAACCCAAATTTTGCAACAAATCTCTGCAGCATCTTAGACAACCAGGGCAGGGTTTAGACCTATGCTGTTTCCATAGCAATAGTCCAAAATCCCCAGAAGAGGCTTTTAAAGCTGTCCAGCTGTTTGTGTGATTGCTTTAAAAAAAGTTCCAATATCTGTGATAAAGGAAGTGAATCTTGGCTCTGTAATAGTCATAGCTGTCAACTTTCAGATTTGAAAATAAGGGATCAGCAGCCTCACCTGTCCCGGGGACAGTCTACGGGATATCTAACAATCTGGGATAGCAGCGGGAAGCAGCAGGAAACGGCACTGGAATAAGGGAATTTCCTGCAAAAAAAGGGAAGGTTGACAGCTATGGTAATAGTATGACTCTGAATGTCTTTAAAGGAGCCTGCTTCTGTGAGAAAGGCGCTTCACAGGCCCATTGAAATGGCCCTAAGTTGGTCCTGTCTTATTAATTTCAGTGGACCTACTCTGAGTTAAACATACACTGACCTGGGTACCCAGTTAGTTCTAGTCCCAGCCAGTAAAACTGTGCTTTCAGATGACCTAATAAGCTGGTGAACTCTAGGCTGTGCCAGGCTCCACCCACCTCGTTATGCCCTGGTCCTGCCCACAAGCCAACAGGCTGCACCCCCCTCCCCTCACAATTCTGCCCTGACCTGCCAGATTTCACCAGTCTGCCCCTTACCAGATTTGGCCCCACAGAGTTGAATTCCTGTGGAGGGTGGGGGGCTGCTATTTTTTAAATCAGAAATGTGCATGGGAGGGAGAAGGTGGTTGTTTGTGTAAACCCATCTGGGTGTGTTCAGAGGCTGGACTGCCCCACAAAAAGGACAGTTACTCAAGCATGTGCCCTGTGCCCTACAACAACCTTGGGCTGGGTCCCTCTGATTTCTACCTTCCCCCAGTTACACAGAGCCCTCACTGTATGTGCTCCATGTTGAATAACCATAAGCCAATTCCATCCTCAGCTCCGTGTGGGGAAAACCTTTATGATGAGGATGGCAAGCGTTTCCCCCAGTGCATCCCTGGCGCATGGCTGACTCCCGCAATCATGGCCTGCTACCTCTTGGTAGCCAACATTCTCCTGGTCAACTTGCTGATTGCTGTTTTCAAGTGAGTGTTTTGCTTACGAGGGAGATACTCACTCTGGATTCCTTCCTACTGTGAAGAAGTCTGGTGGAGTTTATTAGGGGGACCCTGAGAAAGGTAGGTGAAGGATCAACTGTGGCCAAAGAGAGTGAGGCACGCGCATGCACAAGAAATGTCAGTTTTCCTCAATTTGGAATTGTTTGTGCTCTTCATGAGCATGCTGCTTTCGGTCTAGATGCTATCACCCTGCTGTCAGCAAGGGTGGGGGTGGATACTTGATACACACTTGAAAACCTTCCCCTTCATCAGGATATTCATGCCTTTTCCTCCCTGCACATGTCCCAGGGAAATAGAAAAGCAAGGAGTGACTGTGATCTTGGTACACACCAGACTTGGGGCAGGTGAGAATACACTCTGGCATTGCCAGGGCTGCCTACATCCATCTGTTTTCTGATTAAAATTTTGCACGGTAACGCAGAAGCAACCTGCAATGAACATTTCTTTTCAGAATGAAGCCAGTTTCCCAAGAAGCCCTTTTCTGGGGTGAAACATATGCAACAGATCTAGACTGTGTTTGGACTGTGTACTCAATCTCCATTGATTCTAGAATAAAGTGTTGTGTGTATGTAGGGCAAGGGCAAGGGAAGGGTAGAGCTTCATCTGTTTAGATTAGGACTGAAACATCTGTGGGCCTCCAGGTAGGAGCTGTGGTCCAGCAACAGCAGGAAGACCACACAAGTTGCCCTCCCTGGGTTTAGATGAGCTGCTACTAGCATTAGGTCTCATATGGCTGCTTGCTTTAACACGTACACACAAGCGGGGGAGATGCCTATATTTATTGCTCAATCACACTGTTATCTTTTGCTGCCAGTATCCAAAACTGGATTGCTGGTGGGTGTAGATCCATGCCATTGTCCTGGGCACTGTGCCCAGTTTGGGTGCTGTCCTTTGAAATCAGACTTGCTCACAAAGCTATCTTTTATTTTGCTATCTACAGTAGAATATTCAATAGCTGAAAAGGTCGTGCATTTTAAAAGGAGTCACATGCCAGTCGCAGAGCTAAATTTAAAAGGGAAAAAAGAAGAAGAGAGAAAGTGATTCTCTTGCATGCACAATGGTGGTTATCTGAAGGGACTGCAAATAAAATCAACATTGTAGGAAGTAGGTCATGCAGTTAACCCATCCTTGCTTGGTGGATGGGCCATGCTTTGTTGCACTGCCAATGCTTCTCTTCTCCTGCAGAAGACTTGGGGGTGCAATTTGTTGACTCTCACAAAAATGAAAAGGGACAGTGCAAGAACAGTGAAAGGATCTACATGGCCAAACACCATTGCACCAAATTGTCAAGTAGTAAAATATAACCATCACCATTAGGGATGAGGGAGAAAAACAATACACAAGCTGAAATGCAGCTACCTTTCAAAATTTGCATTTCTCTAGTACTTCTACAGCCAGTTTTTGGTATCTGTCAAGAGACAATGGAGTGTGCCTCTGTGGGTGAAGTCCAATGGCTGCATTAGCAGCACTGAAGTGACCTCCCTGGGGTGAAAGCCTGGACAGTGTGTATGGAGGCTGCCTCTGGCTGCCCAGATCACAAGACAACCCTCTTGGCCTCACTGATGTGGTCCAAAGGAAAGCAGAGCAAGATGTTTGGCAGTAGCTTGGCTGCAGGAGTTGCCAGAAGGAAGTGTACAAGATACCATCCAACCGTCTTACGGACTCCACTCCAGATTTGTGTAGGGTTTACTCCTTAGACTTTTCTTACTTATCCTACAAAGCAGTGGAGGTTTAGAATCACAGTTTTCCTTCTCCTAGAAGGGCTTCCTTCCCAGGTTGACAAGCCCCATCTGCCCCTCACTTCCCTCTACAGCACATGCAGAAACCACCTTATTGGCCATTGGACCCACTCTTGCTTTCATCTGCTCTGCTCCATCCACTGGAGCCTGTCTTCACATGCAAGGGAAGTGTCATAGACTGGCAGGGTGCTGAGTCTGACCCAGGAGAGGCAGGAGGTTTGTGAGGGCCTATACTAGCTGGGAGGTGAGAATCAGAGGCTGGAGAAGTTTCAGAGCTGGAGAAAGAGGAGGAAAAGGCAGGCCAGGCAAGTGAAGGACCAAGTGCTTCCCCACCCTCTCCTGCACCACTGTCTCCCAGAATCAGGAGGGAATTGAAGTGGGATGAGCAGAGGAAGTTTCCATGCAGGCAGAGTCTCTGGCTACATGAGCACAGCCCAGCTTGGAAAGGTACATAAATTGGTAGGGGTGGAACTGGGAGTAGCTGCCTAGATACCAGATTGATGTGTGTAGGTATCTGGAGCAGTAGAAGCAAAGCAACTATGTTATCTTTGACAATAAAGAGTGAACTCTCTGCCATGCACATTCCTTTGCCTGGAAGCACCCTTGACAGAAAGTCCCTAACTCACCAAGGTTTTGAAACCCATCAGCTACCTTCATCTGGTTTAGCTGGCCAGTTAAAACCCTTCCTGGGTTGTGGCTGCTGTTGCATGCTGAAAGCTTCTAAGAGCCACCAGTGAGAACTGAGTGCAGGATGGGGACCAAAGGTGGACAAACAAACCCAGAAGGAGCACAATGTGTCCCCCACCTCAGGCTGTTGGTCTCATGTATTCCCATTCCTTAAGAGATGTAATTGCTATGGATTTCCAATCAGATTTCTGAGAGTAGATTGATCAGTGTGGTCTTCCCAGAGGCAATACTCGGTCAGAGTTTTGGACTTGACAAAAGGGATATGTCTCCATGGTAATTAAGATGGCCCAAAGAAGCTAGGAGATGGTTAGAGAAAATGACACATCCTTATTTTTTCCTCTAGCTGGGGGTGGCAGAACAAGCTACCAGTGAGTAACAGCAGATTAAAGTTTGGTACTAAGAGAGACCCAGATAGCTGAAATAAGAAAAGGTTTTGGGTCACCTGAAAGACTAACAAGTGTATCATGGCAGAAGCATTTGTGGACTCAAACCCAATTGCCTGAGTTCAGGAACACTTGCGCCATAACAAATTTATTAGACTTTAAGACTTTCATATTTTTGCTACCAGAGCGTAACACAGCTGCCCCTCTAGAAGTGTTTTTCAGAGAGAAGTGTTTGGGATCTATAAGCAAACAGCTTCTGGGGGTGCTAGCTGCCTCTTTCCAGGTCTGGTGTGGGGGCAGTGGACTTCTGTGCTTCTACCTATGCTTAACCTGTCCACTTGTGAATAAACTCAAATACAAAATGCCAATATGCTTCCAGTAACCTGGTTTAGCACACACCCTGCACTATTGGCATGCAGCCCCCAACAAACTGACCCCAGGGGAATGCAGTCCTCAGCAGAAAAAGTGTTCCCTGCCCATTTTCTGTGAACCAAGTTCACAGAATATATTTCTGAGAGAGATTTGCAAACATTGCTATTTAGGTCAATCTGATCAGCATTTTAAAAAGCAAGACAATGTAGAGCTTCTATGGGCTTTGATGTTACAAAGGGCCTTTCATGAGTTGAATGTTTAATGTCACATCAAACGCCAGGAGGTGTTGTTTGCAATGCTCAGTTTGAGCCATGCTTCAAATAATCAGCCCCAAAAGAAATGATATTTTGCAGAGGTCCTTTGGCAGTGGGCAACTGGTGCAACTCTCTCCCCAGTGGTTGCCCTTCTAGTCCATACTGAGACATTATCTGGGCATGAGAGCAGCAATTGTTGGGCACCACCCTACTCTTGAAATCTCAGTAGAACAAATCTGCCCATTTCAGTTCCTCATTTTTCCAATCTGAAGTTCAATTTGCCTCATTTCTGCATCAAGTTCGGGATTTCTCTTCCATCTGCACTTTTGTCTGCATCCCTTCTGATGAATTTTGGACATAATTTTACCGAATATATGCATTTATGCAAGCAGTTTTCCCAATATAATGCATGTTTTTAAGGTTATTTTCACTTACAAGATGCACTTTCGTGCACACTTATTGGTTGGAGAAGTGTCTTGCAAAATTTAGAGAAGTACGAATTTCACAGGGTAGCTGTACTTCTATTTGCTTATTGTTTCAGAAAGTGTGAATTAGGAAGGTTAACTATTGCAAACTGAATCAATCCCCTTCAGTCCCTAAGCTCAAGGAGAACTGGTCCCAGATCTGTTGGATCTGCACTATCTCTGAACGGATGCCATCATTTGCATGGCAAGGCAAATAGGGTTCACTCTGGAGACAATTTCCCCTCTCTGTGCTATGTTCTTGTCCCCACCCCAAATGTGGCAACTTTAAACTGGCAACATGTGAAGAGACGACTGAGTTCTCACAACTTTCACTTAGCTCTCTGGCAATTTTGTAGTGAAGCTACTTATCAGGGGTGTATCTTTTGCAGCAACACCTTCTTTGAAGTGAAGTCCATCTCCAACCAAGTCTGGAAGTTCCAGCGGTATCAGCTGATCATGACCTTCCATGACCGGCCAGTGCTTCCTCCACCCATGATCATCTTTAGCCACCTTTACATCATTATAGTTCGTCTCTGCTGCCGCTGCAAGAAACGAAGAGAAGGGGACCAAGATGAACGCGACCGAGGACTGAGTATGTGGGGGGAGACAGACATTCTCTCTGTGCTATGAGTCTGGGTTGACTGGGCACCATAGCAGGGGTCAGGCAGGGGTTTGAAGGTCCCATCCATAGACCATCTGCAAGCAGAAAGTCAGCAGAGAGGGGCTCCAATTGGAATCCTCCTTGTTTTGACTTTCTGCCCACCTTTCATTTTTGAAAGGTGGGGAGAACTCAGAAACATCCCCCATCTATAGCCACTTTACTGTCTCATGCTGCTGTGTGGAGAGACCAGGCTTAGTTGCACTAAATCAAAAGCGGGTGGGGAACCTGTAGCTGGGCTACAACTCCCATCATCCCCGTTTGCTATCCAAAGTGGCAGGGGCTGATGGGAGCTGTAGATGCTGGAAATGGTTGTGAAAGGGGTACACAGACTGGGATAGGATATTGGAGGGATAATCTGTGTCCCTGAGTCAGGTGAACCAGCCCTAAGCGTGCAACCTTGAGCACACTTTCTCATTGAGCATAGTGAGTAAGCATGCATAGGGTTATTTATGCATGTATTTCATAAAATTCATAGAGCGCTTGAATGTTAAAGAAAAAACCCTCAAAGCAGTTTACAAAAAGGATTGGGATGCATATCTCAATAAATACGGTGGGCTTGTTTTTGAGTAAACATGATCAGGATTGAGCTGTTGATATTTTAGACTACTTTCCAATAGTTGAAAAAGTTTTTCTGACACAGGACTCCAGATTGGATTTTAATTTCTGCAAGGGACAGTGTGCAAACTGCCATACTATAGAAATTCAGTGTTTAGCTACTGCCTGCTTGCCAGATTTTTGCCATATGGGGCTCCAGGCTAGAATATGCACCGAACTGTACCTTAACATTGCAAGCCTCACCATGTCTACTCAGATCTATTTACTCCCAGAAAAGTGGGGTTAGACCTGCAGCATTAGAGCCTAATGTTCATTACAAGTAGCCTGAAAATGCACATTGAGGTGGTAGTAGTCTCTTCCGAGTTTAGGGGGTTTGATAGACATGGTAAAATACATGCTTTCCCTGCCTCAATTTCTTTCAGAGCTGTTTCTAAATGATGAAGAGTTGAAAAAACTGTATGAATTTGAGGAGCAATGTGTTGAGGAATATTTCCGACAAAAAGAAGATGAAGAACAGTCATCAAATGATGAACGCATTAGAGTTACTTCAGAAAGGTAGCCAGTGAATTTGTTTATTTTCTTGCCAGTTGCAGTAGGCAAAGAGGAAGCATGGACTTCAACACTAGTGTCCTTTGGAGATTTTGAAGGAAAGAGTAAGCCTAGGGCTTGCCGATCAGAAGGTCGGTGGTTCGAATCCCTATGATGGGGTGAACTCCCTTTGCTCGGACCCTGCTCCTGTCAACCTAGCAGTTCGAAAGCACATCATAGTGCAACTAGATAAATAGGTACTGCTCCAGTGGGAAGGTAAACGGCATTTCCGTGTGCGGCTCTGGTTCACCAGAAGCGGCTTAGTCATGCTGGCCACATGACCCGGAAGCTGTCTGTGGACAATTTTGAAGGAGAGTTGTGCTTAGGATCACATATTGGTTTGAGGGCTATGAATTAGGTCCATTTTCATTCAAATGCAAACAAAATATAATTTCTCTTCCATCCCTAGTAGCCCCCCGCCCCCCATGGCAGGGAATTAACCTGTAACTCTTTGGGTTCTTCTTACTCAGGAAGTTGGGATGATTTGCAAGGTGTCACCAAATATGCTGGAGAATCACAAGCTGCCTGTGGGCCCTCTGGCAGCGTGGCAGTGCCCACAGTACCATGCAAAAATATTCTAAATATCGTAAGAATTCAACCAACGGAAACTGCAACAGAGGAATGTGTGACGTCTAGCTATAATACTGTTATAATCCTTCTAAGTTATTCTAACACTCTCTGGTTCTTTTCTTTTCTTGGTTTTATTATAATTAAGTTTGTGGCAGCCAATGGCATGAAGAAATGAGTAATAACCTACTGATTAACTGAGTAAAACTGGAAGCTCTAATAATTAATAAAACAGCTGTCCTCCTCATAAGTGCTGTTCTGAGCTAATAATGACAGTGCAGGACAAATCTGTGTTGCTTAATGAATTTATTCCCCCCCCCTTGAATTCTATAGAGTTGAAAACATGTCTATGAGATTAGAAGAAGTGAATGAAAGAGAACATTTCATGAAAGCCTCTCTCCAGACGGTTGACCTTCGACTTTCTCAGCTGGAAGAACTTTCTGGCCGGATGGCGAATGCTCTGGAGAAACTGGCAGGCATCGACAAGGCTGAGCTGACTCACACACGTTCCCGGGCATCCTCGGAATGCGATGCTGCTTACCTCCTCCGGCAAAGCAGCATAAACAGTTCTGATGGCTACATGTACAGGTACCACGGTGATGATCTTTCCTATGATGACCTGCCTACCCCAATGTCTCCAGCCTTGGCATTGCGTAAAGCAGATTCAAAGCTACAGCTGGCTCCAGAACGCCAAGGAAGTATCCACTCTGCCACAAGCGCCTCTACAGATCACAGCAAAAACACTTTAGATGTTACGCAGAATGTTTCTCTATCCCGTTCTGGCTCAGTTGACAGGCAGGAACACTGTAAGAATGAAGAGACAACACCCCAAACTCTCAACCAAATGGATATGGTTGGGAATGGGCAGCCTGGAACTGGACCAAAAATTCAGAACCCTCATTTAGCGTTAGAAAAGGCCAAATTAGAAGCCACCATCTCCTATCCTTTGGACAAACCTAGGGCAATGAGGTACTACCCTTCTGAAACATTCAACGCTTGCGAAGCAAGCATGATGAAATCAAGGAGTTACATATTTGCACAAGGTGGAAATATGGTTGGAGGAGTTAACAACCGGACCATTATGGACCAAGAGTATAGGACCATCATGGATGAAGTGTGCCCTTCCACAATTGAACAATGGACTGCCGAGTGGAAGTATGAGGTTCAGCAGAAACTAGCTAGTGAGCCTCCTCCTGAATATCCTGGCATTGTGTCTGAAGCGGAGATGCAAGCTGAGCGGAAACAGCTACTGACTGACACCGAAGAGGACAGTGATGTTGGTGAAGTGGTGGGTCTCAGTGCCTCCCATCCTTCCTCACCTGTCACCAAAAGGATCCACACAGACAATTTGTTGTCAGTGAAATCTGACAGGACTTGTGGTTTTCCTTCCGTACGGTCAAAGAGTTTACACAGCCATTCTCGAAAACCCAAGTCCATTAAGGACAGGCTTAATAGACCAGGACATGCCAGCAGTGTCAGCAGCCTAGTGGTGACCTGTGGGACTGCAACGGAAGAGCAGAAAGCAAAACAAGAAAATGCCTCCGCAGAAACTGAATGCTAAAATGGCCTTTTCTTAACAAGCAATAGTTGGGAGATGTGGTTAAGCCAGGACACCACAGGTAGAAATGACACCCCCAAATGCCCATCCTTTAAAGAGCCAGTTTGCATTTGGTAGCTCACTATGTTCGCTTTTACAGATGCATTCATGTCCAACAGTTCCTGCTTCAAAGCACTTCCTGCTTTTGTGAAGGGAAGGTGTGCTCCCCCTGAGGGTCATAGCTACCTCTGGAGGGCCCGGCCAACAGTGTCAACATGGATTCTTTAATTCATCATGTCAATGATTCTAAAAGCAATGTAGTTTAGCGAGCTGGAGGCTGGATCCTCCTGACCCATAAGAGCACCACTGCTTAAAACAACGGGTCTCATTGAGCAATTGACAGGCCAACAGCACTCTTTGTGGGCTTCAGGGCAATGCTGCAGAATGAATCACCAAGAGGCCCTTTTTTAACACACATAAAAAGTGGCACAATCACCAGCTCTTCTTCTTGCAAAAGTGAATGTTGTGTGTGGCAAGTGTATATTCCCTCAGCACCCAGTACAGGTATTTATCAAGGATATACCCACATATAACACTGTATGTGATAATTCCTGTCTACACTCACTGCCTGTAAACTCCCTACACTGAGGATCCTTGAGAGACAGCAGTTTCCCATATCTATAGTGGCACCAAGGAAGAAAGTGGGGGGCAAGAAGGAGTACCTTGTGGAAGAGGTATGACTTTGTGAGCGGAGTCTTACTGGCACTATTTTTACACCACTGTTGTTGTTGTTGTTCTGGTCAGCCAGTTTGGGCTAGTGGCAATCAGATAAATCTTTTTTTCAGGCACAGTTCAGCCAACTGCAGACTTAAATAAATGTGTTTTCAGAGTTGGTTTTTTAAAGATCATCAGTGTTGAGGTCAAACATATCTCCTTGTTCCAAAGCTGAGAAAGTCCTGCTCTTGTACCCAACAGTCTCATTGCTCTTAGGAGAGGCCTCAGAAGCTTCATGCTTAGGCAGACTCACTTAGGTGTAAGTAGGTCATTAAGATAACATGGTCTCAAGCCATTTTTGAGGTAGAAATGTCACCACAGTATTATTTCTTTCACAAGAGTAGGTGGTATTCTGGAACCGCAGTCAGCCAATTAGATAAAGTGCTTGGAAACAAAAAAAAAATTGAACTAAAAAACTTGCTCACGAGTATGTGACATGGCTTTGGGGGTTTCTCCCACCCACCCACTCCAGTGCACCAGTCCAGCTGGTGTGCTTATAAAAACTAGTACCGTATTGGCCCAAACAGAAGCCACACTTTCCCCCCAAATTCTGATTGTGAAAAGTTAAAGTGTGGCTTATATTTATTACCTTACAGTATTGATGCTGAAACAGCTGCCCACGACGGCTGTTGGGGGTGCGGGACAACGGCGCCCGTCTCGATCGCATCTCCCAAGCCTCCCCCAAGCCACAGTAATGAAGGGGGAAGGGGAAGAGGCCACCGGCAAAGCAGCGCAGCTACCGCCCCCCTGCCAGGAAGCAGCCCGGGAGCATGGGGCAACAGTGCGCAGTCCACCTGCCACTCCCAAGCCTCCCTCGGTGCCAGTTTGGGGAGGTAGTGCCGGGAGGCAGGCGCACAGCGCACTCGGAACCAAACACCAGCCCCAGCCGCCCCCCTGCCCCCCGTTCAGGGTGGTAGGGCCAGGAGGTGGGCCGCACCCACAAATAAACCTTGAAATGTAAAGATGCAGCTTATTTGCGGGTGTGTCTTATATTCGGGCCAATACAGGAACTTCTAAGCTTGTGATTTTACTGTTTGGGGACACCTTCGCTTCAGGTGATTCCCATACCTCAAATGCTATCATGTGGCTCAGCAAGTAATGTCCTTGGTTTAAGGCAGTGGTGTTTTTTGGTGATCTGCAAGCAAAAGGTGAACGACAACAATGGGGACTTGAAACTTTAATTGCATCTAAGGGCAAAACTAGATGTTACACTCAGCTGCACATGGCATTACTCGGGTGGCCCTCTTTATATTGAAAAGATTATTTCTGGAAATACAGTCAAGATTGGAGAAATGGAGAAACTTAACTCACACCCCTGATTCAAATGATGTCCTCTCTCTACAACTTTCCCAACTGCATCTATGCCATTGCAAATGGACATTAGAACTTCCATGAGGGGGAAAATCCAAGGTGGAGGTGATCTGCAGCAGCATAATGGGGCGGGGGAGCAACCTTGTCCAGTCCCAACTGCCCTTCGAAAAGCTGCTTTTTCTGCTCAAAAAGGGGCATCAGGGTAAAGGTAAAGGGACCCCTGACCATTAGGTCCAGTCGCGGATGACTCTGGGGTTGCGGCGCTCATCTTGCTTTACTGGCTGAGGGAGCCAGCGTTTGCCCTCAAACAGCTTCTGGGTCATGCGGCCAGCATGACTGGCGAACCAGAGCAGCGCACGGAAACGCCGTTTACCTTCCCGCCAGAGCGGTATCTATTTATCTACTTGCACTTGACATGCTTTCAAACTGCTAGGTTGGCAGGAGCAGGGTTTGAGCAACAGTAGCTCATCTCGTCACGGGGATTTGAACCACCAACCTTCTGATCGACAAGCCCTAGGCTCTGTGGTTTAGACCACAGCACCACCTGTGTCCGGGTAAGAATGCACAAATTTGCCTGATTTGGCTTCTCTTGGTTTCTAATTTTTCCACTCTTAAATTCAGTTCTCCACACACACACCAGCATTTTTTATTAGTCCTTATGAAAATTCAGCAGTATTTCAGTGTGAATTTATCATAAAATACAAATCTTTGTATGCCTAAAATACACACTTTTGCGAAAGTTTCCCCAAATATACTCTATTGTGTGCTATTTTCACTATTCCATGCATTTTTTTGCACATTTTAGTACTGTCGTAACTTTGAACGGAATCAAAGTGCAGCTTCTGTTCCTGCAGCCAATTGGAAGCTGAGGAAGCCCCATCAGACATTCGGCTTCCAAAAATAGTTCGCAAACTGGAACAGTCACTTCCAGGTTTGCAGCGTTTGGGAGCCAAAACATTCAAGAATTAAATTGTTCAAAAACCAAGGTACGACTGTACATGCATTTTTGTAAACATAGGTTGGCTAGAGAATCACACTGCAAAATTCAGAGAAGTGCTAATTTCTAAGGAAGGCCACATTTCAGTTTGTGTATTGTTTCAGAAATCGTGGACTAAGATATCTAATTAAGATATTACTACTAATCCAGAATACAGCAGCTAGATTTGTGACTGGGAGTAGCCACCCGGACCATATAACACCAATCCTAAAGGATCTACACTGGATCCCAGTACATTTCCAAGCACAATTCAAAGTGTTGGTGCTAACCTTTAAACCTCTAAGTGGCATTGGCCCTGTATACCTGAAGGAGTGTCTGCACCCCCATCATTCAGAGTGGACAGAGATCTAGCTCCGAGGGCCTTCTGGGCAGTGGAGCCCTCCCTGTGGAACACCCTCCCATCAGATGTCAAGGAGATAAAGAACTACAACTTTTAGAAGACATCTAAAAGTTCCTTCCTATATCAGGAAGTTTTATTATGTTTTTATGTGTTGGAAGCTGCAAAGAGTGGCGGGAGAAACCCAGCCAAATGGATGGGGTATAATAATAATAATATCTCACACCCCTACATCAGGCTACTGTTACACGTCTGCACACATGTCTTGGCCTTCACAGTCTTGTATTATCTGTTTGGCATAGCCCCAAATTCCTGCACCTTCCTAAAAATCATTTGTTAATGTACCCTGTAGGTCTCTATGGTTTCTGATCAAATTATGTCGAACAGAGGTGATTGCCTTAAGTGATAGCATCACATGGGTGCTGCTGCCTTGTGGAAGAACTGTTAATGGACATTTGATAGGAAGGGACTGCTTCAGAGCACTCCAAATGCGGTGGGGGTGGTGCTATCTTTGAGTTACAGTAAGGGTGGATAGGTAGACTCTAAGGGAGAAAATTGAAGACTTGCTTAAGGGACATTTGTATTCAATGACTGCAGAAGCAGCGAAAGAGGAAATGAAACTTGCTTTATGAATAGAAGCAGGTGAAAGTTATGAGACCTGCTCAAGAAAAGAAATAGCAGCTGCATTGTACCCTGATCTACAAGTCAATTGCCAGAATCTCCCACAGAAATGCTGGGAATTGGGAGAAATTTAAACGGAGTGGTGGTGTTCCTTTTCCCCTCCCTCCTGCATCTAGCTCCCAGTGCCAAATGGGAGTGACAAACACCAGCAGGTGCAGAATCGTGTGCTGGAGAACCAGATGATACGTACCCCACAAACCTGCTTTTGCAAGCATTTCCATTTGGCACACACCAGAAATGCACAATCTATTCACAACTAGCTCTGCACCCTTATGACACAGGAGGAAAAGAAGATGAAGCTTCATACCGAGCCAGACCATCTAGCTCAGGATGGTCTACACTGACTGGCAGCAGCTTTCCAGGTTTTCAGGCAGGGAGTCTTCCCCAGCTTTACCTGGAGATGCTGGAGATAGAGCCCAAGACCTCCTACATGCAAAGCAACTGCTCCACCACTGAGCTCTGCCCCCTGGTTATTCAGATACAGCAAATGGGGAGTTGGCAAGTGGTTTTTTCTTCTTTAAAAACTTACTGGATATTTTTGTGGAAAGACTAAATCTGGATTAAATGTGGGAAAATCTGGGCTGGCAATGATGTTCATGTGGACGCTGAGAAAAACGTGCATGCAAGATAACACTAATCCCACAATAAACCCTTGTCTGGAAGCACTCTTCATTTACGGATAACAGCCTTTAATTTACCACAGCTGCTAGAGACATTGATTCAATTTGCACATACACTGTAGAACCAACATGCTAAAATCTAGATTATTTCATATTGTTATTTCTAAGAGAAACTTAGCATTTAACAATGAATAAACAACAACTAAAGTCAGATTAAAAAATTTGAAAATCTTATCTATTTTTTTAAATTTAAAAACCTTACTTTTAAAAAAACAAAAACGCGATTTTTATTTATTTGTCTTAGCAGAGCTTGCAGGAGGCTTCCATGAAAGGTGCACATATATGCACCCTGTAGTCTCAAAGTTGTGCACTGGGACTGAGTTGGATGTGCTCCTACACGGGCATATTGCTGGTGTAGCACAGTGGCCACTGAATCCTGTAGCCTCCTGAGCTTCAGCACAGAACGGCACAGTTACTTATCCAAAGGTTAGCTTTGTAGCATTACAACTAAATAATATATGATAATTTATTTCCTTTTGTGAATAGCATTCTATTATGAGTAACGGAAGTTCTTCCTATTCTTTCCAGGAGGCTGCTTTCCCCCCTGCAAAGGTGGAGGCTTTTTTCTTTTTAATCAAACCATTAAGCACATTACCTAAGTAAAAGAGGATTTCAGCTATTGGGATGGAAAAGTTAATTTTTCACAGATTAGAGGTCAAACGTTTATGTTTAACTCCTGGTAGTCCTATTATGTACAATAAACTTAAAGGTATTACAGCTGGATCCTGAGTTGCTTTGTATGGAGAATCCCATTTCAGTGGCTCTCCTCTTTCCCACAGTCCAAGGGGTTTTTATTGGTGGTCACTCTGTGTCTCCTCCCTACACTTAGCATTTTGATTCCCCTAACTCTTAGGCTTAAGGAGACAAGTCAATCTTAAGCCCCTTCTTCCCCGGCAGAAAAGGCAAAAAGACAAAAATAGGAACCCAGACACATGAAAGGGAAACCTTCCCCAACCTGGCGCCCTCCAGGTGTTTTGGACTACAACACCCATCAGAGCTGAGTTGTCCACAGCAACTGGAGGGTATCAGGTCAGGGAAGGCTGTTATAGAGTGTGCTCACAATGGAATCCAGAAACTGGCTTCACATACATACACCCACACCCAACTGATATATTGAAGCAAAGGCTTTCTTTGAGACTCCTTTTTAAGCATTATCTCAGAAGTTGTTTACAACGTCATGATTACAACAATGACATGGAATACAATTTGGTAGCATTGCCCTTCACAGTTTACTTTTGCATAACAGTTTTGTGCAATTACATGATCATTTGGCTTTGCATGTCTGGTAATGCTATTTGATATAATATGCAGATGCCTTTCATTGTTTGCCTGTATTCCATTAGCAAAAAACAAACAAAACAAAACCCCAAACCCAGCAACATCATTATGAAGTGATGTGTTAACTAAGCCTTTATCCTTTGTTTCTAGTACTGAAATGATTATCATACAAGTTAATCCAAGAATAATATGGAACTCTCTGAAATGACACCTTTTCTTATCTTTGTATTTTTGTGTAAAGCATTTTAAACAAAAAAATATATATTAAGTAAGGACTGTATTTTAAAATGTAATAGCATCTTAATAAATTCTCATTTTGTTTTTAAAAAATTGTCTTGGAAAATCACAACTCACTTTGTTTTCTTAACTAGATGTTGAAAGGAAGGAAGATAAAAGAGTATATGGAAAAATATATCAAAGTTCTCCAGGCTTCAGACTAAAAATAGGTGAGGAAGGAGGAAGGAGAGGGCACAGAAGCTGCACTGGCATAAGCTCCCATTGTGGCAGGGAAGACATTGCTCTCTCACCAATGCACATACAGAATCTGGCTAAACTGGTAGAGTTTAACAGGGGTGATGGGAGTTCTTCATTCACTGTACCTAAGCACAGCAGGCTAGCTTACAGGAACTAAAGGAGCAAGGGGTAGGGGCTGCCACCCACAGCATCTGCCACCTGAGGTAATTGCCTTCATCTGCTTAATACAGTGGTACCTCTGGTTATGTACTTAATTCGTTCCAGAGGTCCGTTCTTAACCTGAAACTGTTCTTAACCTGAAGCACCACTTTAGCTAATGGGGCCTCCCGCTGCTGCTGCGCTGCCGGAGCACGATTTCTGTTCTTATCCTGAAGCAAAGTTCTTAATCCGAGGTACTATTTCTGGGTTAGCGGAGTCTGTTACCTGAAGCGTATGTAACCTGAAGCATATGTAACCCGAGGTACCACTGTAGTAGAACTGACTATTAAGCACAAGTTAAGTTTAACTAGGAAGGAAATGCCTTACCCTCAGGCACCCCCCCCCCCGTGTTTTCTGCCATGTCCCCTCCCACACTTTGTGAAGTACAGCCATAAGGAAAATGCTACTCTGGAAAGGCTCTGGTAATTCTTTTCTGTGGAATGAGGATCACAACAGCCAGCATTCTTGCAGATAGTTTTCTCCCCTAAAATAAAAAAGGTTTGAAGCCTAAAAGGGCAAAGGTTGGAGAAACTGGGAAAGGGATAATTTACCGCTATGTGTTTAGAACTGTTAAACAAAAACTCTTAATGAGAAAACACAGGATGAAATCGAAGTGCATCTGTGAAGGTGAAATGTGGCCTATATGCCAAAGTTTAATCCAAGGAGACCTCCAGTTAACTGTTAAACAGAGGGATGAATTTTGTGCTATCCGCTGTGTTCATACTGACTAATAAGCAACCTGAAAGTGCACTGCTTTTGAAGCCAATATTTGTCTTAACACTACCAAAACAACACATACCCGTAAATTCAAGAAATTCAAGAAAATAAATGTCTAATATGCCAAAAGTACACTTTTGGCATATCTTGACACTTTCCTCAATAAACATAAATGTAATAAAAGAAATGAATAAAAAGGTAGTAAAGGGAATTTTGTTTCATTTTGCTTCTCTAATGTTTGAAAATTCACCAACATCACAAAGATAAAATTTTATTGCACCAAATTCAGATACTTAGGGATACACATAACCAAAAACCTCAACAATCTATACATCCACAATTACAAGCCCCTGTGGTGAGAAATTAACAAAGACTTCAGGAAATGGAACAACACCAACTTCACCCTCTCAGACAAAATAGCCGCGATCAAAATGATCACTCTCCAAAATTAACCTACCTATTCCAAACCTTCCCAATCTGGATTCCCCCAACCCAACTCTGTAAATGGTAGAAAAAAACTACACTCGTTTTTTTTCTTGCACAAAAAGCCAAGAATAAGCTCCAAATATCTGTACCTCCTTTCTTCAGAAGGAAGATAGGGAATTCCCAGCATAGAACTACATTGCCAACCAAGTGCACCACATAATACATACATTCTAGAGGATGAGATAAAACAATGAGTCCACTGTGAGAGAGACATATTCAAAAACACCCCCATCACAGCATACCCATTCCTCCAAAACAGGAAAATCCCCACAATGCTAAACAGGTTTACACAAACTAGGGGACACCCAAATACCCTGGCTAACACACCACCAACTGCAGACCTTCTTAAGACAACCCAGCAGTTAAATCAGCTGCCACTAGGCCCTTGACCACCGCAGAAAACCTCCTCCTAACAGCAGAGGGACACGGCAAGGGGCTGGTGCAGTCAAACCTCGGTTTTCGAACGTCTCGACTGCCAAATGTTTCGGAAGCCGAATGCCGAAAACCTGGAAGTGAATGCTTCTGTTTTCAAACGCGCCCCGGAAGTTGAACAGCTCCTGAGGCACATATTTTCATTTTTTTCCATTGACTTTGCAGCCAGCCCGTTGATCCTCAGTTTATGAACGTTTTGGAAGTTGAACGAACTTCCGGAACGGATTATGTTCAAAAACTGAGGTTCCACTGTATCCGCAATATACAGAATGCTGCCCCAGAATCCAACAAACCCCCTCAATGCAATCAAAAAACAATGGGAGCGTGACCTGGGCTACAAAATAAACCCTAAGCAGTGGACTAGAGGGGAGCTGGCAGGCAGCCCTGTCCCCAACTGAGCAGGGGCCAGGCTGACATTTTCAAGGCCCCCTCCCCCACACCAGGCTGGAAATGGGGAGGGCAGGAGGGGGCAGAAACTTGCTTTATTTTCTGGATACATTTCCCCTTAAATTATGGAATAATAAAACATATAATCTATGGATTTAAAATGTTTAATGCATTTTGTTAAGGTTCAATTTCTTCGATGAATAAAAATAATGTCTTTTACGACCATTTAATTCAATAAATGGTTGCCTATAAAAATGAAATAATGGAAATATAAAACCCTTATGATTATTTGGTTCAACAAATTTTTGCCCTAAAAAATTAAAATAGTTGAAAAGAAAAAACCCTAAATTCAATGCCTGTGTGCCTTAGCAATATTTCCCTTGATTGAAAAGGAAAAAACCTCATGATTATTTTTTCAATAAATGTTTGCCTTTAATTTTTTAAAAAATGAAAAGGAAGCCCTCCAACGGCCAGGCTGACTCCCCAACGCCTTTTGCGGTGCCTCCTCAAACTCAGCCAAGAGCATAAGGTCAAACAGATTCCTCACTGGCCTTGCAGACAACTTCATTGTCCAGAAAGTGGGAGAAGCAACAAGAGGAACAGCCATTTTAGATCTGGTCCTAAGCAATGTTGATGACCTGGTTAGTGGGGTAGAAGTGGAAGGATCATTAGGCGCGAGTGATCATGCTCTTCTGAAGTTTACTATACAGCGGAAAGGAGCAGCCAAGCATACTAGGACTCAATTTCTTGACTTTAAGAAAGCCGACTTCATAAAACTTAGGGAAGTGCTGGGTGAGATCCCATGGACAGTAATACTAAAAGGAAAGGGAGTTCATGATGGCTGGGAGTTTGTTAAGAGGGAGATAGTAAAAGCACAACTTCAGGCAATACCAATGAGACGGAAACATGGAAGGTGCCTAAAGAAGCCAGGGTGGCTATCTAAAGAACTTTTAACCGAGTTAAGATTAAAAAAGGATGTGTACAAAAAATGGAAAAGGGGGGAAACCACCAAAGAGGAATTCAAACAAATAGCCAGCATGTGTAGACACAAAGTCAGAAAAGCTAAAGCACAGAATGAACTCAGGCTTGCTAGAGAGGTTAAAAGCAACAAAAAAGGCTTTTATGGGTATGTTCGTAGCAAAAGGAAGAACAAAGAAACAGTGGGGTCACTCAGAGGAGAAGATGGTGAAATGCAAACAGGGGACACAGAAAGGGCTGAACTCCTCAATGCCTTCTTTGCCTCAGTCTTCTCCGATAAAGAAAACAATGTCCGACCTGAAGAATTTGGAGCAAATGATTCAGCAAAGGAAACACAGCCCAGAATAACTAAGGAGATAGTACAAGAATACTTGGCTAGTCTAGATGTATTCAAGTCTCCAGGGCCAGATAAACTGCATCCAAGAGAACTGGCAGATGTGATCTCAGAACCACTGGCAGTCATCTTTGAGAATTCCTGGAGATAAGGCGAAGTCCCGGCAGACTGGAGGAGGGCAAATGTTGTCCCTATTTTCAAAAAGGGGAAAAGAGAGGACCCAAATAATTACCGCTCAGTCAGTCTGACATCAATACCAGGGAAGATTCTGCAGCATATCATTAAGCAAACAATCTGTGAGACCTAGAAAGGAATGCTGTGATCACCAATAGTCAGCATGGATTTCTGAAAAATAAGTCGTGTCAGACTAACCTGATCTCGTTTTTTGACAGAATTACAAGCCTGGTAGATGAAGGGAACACAGTGGATGTAGCCTACCTTGATTTCAGCAAGGCATTTGACAAGGTGCCCCATGATATTCTTGTAGAGAAGCTGGTAAAATGCAGTCTTGACTATGCTACCACTCAGTGGATTTGTAACTGGCTGACTGACCGAACCCAAAGGGTGCTCATCAATGGTCAATGGACACCAAAGTAGGAGGGGTGGCTAACACCCCAGAGGACAGGATCATACTTCAAAACGACCTTGACAGATTAGAGAACCGGGCCAAAACAAACAAGATGAATTTTAACAGGGAGAAATGTAAAGTATTGCACTTGGGCAAAAAAAATGAGAGGCACAAATACAAGATGGGTGACACCTGGCTTGAGAGCAGTACATGTGAAAAGGATCTAGGAGTCTTGGTTGACCACAAACTTGACATGAGCCAACAGTGTGATGCGGCAGCTAAAAAAGCCAATGCAATTCTGGGCCGCATCAATAGGAGTATAGCATCTAGATCAAGGGAAGTAATAGTGCCACTGTATTCTGCTCTGGTCAGACCTCACCTGGAGTACTGTGTCCAGTTCTGGGCACCACAGATCAAGAAGGACACTGACAAACTGGAACGTGTCCAGAGGAGGGCAACCAAAATGGTCAAAGGCCTGGAAACGATGCCTTATGAGGAACGGCTAAGGGAGCTGGGCATGTTTAGCCTGGAGAAGAGGAGGTTAAGGGGTGATATGATAGCCATGTTCAAATATATAAAAGGATGTCACATAGAGGAGGGAGAAAGGTTGTTTTCTGCTGCTCCAGAGAAGCGGACACGGAGCAATGGTTCCAAACTACAAGACAGAAGATTCCACCTAAACATTAGGAAGAACTTCCTGACAGTAAGAGCTGTTCGACAGTGGAATTTGCTGCCCAGGAGTGTGGTGGAGTCTCCTTCTTTGGAGGTCTTTAAGCAGAGGCTTGACAACCATATGTCAGGAGTGCTCTGATGGTGTTTCCTGCTTGGCAGGGGGTTGGACTCGATGGCCCTTGGGGTCTCTTCCAACTCTTCTAGGATTCTATGACTCTATGGTTCTATGATTCCTGGAATGGCCGCTGGCCGAGCCCAGGGGAGAAGGCCTCCGTTCTCGCGGAGGGGCCCCACCGTCCTTTCACAAGGAGCGTTGCTGGGAGACGAGAGGCGAGAGGGCGGGCGGGGTGGGAGAGGAAGAAGCGGCTGCCCGCCCCCCCCGTCACGCCCCGCCCCGCGGCGTCTGGCTCGTGCTATTGGCCTTCCCCGTGGGCTGAGGCTCCTCCCCTTCCGGGGCGGGGCGCCGGAGCCCCTAACTCCCGCCTTGGTAACCTTCAGAGCGGCGTGAGGATGGCGGAGGCGGAGTCAGGAGGGAGGGAGGGAGGAGCAAGCAGCGGCAGCCGACGCGACGACGGCCGCGGAGGGAGCGCGAGCGCGTGACGTCGGGGGCGTGGCTTCTCCGGCGTAGTAGCCGCCGCCGCCGCCGCGGGCGTGAGGTGGGGCCAAGAGGCGAGCCCGGAGCTCCGAGGGAGAAGGAGCCAGCGAGGGGCGAAGGGGGTCGGCCTGGTTCGGGAGCCGCCGCCGCCGCCGCCGCCGCCGCGGTCATGTTTCCTCTCAAGCCCCCCAAGGCCACCTTCAAGTCCTACCTCTTGCCTCAGGTAAGGCGCGCGCGCCCGGGCGGCGGCTCCTCTTTCCGCCTCCGAAGTCACTTGGGGTCTGAGGTGCGAGGAAGCCCCTTTCGGAGCTCCGGCTTGAGCTGGAGGGAACCGCCGCCGCCCTCGCCCTCGCCCTCGCCCTCGCCCTCCTGCTGCTGCTGCTGCGCGCTGGGCTCCCCGCGAGTCCGGGGCAGGAGCGAGGGCGCCCCCTCCACCTCCGGGGGCCCCCTAATAGGACAGCGCAGCCCTTGTGTCTTGCGGGGGGGGGGGGTCCTGAGCGGATGACGGACCGTCTGCAAATCCAAGAAATAACAGCGATGGTAATAGGAAGGCTGGATTCATGCAGGCGCGTGTTTCGATGTCGTCGCTCGCCCTGGGACCTTAGAGTGGAGGGTGGGAAATAAATAATATCAATAAGTGCAATTCGCACTGAGCTCAGTGGGACTTGTTTCAGTGGGTATCATGATTTGGTTTGGTTTTTTACAGCTGAAGTCACCCGCTCCTGTCTTTGCTTGGTGGGACTTGAGGAAACACTGAGGAATGCACAAGTTTAATAATAATAATTAATAATAATAATAATAAACTGATTATTGCAGAAGTTGCTTAGCTAAACATCCGCACCCTGAAATGTAGCAGGTGCTCCGGTGCAGCAGCATTCTCTGCGCGTATGGAAGCTTCCTTGGCAGCAAGTCAACTCCATGGGCTGATTTCTGGGAAAGCATGTCCTGGAGCAGGGCTGTCACCTTGCAGTCCTAATGCATTACTTTGCAATGAGCCCTCTTCCCTCCTTTCCCTTAGTGCAACTTAACTTTTGAGGAAAGTGTGTCTAGGAAACCAGCTTGCAGTCTTGGGGGATTGACTTTTGCGTTAACATGTTTAAGATTGCTTTCTTATGCCCTGGTAAAGAATGCTCTCCTACACATCCCTCTTCTTGGAATAAGCCCCATTGGGGTTTGAGTCTGCACAGGCATGCATAGAACGGCCGTGTGAGAGGCATGCAGTTTGTTTTCCTGTTTCCTCAGAAGCAAGCTCCATTGCGTTCAGTCTGTGTGGGCTTGTTTGTTAATAGCCTGAAGGATCAAAGTACAGTGGTACCTCGGTTTACAAACTTAATCCATTCCAGAAGTCCGTTCTTAAACTGAAACCATTCTTAAACCAAGGCACGCTTTCCCTGATGAGGCCTCCCGCCGCCGGTGCCCTTCCACCATTCGGATTCCGTTCTTAGACAGAGGTAAAGTTCTCAGACCAAGACACTATTTGCGGTTTTGCAGAGTTCGTAAACCAAATCGTTCTTAAACTGGACTGTTCTTAAACCGAAGTACCACTGTATCACAGTCCCACTTTCCCAGAAAGTGGGCTGTGGAGATTCTAAGAAAAATTGTGCTAATAATTTTAAATACAATGTTTCTGAAATATATACAGAGCTTGATGGAAAACTCTTATTTCAAGCAATACAGTACTAAAATCATGCCAAATTTGGAAGAAAAATAGGCTTGTTGGTTCTGTATCATCCCCATGAAAGTGACAGAATAACACATTCCTTAAAACTCACAACTAACTTCTTTCTTTTCTGTAAAGCTCCAATTTTCTCCTGTAGTTAGTGAAATGGGACCGCAGCCAAATGGCTCCTTAAACCAAGCTTACAGTCGCCAAAATGGAATGTCTAGTTGCAATTTTTGAGCAGGACGGCTCTAAAGTCTTGTTTTTCAAACAATGCACTGGCTGTGCTTGATTATCAGTTAAACATCTGGCTAGTTCAGGTGACAACCTTGAACTAGGTTAAGAACTTTGAGAACTGAAAGAAGAAAAATCACTTTATCCAGGGACAGTCCACATATATTCCCACCTCTTTTTCTTAATGGTGACAATCCCATTCACAGTGTAAGAATATTCTTCACAACTTTGAGCAGGGCCGTGGGGTGGGGTAAGTGAAGATAAGCTACAACAATTGACTATAATGTTCACTGCTCTTGCTCAGGCTTTACAGAAAAAGCATTTTGGTTCATGAAATTCATTCTGATTGTGCATGTAAAATATAACAGATAGAATTCTACAGGATATGGTGTGAAAACAGTCAAGATCCAATGATCCCTAGACATGCACCTCCAGATGGTAGAGATGTCAGGTGCCATCCTGGCACCCAGGCATCTTCACTTGGTTGCAGGTGGCCGATAGCCAGGTGCAAAATGCACCTGGTGTCTGGCTGATTTTGAGCACTGACAAGGAGCCAACAGTTGCAGGGTGAAGGTCAGGCAGACTGAAGCTCAGAATGAACACAGACTTTAATCTTTGAGAATTCTTGGAAAAGAAGTGATGTCCCTGCAGACTGGAGGTGTTGTCCCTGTCTTCAAAAGGGCGGGGGGAGACCCAGTAACTATTGACTAGTGAGCTTGACATCAATTCCAGGAAAGGTTTATAAACGACTTGAATGAAGGAATTGAGGGGATGTTCATCAAATTTTCAGATGACATCAAATTGGGATGGGGGAGCTAATGCCACAGAAGACAGAATCAGGATTCAGAATGACCCTAACAGATTGGAGAGGTGACACTAACAAAATAAATTTCAGTAGGAACAAATGTCAGGTTCAGCTCTTGGGCAGGAAGAACCAGCTGCACAAATATAAGATGGGAGACACCTGCCTTGTTAGTAGTACATGTGAAAAGTATCTAGGGGTCTTGGTGGACTGCAGTGTGATGCAGCAGCAAAAAAGCTAATGCCGTTCTAGACTGCATAAACAGAATTATAGTTTCCAGAACAAGGAAAGTAATAGTGCCACTCTCTTCTGCCTTGGTCAGACCACACCTGGAATACTGTGTCCAATTCTGGGCACCACAATTTAAGAAGGATATTGACAAGCTGGAACATGTGCAGAGGAAGGGAGACCAAGATGATCAAGAGTCTGGAAACTAAGCCTTATGAGGAACAGTTGAGGGAGCTGGGTATGTTTAGCCTGGAAAAGAGGAGACTGAGAGGAGATACAATAGCCATCTTCAGATATCTCAAAGGCTGTCACATGGAAGTGGGAACAAGCTTGTTTTCTTCTGCTCTGGAGGGTAGGGCCCAAACCAATGGCTTAAAGTTGCAAGAAAGGAGATTCCAACTAAATCTATGGGGGCAAATTCTGTTAGTTAAGAGCTGTTTGACAGTGGAACAGATTCCCGAGGGAGGTTGTGGACTCTCCTTCCTTGGAAGTTTTTAAGAGGTTGGATGGCCATCTGTCATGGATGCTTTAGCTGAGATTCCTGTATTGCAGGGGGTTGGACTGGATGACCCTTGGGGTACCTTGCAGCTCTACACTTCTATGATTCTTTGTCACCTCTTTTTGTGTATAATGCATCTTTGCATACTTCCCTTTCCCCATTATTTGGCAACTAGTTTAAATATGTGGCCTTCTTATATACTTGGCAAAATTTGTATTTCAGTGTTACAACAAGAAATAGAGTTGTCTGGCTCTCCTCAGACTATCCCTGCTTTTAAATGTCCAGTTCATAACTTGGAGGAATGGCTAATATGTTTATAAGGATTACTTTAATCACCTTTTTATCATTAGACATTATTTGCTGTTAGCAATTACTTGCTGTTAATAGCTCAACAGGTACACAATTTTATATCACAGTATCTTGAAGTTGAATAAAACCTGCACCTGTTAAATGCTGAAGGCACAAACTCTAGCAAGACAAAAAATATCAACCCTGGAGCTACTTTAAATTGCCTTCAAAGTACAACAATTTGAGTATAACATTGCTTGTATCTTGTATTTCTTGCTTATTTTTAAATTTAGCTGTTTGTAAACGAACTTCAGTCTGGACACTGAGATCCAGTTCTGAAGTGAGAGGTGAGGTTACATTGAACCAGGCAGAAGGCTTTTTTGGTAGTTGCTCCCGTCTTCCCACTAGATGTCAAACAGATAAACAGCTATGTGATTTTTAAAAGACATCTGAAAGCAGCCCTGTTCAGGGATGTCTTTTGTGTGATGTTGTATTGTGCTTTTACTATTTTTTTTGTTGGGAGGGGCTGGGGCAACCCAGTCAGATTGGCTGCTGCATAATAATAATAATAATAATAATAATAATAATAATATAGTAATAGTAATTGTTGTTGTTGTTGTTGTTGTTATTTTCTTATTTTTTCTTATTATATTAAAAAACTAGCTTTTTTTTTCTTTTTAAAATTCCTGTTTGAAGGATTAAAGTTAAAATTCTACTTGATTCATGTTACTGAGAGATCTGAGGTTAATTTTTTTGGTACATCTAACTCTGATACAGCCAATTTAAACTGTATTTTAAACAGGAGCTTTTTAGTAAATGTGAAATACCCTGCTTTCAAGACTGATTTGCCATTAAACTTAAAAGTTGACTTCCTGAAGCAAAAAGGTGTTGGTTAGTGAAATTAAAGGGCTGGGAGAAGTTACTATTTTTTCACTGTGACATCAGATAAATTGGTGAGTAAAGTAAAAACCCTTGGAGTGGTGGCTGCTCATTTTTAAGTAGGGTGAGTCCTGTTTCATACATGCATGGATGGACACAACCAGAAAATGAATGGAAAAAGAAAAGCTGACACACGTGTCTGTCAAACCTGCTTACCTACTTTCCCACCCTTAGGAGTGAACAAAAGTCTTCAACAGGGAGGGGATGTTACCTCCCTTGCTTCCACCACATAGAGGGGGCCCTGGCAGTGTGCTTCATCTGCCTCTGTCACTTGAGTTCTGTTGCATCAGACAAAAGGCCAATGTAGCTCAACTTAGTTCAACCAGATGATCTGGGAAGCGCCCCCCCCCCCGAGCATGAAGGCAATAGCCCCCTTTTTCTATTGTTTCCTCGCAAACGGCATTCAGTTGCATACTGCCTCTGAATTGTATGGTACACATAGCAATGACATTCCCTGGAACTCACTCTCTTTTTTTAAAAAAATAATTTTTATTAACCAGCCAATCAAATCAAATTAAATCACATCACATAAATTCCGAATTACAAAGCCAAATTTTAAATTTTGTTGGGGGGACCCATATTTCAAGATCCGAAGGGAGATTCTGATCATCTTCTTGCTACTGCGTTAATGTCCAAATCAGTCCAAATCAATCCAAACAGAGTTCATAATTCTATCCAGTCTTATCTTACTGTTTCCACATCACATCTTGTTCATATATTTTCTCTTTTTTCTTTATGATCTCTTCTGATAGTCTCCTTAAGCCGATAAACACCAATAATAATCCTGTGTGAATTTTTCCGTTCTTCCAATCCTCAAATCGAGATGGTTTCCATATATCATCGCCTTCATAGATAACATCGCTCTTTCCATCATTAATCTCGCAAAGCTGTCGCTCTTAAGTCCCACTGAGGAGTTTCACCCACAATATAAAAACAGCTCTATTTCTCTATTTCTCCTCTCAGACTTAAGTCCTCCAACAGAACTTCCCAATATGGCGACGGCATTTTTAACTGCTTCATTCCAAAGCTCTTATACATTCCACGCTCTTCTTAAAACATGCTTTGGTTCGAAAGTTTATCTCCACACAGCCTTAAATCCACAGCTTAAGTCCTTAAAACGACATTTCTGACTCATGAGGGGAGGGGATTCTTGTTTAATCACATAAGGAAAGAAAGGAAAGTTCCCCCCTCCCCCATCAGTCATTTGCCATACCGTATCTTGGCGTATCTTCTCATGTTTTATTCTTGTCTTGTTTTATCAGAGATCTCTTCTGTTAGCAGTCTTTACTCCCCATCCTTCCTCGAAATATGTGCATTCCTTCATCCAAATTGTTTCTTTTGAAGTTCTTGCAGCTAGTGGCGCGGATCAGGGACGGCGTCCAGGAGCACCGGAATCCCACAGGAGGGCTTTGTGCCTAGTGCCCCCATCCCCACAAATTCGGGAGTGGTATAGGGCACAGCAGACAAGGCAGTCCCCCCCCCCCACTATCCTGGCGGGGGGTAGGGAGGCTAATTAGTCCCATCATAGCCTCCAAATTACCTCGTGTGGGTCGGAGAGATGTTATTGTCAGCCATCTTCCGATGCGCCCCCTAGTGACCCCCCTGACTGGAACTCACTCTCATGATGCCATCTCTTCTTGGCAGATGATAGATCTTGTGGAATATTGTTTCTAATTTTGCACCATGTGACAACACCACATTGCTGTGGCAGAGCTTCTGATGAAAACTCTCCCCTGATATTACAAAAAATTGAATTCTGCCAATTATCCATTCCTGGATCAAGGTTAACCATCGTAATTACTTTAAAAAAAAAAAAAAATCTGTGTCCCACTTCTTGACATAAAACTTCTTTTCTCCATCGTGTTGCTAATCAAAATGATTTGTTTTCCTTTTGGCCAAGCACAACTGAAATGCATTTGCTTAGATTTTTACTCAGTTTTGGAATTAAGCTTTTTTAAAAGATAGATTTTTTAAAACCCTTGTAAGAACTGTGGAAGAAAATGCAAAGAAATAGAACATGTGACTAAAAACAGCATGCCAAAAAATCCCAGTAAAAGTGAGGCTGTTCCAAAGGGCTTACACCCTCTTCTTATGCCTGAGAAAGTTTTTTTAAAGCTTCATGGCATGCTTTATGCTGCAGCAAGGTGTCCAGGAGGGTTTCTCACAGTTGCAGCATGTGCAGTTGCACATGCAAAGTTGATAAGACTTCCCATATTAACCCACTTGCATAGAAGCCAGTTGTTCTGATACTGCAGATAGTTGCCAGCCTTGTTGAAAGCATAATGTTTATACAGCAGTGGTCATGCACTGTATTTGCTACAGACAGTTATGTCTGTGCCATAACAGTCTCAAATTGAGAGCTAAGGGCGGCTACCTATGTTTCTTTTATCTTTCTTTAATATCCTCTCTCCATCTCTTCATTTGCTGTCTCTCTTGGTCCTTTTCTTTTCTTTTCATCTTTCTGCACGCGCACACACAGCACGAGAGAGAGCTATGGGTTAGGTTAGAATATGTATTTCAGACTAGGATTCTACAAGCAATTTAGATTAGTTCATGTATATTACATCTCTCTTTTATCACTATTGTGTTTCAGACTGAAGACAAGATAGCACCGGAGCCTAGACTTAAAAAATTGGAGCCAGTTCTTTTGCCAGGTAAGCATTCTGTCTGTTGCAGTGTTTTGGGGCCCATATGGGTATATGCGGGAACATGTTTGTCAATCTTTAAGATGGCTCTTCCTAATTCTGACATCTGATCCTGTTCTACTCGGTGTTAGAAACTGGGGTAAAAAGGCTGTTTGCCCCAACCTGAGCACTAAAATAGTATGTCTAGTTGCATTTTTTAAAAATTCAGCAATACTTTTTATTTGTTTGCTTCATTCATTCAGCCTTTATTGGCATAATTTAGTCAATAAAATCATAAGAGAGAGAAATCATGCATGAAACATTGGTAATCCAGACATACTAAACATATAAGACGTATAAAAGACTCAGTAGCCACCATAAAGTAAAATCAAGTAGTTTTAAATTTGACTTTAAATATCTTGGCTAAATATCCTGAATAATGTTGAAGAGAGGGCAACCCAAAATTATATGGTGTATTGCATCTGGTGTAATCATACCACAAGAGCAAAGTCTATTCTGGAAGGGTATTTTTTGGAACATTCCAGACAGTACAAATGAGGGGCATGTGTTTGAATGGGTTAACAAAAAAAGCTTTATGATACAAAGGGGTATCTAAATTATAAAAGTAGTTGGGTATCTTTCCATGACAAGGCTGCAAACCTAAGTAAGCAGATGTGCATACAGAGGGCTGAATAGGATAGTCTTTGAAATTCATGATCTAACAGCCTCTGCTTAATGAGAGAGCAAATATGTAACTCATCCAGTAAGAGGAGAGAATGTATTGCAATCCCTATTTGTTTTAGAAACTGATCAATCAATCAATCTTTATTGTGGTCAAAGACCAGACAGCAAAATTAACAGCAGCAACGTACGCTTCATCAGCATCAAGTGGCGGATTTAATTAAAAATTCCCTATAAACTTATTTATGTTAAAAAATAACACTCCTTCAACTAAAATCTGTGTTCCAAAGTTTAAAATCAGTGCTCATTCGTCAGCCATCACTTTCACCACACTGTCTTGTCCTTGTTGCCATAAAACAGAATTTTGTGACAGGCCTGGTGATATTCAGATAGTTGTCGGCAAGAAGGTATTTAATATAGGTTTCTTCAGAGCGGCCAGGTAATTTCCTTAATAATGGCAAAATTATCTCTCTTCAGGTATCATGATACAAAGGGCAGTATAGAAGAACATGCACAATGGATACAATCTCATCAGAGTTGCATTGGCATAATCTCTGTTCAGTTGGGATGCTGTGATATCTGCTCTCTAATAATGCTGAAGGGAGAACATTAAAATGGGCTCTGGAAAATGCCCAATGATATTTAGGGTTGTCCAGGGCACTTAAGTGGGGACGTGGGTGGCGCTGTGGGTTAAACCACAGAGCCTAGGACTTGCTGATCAGAAGGTTGGCGGTTTGAATCCCCGCAACGGGGTGAGCTCCTGTTGCTCGGTCCCTGCTCCTGCCCACCTAGCAGTTTGAAAGCACTTCAAAGTGCAAGTAGATAAATAGGTACCGCTCTGGCAGGAAGGTAAATGGCGTTTCTGTGCGCTGCTCTGGTTTGCCAGAAGCGGCTTAATCATGCTGGCTACATGACCCGGTAAAGCGAGATGAGCACCGCAACCCCAGAGTCGTCCGCAACTCAACTTAACTATCAGGGGTCTTTTACCTTTACCTTTTTTGGGCACTTAAGTAATTTGCTGGGCGTGATCTTTAAGGTTAATGTAAGGATTTATAAATTTTAGAGGACTGGTTAAGATCATTTTGGTATTCTATATCCCAGATTTGTTATTTAATTATACTGTATATTTTGCTCCATTAGACGCACTTTTTTCCTCCTAAAAAGTAAGGGAAAATGTCTGTGCATCTTATGGAGTGAATGCACTGGGCGGCAGAGGGATCCTTCTGGTCACGTGCTGAGGGATGCCTCCGCAGCCAGAGCCATGGCTCCCGTCCGTCACTCGCAGTGAAGCCAGCAGAGCAAGAGCCGCTGCACAGCTTTCGCTCTTGCTTTGCTGGCTTCACTGCGCAGTTAACGCTCTTGCTCCGCTGGCTTCAGCGATAGCTGAGCAGCGGCTCTTGCTCTGCTGGCTTCACAGTAAAGCGGGAGGAGGGACGGACGGGAGCAAGCAAAGCAAGAACCGCTTACATGGCTTCTGTCCCGTGTTGCACAGCTGTCACTTTGCTTGCCCATCCCTCTCCCACCTCGCTGTAAAGCAAGCAAAGAACCTGTCCCGGTATCTCCTCCTCTTTCACGGCAAGGCGGGAAGAGGGATGGGCAAGCAAAGTGAGAGATGCGCAAAGTGGGAGAGAAGCCATGTAAGCAGTTCTCACTTTGCTTGCTTTAAAGCATGAAAAGCGAGAGCCGCTTACATGCTCTGTGCAGAATTTTTCTCTCTCTTGCTTTCCCCTTCTAAAAGCTATGTGCGAAAAATAAGGTACTTCTAGCCCTTCCTGTTTAATCTCAACTTAAAAGATATTCTGGAGAAAGGCCATATAAACTCAGTTTTCTTGTGATTCTCTTCCACCATTTTGTTTGAGAATTATCAACCAGCATCAAGGGAAACAGCCCAGTTGGGGTCTTATTGACTCTTAGCCATGTATGCAAAGTTACTAGCCACTGTTTTTGCACTATAGGCCCTAACCACTGCAGGCACATTCTGATTACAATCGTTTAATTTGTGCTGCTGAACACTTAGCTGAGTTTGTTATCCTTTTAGGATGGGTCACCCATTTTATATTGTAATGGAAGACTCCTACGTACTTAAAACTTTTTGCTTGTTTGAGTTCTAACTTTTTACTTGTTCGATTTCTTGATCAACAATACGCCATATTTAAAAGGGCATCAGCTCTTTGAAAATACCAGAACCTTAGATTTTGTATAATTGATCGCTAGATGGTTTCCTTGACAGTATTGGTAGAATACTTTTAAGTACCTTTAAAGCCCAACTCTGGTAAAAGAGAGAAGGGCAGTGTCATCTGTGTATAGAAGTGTAGGAACTGCTTTAGATCCTAACATGGGGGGTAGCCTTTGACAGGGAGTAGTGATGGCTCATATCTTTTAAGAATAAGATGATTAAATGAGGGACAAGGATGCAACCTTCTTTAATACCTTTGGTGTTAAAACCTTTGGTAGATGCAAAACTAGAAGACTTATTTTTAATAAATAAATAAAATATTATAATAATAAGATTTGTTTATTTATCGTGGCCCTCCAGTTTGGACCGCAAGCTTACCATGGACTGGGGAGCCAATATGCTCAGGTTTTTTGCTTAAAGCCTTCCCACCTTCCTTCACATCCATCAAGTACAGTGGAACCTCGGGTTGCAAACGTGATCTGTGTGGGAGGCACGTTCGCAACCTGCAGCGTCTGCACACATGCAAGTCGCAATTTGGCACTTCTGCGCATGCACAAATCGTGATTTAGTGTTTCTGCGCGAGCGCTGAGACCTGGAAGTAACCTGTTCCGGTACTTCCGGGTTCGGCGTGGTGTGCAACCCGAAGACGTGTAACCTGAAGCGTCTGTAACCCGAGGTACAACTGTACTAACGCCTCTCCTTGCCCCAGGACTACTTTTCTCCTTCTGAAAGGACGTGTCTTGTGCTACATAGTTGCAAAGCCATGACGGGCACACTATATTCTCCTTTATTTTGGTGTGTCCCTCACAAGAGAGCAAAAGGTCAGCCTTGCCCCCTGTCACTGCTTTCCCACCTTTGGCATAACTTTTGGCCAGGTTGCCTCAGCGTCCCTTTCCTCAAAGGCATGTTGCACAGACACAGAGGTGCCGCCTTCCCGCATGTGGTTTCCAAGGAATCCCCCTTCCACATAAGATAGCTGACATGCCTGCCCCGCCGCCACTGCTGCCCCCATCTCTCCCCTTTGCTTCTGACCCTTCTCTGCTCCCTACCTTGGTATGAAAGGCTGAAGTGCACACCCACCACCAGAAGGAGAGCCAAGTAGACTGAGGAGCTCTGCATGTTGAACTTGCCCAGGCGCCCCTTTGGCTCCCACTAGAAGGCTGCCGACATGTGGGCCAGGAGCAAGCTCAGGGAGGGGTGACTTACACCGAGCAGGCAGAGGGACTCCTGTTAGAAACTCCTCCCTCTGTATCCTCTTCCCACTGAAACTCTCCCCACCTCTTCCCTCCTGCTCACCCCACCTGTGTCACACAGGACACCAAGCCAAGCTGCAAACAGCACCGAGAGAGGCCAAGATGGCCGCCTTCCTAGCAGCATCTGTGCAACACTCTCAACTTACTCTCTGCTGCCTAAGCCTTCTCTCTCTCTGTCTCTCTTTCCACTCCAGGATTCCTTTCCAGTTCCAGCAGTTTATTGGTTAAAAACCAGATACCAGCCCTAAGAGCCCTGCCCAGCCCTACACGTGCATGTGCCTTCCGACCCCACTGTACTTGGAATGGAGGCATGTGTCCCATGAGCCAGTACAGGGTGCATTTGCTTGGAAGTAAGCCCCACACAAGATAATGATGCACAAAAATAAGCATATTGAATGGGACTGCTTGGGGGGCTCCCTCCCAGCCCCAGCATTAAGAAAGAAAGGAGAGGTGAAGGGTAGATGGCAAGCCAAGAAGGGCGGAGGGGATGAGGAGGAGAAAAATAGATCAACCTTTTCCCTAAAAAGCAAACTGGGAAGTGGGGTGCAGATGAAGGCTGCCTACTTGGTCTCTTTCCACCCCTGGCCATACACAGCCTACATTTTTAACAGTTGCTATCATGTGGAATAGATGAATATTTATTTCCCAGAAGGCTCACTGTGAAACTCCACTTTTTCTCCAGTCCTATAATTTAATGTGAGATTAAGCAATAACTGATTGCCACACTTGGGTGCTGATAAAGCAAGTGATGAAGCTTGCCTCCAAGCATGGATTTTCCTTTTTACTTGGGCTTTAGGGTGAAGAGAGCTCAGCATCCAGCACTTGAGTAATGGTCCGTGTTTGTTGCTCATGTATTGTGTGAGAAGGGGCCAGAAATTCATGGTAGAGCACCTGTATGCAAATGGTCCCAGGTTCAATCTGCAGAAAGGGCTGGAAATGCATCCTTTCTGAAACTGTAGAGAGCAGCTGCCTGTCGTTCTGAACAATACTGAGCTAGATGGACCAGTAGTCTGTTTCAGTTGAAGGCAGCTTCCTATGATGTTGTTCCTATGTTGTCTGTACAGCACCAGTGACATGCACTCAGTCCAAGACCGCCACTGAATTGTCTAAAACTCTGTATAAAACATGTAACTATTAAATCTGTAAAAGATAACTGGCAGTGCCCCATCTGTGGGTGTAGTAATCTAAAGTAACTATGGTCTCTTAATTTGACTAATTATGTGCTGAACTTTGGTTTACAGCCCAATGGGTCTTTCTTTTATTGGTCAGAAGCACAGAATGATGTTGGCTTGTCCTGCACACAGCTCAACTGCATTCTACCATAGTCGTTGCACAAAGCTTAGTTTTCCACACTTCATGATTTATTGGTATTTGAGATTTCTCCACACTTGGCAACAGACTTGCTGTTTCAACCTACTTGCAGGGTAGGAATAGTTGCCGGGTCATGAACTGCAGAGAACATAAATAAATATCATACAGGAGGCAGCACACTGCCCCCCCTCCCCCTGGGAGCTGCTCCCAGATTATTTAAGCATACATTGCAAACAGATAAAGCAACCCCCTCTGTTAGCTTACAAGCTTGAAAGTGCCTCATCCAAGTTATCAGAATTCAGTTTTCCAATTAAAATAACAGCATAACTTTCGGTGTGTGTTTTCACTGAAGCTTTGACCCATGGAATATTTTTGTGAAGCATTCTAAAACTGCAAACAACATGGGAGGCAGTTGCTGATGTGGGTTGAAGAATGAGTCATTATTGAGGCCAGCTGATTCTGCAAAGGACAGTCTGACTAAAGAGGAATTAGAATGTCACATCAGAAAATAGAGAATTTAAGTGTGGGGGGACTGAAGATTGATACACTGTTAGGATTTATAGTGAATATTTTGCTTTCTCTGTATAGTGGGAGTGCGTCCAGAGTACAACAGTGTCTTACTTCCCTGTTAGAGGAGAAAAAAGGAGCTACACCTCTGTGCGATAGTTCTCTATCCTGTTGAATGCAGCTGCAACAGGGGTAGGTGAACGTCCAGCTTGTGGGCATGTAACATTGGCCCTCCTTGAATCCCAGGTTGGCCTGTTAGGCCCTTCCTTGTTGGAGTATGGCACGTTCTCCCCCCCCCCCCCTTTATGGGCAATGCAACTTACCTTGCTCCAGGATCTTGAAGGAGTGTGCAGTGAAACCAGCTGCAGTGGAGGAGAAAAATTCAATTTTAGCAGAGGTTTCACTTCAAACCCCTTTGTGTTCCTAGAGCAAAGCCTCCTTGAAGCTTCGGAAAGCTGTCTGGACAAACACTGGCTCCCTTGGCCTGAAGCGAAATGAGCTCTGCAACCCCATAGTCACCTTTGGTTCAGGGGTCATTTACCTTTTACCTTTACAGGCAACAAGCAATTTACTTGTGTCCAGTTGACTTGCAACTCTGCACACAAACATTGCGGTGACGCAGAAGTGGCCAGAAAAGGGTGCAGAACAGTGGCTGTGTGGAGCAGAGCATGCAGTTACCCAGAACGCAACACCCACACAAATTGGGGGTTGCCTGTAATGTCAAGTGCTTTGTGGGTGGGTGAATTTTTCAAATATGGCCCAGAAGGGGTCGGTCAGATATAACTGGCCCACCACACCCAAGGTTCAAGTTTCATTTTTGTCTGTACTAGAAAGAATATCATAGCAATGAGGAAGGTTTTTAATGCTTAAGCCCCATTTTCTCCTCACTTTCCAGACAGCAAATTATACAGTGTAAGTTTGGGACTTCCCTCCAGTTGTAGGAAGTACCGGTAGTTATGAGACTTAATTGGTCATCGTTAGTAGGAGCTTACTCTCCAGTGAGTTGATATTGCTGACAGCATAGAAGTGAAATAGGCATATTGACTGTGACTTGTAACAACACAGGTTTCTATTGAATTCTGCAGAAATTTAGGGTGCCATTTCCATGGGAAAGCTATTGCTAAAGTCCTAACAAACTTTGGCCAAAAAGAGGCCTCAGTTATTTTTCATGTTTCATCTTTCACAACCAGTGTACAGAATGCATAGTTAACCAGCTAATTCAGGATGCAGGCAGGTAGCATTGTTCCCTGCTAGATCTTCTAATTTCGTCCTAGCTACATTCCATTACTTATTCTATGCTTAGTTCTCTATCTCTAAATCAGAATATTTGAAGAATAAACTTCGTTAACTTTCTATCTATGAATGTTCTGAAATTTGCCCATTTTATCAGAACTCTCCAACTGTCCTTACTAACATCTTGAAAAGATGTAAACTCTGCTGCTGACACACTTCAGCAAGTTTAGTTGCACCCTGCTTGCTTGCATTACTTTTCTGATCAGAAGTGAGTTAGTCACTGTCCCTATTTAACATGCTCTGTTCTCCTGCTCCCAAAGAGCTAATGTAATTGGGCAGAACCAACTGATGTATGTAGTTTAGTTAATTGGTTAGAATGTCTTGATAGGCAACATTTTGTAAATTCAGATAATAAATGTTCATCTTTTGTTACCCTTTCTTCACACACTCTACTTCCTTCTGTTGTGTGGGTGGGTTCAACGAAATGTCCTTTATTTACTGTTCTCTCACCCCTCTTTTCTTCCCACATTGTCAAGATGGTAGTGCTAGATTCATAACAACAGTGTGGATTCCTGTACGTTAAACACTGAACCCCAAAACATGAAATTTTAAGCCAAGTTGGAGTTGTTTTTAAAAAGCACAGATTTAGAACGTTCTCTCTTTTTATATTCCTTCCCCATCAGTTGCTAGATGCATCATCAAACACAAATCACAGTATTCTAGAAGTATGTATACAGTTGAGTTATGCTATATTTCCAACCACCCCAAACCAGGTTTCTGTGATGCTATTATTATTATTTTTTTACATTTATAATAAAACACTTGCATTTAAAGGAGAGTTTAGTTTCGGAAGCATTGGTATGGCATGTGTCTAGTTCTATATTAAGCATTAAAATAATTTCTTACATTTGTGGTTCAGTGCAGGAAGTTCAATGACTGCTTTGGTTGTTCTGAGTTAGGAATGATTCATGTGCGAACATTCTACCCCTTACGCTTAAAACTTTTATGCAGGCTCTGTTAGAGGAGGTTGCATTTATGCATAGATGGGTAAAATTATAGGTAAGAGCTATCATCTCTAAACTAAGCTTGGACTAGTACAAATCACTGAATTATCTGAGAATACCCATGTTCCTATTTATTGTGTACTTGATATAACTCATTTTTATAGACATACAGAAAATATCCATAACAAAAGTTTTGACTGAAACTGAACCCATTTTCAGATTATTGTGGTTCTTTTCCTTTGTCTACTATTAAACCTGTGAACCTCTTTCTTCAATCAGATGAGAGGAGTCATACATATTTTATGCAACTAATTGTGGTCTGGATTTGGAACTGAGTGTAATGCACAAGAGGTTCTTTGTGCATATTTATAGTGGAGATCCTGACCTTAAATGACATGCAGATGATGGTTGGTTAATTTACAAGTGCTTGGAAAGGGGCATTTGTTCTCATCTGAGCCAATGAATGGTCAATAGCAGACCAGGTTGGGATACCAGTTAGTGTATGCCATGGTTTGCTTCTTTGGTTGTGCTGGAACAAGCTCTTACTTGGCACAACCAAATGTAGATCAGAGCTTTAGGAGACAAGGAGTTAAAGGACATGCTCAGGGTAACAAAGATGATCATGAAAATCAAGAGCGGTGTGTGTAATAGCGAGCCTTCTGGGGCTTTGAACTGGTTTTCTGAGTAGACATTTTAGAAAATGATTATTAATCTTACTATTTCATGAGTTTATATCATGTGTATATTTGGCTAATAAAACAATCTATGGCCTTTTAAACTGTGGGGGGTATTGTTTTTGTTTGTTACTATGCTATGTATTTTTGGGTTTTATGTTGTAAATTGCACTGTGATTCTAGGATGAAGGGTGGTATAGAAATTTAATAAATAAACAAAATAAAATATCCCACATTTCTCCCAGGTTGGAATTCAAGGTGGCTTCCAACATTTTAAAGTAGTAGTATCAGATACAAAGTTTTTATTTATTTTTAAAAAAACTAGTTAAAAACAGTAGTTAAAATACATTAAGACCCATTAGAAAAACAGTTTGGCCTGATAGCCAAGTGATCAGCATCGTCTGCAGCAGGAATGTCTTAGCTTGCCGGCAGAAGGATTACAAACTTGGAGCCAATCTAATCTCTCTTGGGAGGGACTCCCACACTGTGGGAGCTGCTAAGAAAAGGCTGCTGACTTGTTTTGATCCATTAGGCAGGTGAGGGGATGAGGGAAGAGGAAAGGTTGGGGAGTGGGGAGCCTTGTGGGTGCCTCATTGGGGTATGGCATCATAACTTCAAAGTAGGGGTTTGCTTGATGTACATCTTCTGGTTTGTTGTGTGTTGTGGGAAACGATTGACTTATCTGGGGCAGCGATCAACATTGCATAATATTAAAAAGTAATTTTTGTGACCAATCTGAAAAGCCTTACTCTTTTGCTCATTCTTATCACTTCCATCGTAATCACTTCTCTCTCTTTCCTGTAAAATTTAAGTCATCATGTCAAGAGATCCTACTGAACAATGTAAACTGTTACTCTTTCTGCAATGTCCAAATACTTTGGTTTCCATTCTTAATTATAAAATTGCCTCATTTTGAGCCTAGCCCCATGTAATCTGCCATTAGCGTCAGCATCTTAAGCATTAATTCACAGGGAAGGATATTGAATAAAATCTGAACAGGTGGCAACAGTTAAGATAACAGCATGCAATTACTTCTAGATCTCTTGTGGGACCACTAACACATTGTAAGAGCTCATGAAAATTCCCTTAAAGGTTTGTCAAAAAGCACTTCATGAGTTTACAAATAGAATCTCACCAGAATGCAGTTTTTCTCTTTTGAACTTTAAAATAGCTACTGAGCAAGCTGAACAGAAGATTCATTTAAACATGGATTAGAGGAAATTTACATATAAATGCTTGCTGCATGCTAATAAACCCATCCTGTTTTAATATTCCACTCTTCAGTAAGAACTTATGTGACTGAAAATGCTGTGAGACCATAATCAGGTCAGAAAGCAAATTTATTCAAGGGGTTTTTTTTTTCAGTTTAATATACTCGTTTGCTCTCTGGGTATCTGTTTATGTACAGTGCATGTGTAAACCATTATATGGTTGAGAACTACATCCATCTATATATGCTATAAGCTGCTGCTGCTGTACCATAAGTGCACCAGTTGCTGGGAGAAATTGTGAGAGTTTTCCCTAGAGAAGTCCTGTGTCCTAGGTAAGGCTGAATGATTTGCTGGGATGATGTGCTGGAAGTTCCTACTTCACCCACTTCATGGGTGGCCTTAGCAAACCACTATTTCTGATCCTCACTACTTTTTTGCCCGCCCTCCCCCAAGCTACAACTGTCTTGTGGCAGTAATGGTATACAGGTTGATATAGTCTGGATTGTTTTATTTGACTTTTTAATGTGTTGTAAACTGCTTTGAGATGGTTTTCTTTAAAATATTGAGCAATATAGAAATGATGATGATAATAATAATAATAATAAATATAAATGCCACCACAAAAAGAGTGCCTCAACATTCTGTTGTGGTGACAGCAACCTAGGTTTAAGGTGCCATTTGGAGATAAGCTTAGATATCTGCGTTTCTGATAGTGGCAGGAAGGCATCATAGGGCCCACCTCCAATTCAATACTACAACTTCTTATTTTTCCACGTGCCTATATCCTTTCCCCAGAATATATCCTAGGACATTTCCCATGTCAGCTGAGTGCATGCATTGGTGCTGGATTCCTAAAATGTACTGGAACAAATGAGCTTTTACATCAGAAATAATCCAATTGTAGAAATGTGCAGTAAAAAAAAAAATTCTTAGTCAAAGATTTTGAAGTTTTACAGCAAACATAAGCACGTGTTTAAAAGCACAGATACTGCTAATATGACAAGCAATATGGTACCCACCCTTCAGCCTAAAAGAAAATCTTGCCCAGCTTTCAGAAAGACAAGTCATGTTCAGGATGCAGCTGTTGAGTTTTGCTCCTACTTGACTTTCTTGGTTGCATTTCTCTTTGATACTTACATGACTTCCTTCCTGTTTTTGTCACATTAAGTAGACTTATTACATTACAATGCTTTTGGTACCAGTTAATTTTGCTGGCAATTTGCTCAACAAAACCTAAACACAGAACCCTAAAACATCAGAATACAATGCAACATAGACATGGGGAATGGGATCTCCAACAAACAGTTGATGATCAGGTGTTTTTTTTAAAGGTGTCCCATTCAGTCATTCATAGTACAGTATTTACGTGGCTTCAGTGCTCACTATGTGAAGTAACTTTCAGTGTTATGTCTCTGCTGTTTAATAAACAATAAGCTTTCATACTATTTTTCTATTGGCTGTTAACATGTTGAGAAGGCATAGGATTTATATATCTGTAGTTTACTCTTCAATTTCAAGCCCAAGAGCACACGACAGGTGCCAGGTTCTTCATCTGGCTTTGCCATATTTGCACTACATCTGGGGACCTTGTTCAGAAAATTCCTCCCATCTATACAAGTTGCTATGTTCAGTTCAGCAGGTAACTTTATTCTATTTCAAATGAGAGAGAGAGAGGGGTAGTATATATTGAAAATACCAGATTGAAATAAAAACAAACAAACCTTAACTGTGGACAACATAAAATAAATCTTGATTGAGGTGGAAGCCCAAGTGTTGGGGCTGGTTTCTGGAACCTAAAATCATACTCTCTGCTTTTTCTTCTGACCTCTCCCATCCCTCCCCATCTTTTTATAGCATGCTGTTGCATAGTGATATTTCCTGTTTTAGCATTTTATGCTGCCTCACTTCAGAAAAATACAGTGCTCACTTTCATACAGTGAACTGAGGATAAGCTATGTATAAGATTTTGAAAGTTGACATTAGAGCAAGATGCCAGCTAGCAAAGTGTTCATGGGTGTACTTTAAACAGAATCTTTTAATGAAATCAAATTGTTGCATGTGTTTTCTGAAAGTATTTGAAATGTAACTCAAATTTGAGAGAATGTAATTTGGATGTAATCCTCTGGCTGGATTAGTGAGCATGTCTCTGTGAATGTTTTCACAGTAATGTGGTGGGTGGGTTGTTTTCTAGTTTCTTGGCACTCATCTCCTGTTTCTGCTCTTTGGCTGTTCAAGTCACACACAAGTGACTGTCGTTCTGCCCTCAGAACAGCTTATGCCATGGAAAAGGAAAGTGAAGGAAACTGCACTGTTGCTCACTTTAAACATAATAGAGAGCAAATACCAGCTCTGCTGCTTACCTTTCCCTAGTGAAGCCAAACTCCTGAACTGTATTATTTGGCAAATAAATAAGGTTGGTGGGGTTTTTTGAGTGGCTATTGCAAGTCAATTTATCGCTTGCTGGATCATGCAGGTTTGGGATGGGAGAGTAGGACAACAAGTGACCTATGTTCTTTCTACCTTTTTGGCCTTGCTGGTTGAATAGAAGATCAAACATCTTCCCCCAGCCTTGCAAATAAGGATGGAGGATGACCACACTCCCCTGTCCAGTCTCTTATTGTCATTTTCTGTTGGGGGGGGCATAGACACAAAAGCCATTTTTCTTTAGTCTGGCAGCAAGCAATGCAGAGTACTTTTCACTGCCACCTCTGCATACTCTGCTGTGGTCTTGTGGTTGTATCTGTCAGTATATTTCTAAACAAATCTGATGATCTCTTCTTTGAAATTGAAGTCTGCAGATCTGGATTAATTAACCCATTAAAAGTGGTGTGACTGTCTAGAGGGATGGAATGATCCAAGGGTTGAAACGCTTTCTAGAATGACCTAAGAGGAACAGTGTTGTGAAAGGAATAGGAACTCTCCTCTTCTTTTTTTATTAGCTATTGTAAGCAGCCATTGAAAGATGATGTATGTATTTAAATAAATTTTATATCATGATGACGATGCAGTTTAAAATATCTGGAGGGCTCTTGGTGTATAGAAGAGAAAAATAGTTTTTAGTAACTGGAGATGAACATCTTGAAATTCAGATTTTGCATTGGATTGAGGTGGGGAACCTGTGGCCTTCCAGGTGTTGCTGGACTCCATTTCCCATCATCCCTGACCATTGAATACGTTGAATGGGGCTGATAGTAGCTGGAGACCAACATCTGGAAGACCACAGGTTCCCTCATACCTGTGTAAAGATACTTGGGTATCATGAAGCTTTTTATTCTCCAGATTGGGATTACTTGATTAATAGGTTCTATTTAGTAATCCTTTATGACCCAAGCAATACATGACCCAAGCAATACATACATTGAAGTAAAGCTTAAGCTCCTCACAAAGGAGATTCAGTATTTGCTTCACAACTAATTCCCCCTCCCCCCCAAAAATTACTTCGTAAAATCACAGATTCATGGGTGTGAATTTTCTCCTTGCAGGTTGCTGTGATTAAGACATTGAGTGAATCTTCTTTTAATCTGCTTTCCCCCCCTTTTTAAAGGTGAAATTGTGGTGAATGAAGTGAACTTTGTGAGGAAATGCATTGCAACAAATACAAGTCAGTATGATTTGTGGGGAAAGCTGGTTTGCAGCAACTTCAAGATATCCTTCATTACAGATGATCCTATGCCACTTCAGGTTGGTTTCTACGCCTATTGAGTTCCATAATACAATTGCCCTTGGCTGACAAGAGGACCCAAGAGACATCCATCCATTGTGGAGGTCCTTGTACCCATGACCTCCTACTTAGATTGTCTGCTGTAGCAGGACTCATCTGTAGCCAGCACACTTGCAATCCTGAGTCCATACATGTTCCAGGAGTAGGCCTTTTAATTTCCCAAACCATTCCAGGTTCCTTATCTTGAACCAAGCTTAATACCTTGGCTCAGAATTACCTGCATTTGCTGGGAGGGGTGTGTAGGCAGGGAGAAGCAGCAGAATAGGCACACATAGGTCTACTGGGCTCCTCCTGGTGTTAGCTACCATATGTTCTCCTGGATTCTTCATTCAGCCCTAATGTGCCAGATTTTGAATGCTTAATATTACGTTGCTTACCCTGACCCCAGTGTGTTAAAGTGGATAGAGTGTTGAATTTGCATGGAGACCAAGGTTCATATTGGCTTCCAATGGTAAATCTTGCTAAGTGGTCTTGAACAAGTTGCAATTGCTTGGCCTAACCTACCCCACAGGGCTTCTGTGATGGGAAACTGTGAGTAAAAATATGATAAATGAGTGACCTCAAGGAGTACCCTCATATCCATCCTCTTCTTACTGGCCACTGCCAGCTCATGCCAAAACTGTTGGTGATGCACTTTCCTTGACTTGGCTGCAGCTGCTTTAATGGACAGAAAGTTGTGGGTTCTACAACAAACATGGAATTGCAGCACGTATCTGAATTACTTGGCTGTCATTTTAATGGCCTCGGCAGTGTGCAATACCAGGGAAAGACAAGGCTGAAGCAGATGGATCTGCTTCCTAGTACTGGGCACTTCCCTTGGTGGCTTTGCACATCCACTGAGAGCTAGGTAGCCCATTGATACCCAGATTCAGGTGGATAGCCATGTTGATCTGTCATAGCCATAATAAATAACAAGATTGATACTCAGGCATACTTGGCTTCTTTAGATAGCTCGGCTTAGAAGTTGGAGAACAGGGACCTGGCCTGGCAATGAGGGGTGGTGTTGGTTGAGAGATGGGCCACTGCTCGTTCCTGACCTTGATGAAGAATGCTTCTGCTCTGATAATAATAAAGATTAATGTATCTAACATAAGAAGAGCCCTTCTGGTTTACTTAAAAGGCCTCTCTGTAGGCCAGGTTATAGAAGTCTTACTTACCAGGTGAAGCGGCCTTGGAGGGGAAGAGCCAGAGTGCCAGTGGTCCCAACTCTTACTGTGTACCATGTGCTCAGCATCTTAAGAGAGGCACACCCTCTCTGTTTTTTAAAAGAAAAGATAAATAATTGCTAAAGCATCAGTTTTTCCCCACACTCTTTGAATTTGAAAATCCAATCCAAATAACTTTATTGCACTAGCCATTGGCCATGACAAATCTGAATAAAAATTATGAGAGTGCTATTAAAGAATTAGAAATGGTGCAAAACCAATTTCTCAATTTGAAAATCGGTGCAAAACAAAGTGCCTGAAATGAAAATAAATTTGATGTAACTTGCCATGCACTTCAGCAACAATGGTTCCCATTCATCAACTCTTGTGTGCACTGCGGATTCCTGATTTTCTTACATGAGGAGATAGATGTCTGGTGTGTACAAAGTGGGGAATCGCCACATGTGTAAAGAGCATTTTCCTAGAAGAGAACAGCAAGCCCAGGCTTTGATCACAATTTACATTGCTTATTTTGCAAATGTAGTCTTGTTTTGTTTATAAACTTAAAAGTAGACACTGGAGTTTGATAATGATGCAGGTCCTGCTGATTTGCCTCCTTGCATGTTGAAATTTTAGCGGGGAATGTTATTGTCATACATCTAGATTATTGTTTTAGTTTACAAGAAAATAGGAATAGTTTGGAATGAAATTCCAAAGGTACACAACAATATGATCAGTGCATTATGAATTAAAGTTATTTTAGGGCACTCCAAATAGTAAACATATCTAGCATAATACTGTGGTACCTCAGGTTACATACGCTTCAGGTTACAGACTTCGCTAACCCAGAAATAGTACCTCAGGTTAAGAACTGTTCTTCAGGATGAGAACAGAAATCGTGCCCCGGCGGTGCGGCAGCAGCAGGAGGCCCCATTAGCTAAAGTGGTGTTTCAGGTTAAGAACGGACCTCCAGAACGAATTAAGTACTTAACCCGAGGTACCAAAGTACTATCAAAACAGTTGCACAGTATAAGTTAAAACCACCTAAACATTAGGAAGAACTTCCTGACAGTAAGAGCTGTTCGACAGTGTTCGACAGTGGAATTTGCTGCCAAGGAGTGTGGTGGAGTCTCCTTCTTTGGAGGTCTTTAAGCAGAGGCTTGACAACCATATGTCAGGAGTACTCTGATGGTGTTTCCTGCTTGGCAGGGGGTTGGACTCGATGGCCCTTGTGGTCTCTTCCAACTCTATGATTCTATGATTCTAGTATTAAAATAAAATAGTATTAAATAAAATTAAATAGTATTAAATAAAATAGTATAAAATTCTAGTATTAAAATAAAATATGATTCTAGTATTAAAATAGAAGGAAAGAGACAGCAGATCATAGAATCATTCTGGAGGCTATTGCTTGCAGTGTCATTGGTTCCCACATGAACCAAGAGGAAGGGGTATTTGTCAGTGGGTTTTATGATTCCTTGCAGTCGTTCAGTTACATCTTGGATCTTAGCCCCAAATGCTAAGATATCTTACCAAATGCTGAAAATACTTATATGGACATTAAAAATATACAAATAAGAACTAGACCAAATGAAATTTAAAAACTGCCAGATGATAGTAATGAGATACTGCCCTAAAAAACACACCACCATGTTCTTTGGTGCAGGTTAATTCTGTGTCCAGGGCAGCTGTCTACCAGCTCCACTTGGTATGACGGCTAAGACCCTACCTACCTGCACCCTGTCTTGCTAGAGTGGTACTTGCTCTGGGGCTACCTTTGAAGGTGACTTGGAAACTACAACTGCTCCAGAATGCAGCAGATAGACTGGGAGTGGCTGCCAGGACCATATAATGCTGGTCCTAAAGGCATGAGCACAATTCAAAGTGTTAATGCTGACCTTTAAAGCCCTAAACAGCCCCTGCCCTGTATACCTGAAGGAACGTTTCCACCCCCATCATTCAGCCTGGACACTGAGGTCCAGCTTTGAGGGCCTTCTGGCCCACTGCAAAAAGTGAAGTTACAGCGAACCAGGCAGAGGGTCTTCTCAGTTGTGGTGTCCACCCTGTGAAACACCCTCCCACCAGATGCCAAGGAGATAAACAACTTTTTTTTTCAATAATATTTATTCAACTTTTAAAAGATTACATAAAAGAACACAGTATACAAAAACAAAACATTATCCAAGATAAAAAAGAGAAAAAAAAAATAAAAATAGCAAAAGCAAAAACAGCTAAAAAAGAAAAAAAATACAATCCAAAAGAAAAATCAAAAGAACAAGTTAAACCTTAATATAACTCCCTTTCTTAACTTATCTCCTTGACCTCCTCACACCTCCCCTCTTTGTATTCTAATTCATATGGATATTTCAGCAAATCCTTCATCTTATTTTTATCCTTATATCTTAATATACTGTAATTTTCCATTCTTTCTTTCACCAATTAACCATCCACTTTCTTTATTTAATCTTATTTCTCATTAAAACTTATATATCTGAACTTATTCTTAAGACGTTTCCCCTAGGGTCAAAAAAAGATTCCATTCCACGATTTTCCCATCTCTCATTAAAAGAAAAAAAAGAAGCAAATTATATTATATACACTTTAAATTCCCAATTTTCTTTCACCAGCTCCCCTCCCCGGTTTCGGCCCCTAGCAATAGTTCTAACAATCTCAGAAAACCATCAACCTGGAGATCTTAAGTCCGAGGCTCTTAAGTCTCTTTCATGTCCCCTCTGCCGGTCTTTTTGGTAGTCTTTGGTGTTAAAAACCAAATCTCGGGGATGCTCCAACCCAATGGTAATCATATTCCTTCCTGCCAGACTTCCATAGTTAAAAGTAGGGCCTATAGGATATTCCAAATCTTGTTTCACACTCCTTTCAAATCCAGAGGCCCCCAAAGCTCCAACCTCAACCTGGCTCAGATTTGTATCCCAAAGGTCATTTGATCTCCACATAGGGTGATCTCTCCATCTTTCATTTCCCAAACCAAGCCAGGTTTCCATCTCCAAAAATTTGCTTCTCCTAATTGCCATCATGTAAGGCCTCAAGTTGTAGTCCACCATTTGCCTCTGTAGGGTTATGGCTCCCCCTTTCATCACTTTAATCAGAACAAGTTTCTCCTTCTCAAATTCTTCAATTTGTTCAATTTGTTCAGTTGGAAGAGGTTCCTGTGCCGAGTTCTTGTCAGCTTCTTTACTAATGCCCACTTTTGTTCCCAAGATTACAACATTAGTAGCCATAACATTTATCTGGTCTTGCAGCTTTCCCAACAGATAAAAAGTCCTGTTCAATTCACACTCAACTTCCTTCCCGACCGCCATCCTTAAACAATCCAAGGTCAGCAATTTCCCAGCTGCGTCCTTACGAGAATATCCCAAAGCTTCCTCTAGAGAGATTCAAGTTCCTTTTCACTCCTTCCAGCACAGTCCCAAAGGTCCCATACGTTAAATTGTAACAGTTCCTTCCTTCTTTTTAAACGTAAGATTGTAACAGAAACGGACAGTAGAAACAAAGTCCTTCTTTTGTAACTTGACAGCTGTCAAATTTATCTATTCACCATCAGCGGGCTCTCGCAGACCACTCCCGGGTTTAGGGAAGTGGCGCTTCAATTCCCGAATTTTAACCTTCTCCTGCAGGCTCCCCTGCTTCCCCCAAAAAATATTGATGGTAGTTTCAATCAGTGGAATTTAAATCCTTTACATAAGACTCTCCACGACCTTACTTAACAGGTTCTTTGCTTCAGTTTATTTACAGAAAGGGGAGGTGGACTTCCTGTTTAGACCTTCCCCGATCGGTGCCAATTTAAAAATACTTTGAAAATCCAATTTCCGTTCTACTCATGGGTTATTGTTTGAAATCCAATTGTCCACAAGAAAAAGTCAGCGCTCTCCGGCAACGGCTACGCGGCTTCACTCCGTAAAAATAGTGGTCGATTCAAAACACCGCGCCGCTCACCCCACGTCACTTCGGAACCCCCAAAAAGGGGGTTCCCTGCGGGTAGGGGGGCGCTCCTGGTGTCAGCCGAATCCCACGTTCCCAGGCTTCATCCGCCTGGGATTTCTAAGGGGTCTCCGCCTTCGCCGCCGCGGCACGACCCAAATTCCATGGAGCGGGTTCCTCTCAGTCAGAGGAACACCGCTATTGCCGATGGCGCTAACCCGGAAGTCCGGAGATAAACAACTCAATGACTTTTAGAAGACATCTGAAAGCAGCCCTGTACAGGGAAGTTTTTAATATTTGATGTTTTATTGTGTTTTTAATATTTTGTTGGGAGCTGCTGCTACTACTGATTGCTGCCCCTCCTTTAGTTTCTCTAATGTAGTTTGCAGGAGAATATTTTTAGCTTAATGTTACTCTGAGTGGCGATAAAATATTGACCCTCAGCCCTCAAGATGATTGCATCTAACCAAACAAAGCATACATCATACTTCATCTTCACAATTATTAGGCCAAAATATAAAGTAAGTTGTGGTATTTATCATGAACTTATCTCCTGTATTCCAGAAATTCCATTACAGGAACCTTCTCCTGGGAGAACATGATGTTGCTCTAACATGCATTGAGCAGATAGTGACAGGTACGTATTAAGGAGCTGGATATGAAAGATAGATTTTTTTTTTGCTTTGGAGGGGGGTACATTTATGTTTAGGAAATTAAAACAGAATAGTCAGAATTCCCAGCTTCCAGTTCTGCCTGCGACTATGGTGGCAGCTCTCTGGGGCTCAAGAGAAGCTTTGATGGAGTGGAGGGGGATAACTGAGTTGCTGTGCATCCCAAAACGTTTCGAGAAAATTACAGGGGATCTGTGGTCCCCATTTGTGCCTGCTCCCTGCCTCCATGAGGGACAGGGAGGGGTGAGGCACTGGGTCTTAAGCTTTCCATCACAGAGTCAGCCTCCATGTCTGCCATGGCAAATGACAGATTTCTTTCTCAATTCGGATAATTGGATATAAGTTAAAGGCACCCTGTGGAGAAGATGAGAACAGTAAGCTGCAAACAGTTTGGCTGTTAAGACTGAGGTTTTGTGAAGAAGGTAATTCCTGCCGTAAATGAGACCTGGAAGCGCAGAGGGGTGGATGTTTATATTTTGTATTAAGGTTTTCAAGCTTTTTGTCGCATCTATGCCCTCTTGATTAATAGAATAAAAGTTAACAAGTGTAGTAAACTTCTAGTAAAAGAGAATAAATCTGGGATTTGGCTGGAAAGAAACTGTGTATGTGAGTTGGTGGAGTAATGGCAATGGGGAAGGGACGATCTGCTTTCTTTTTCTTTACCAAGAGAACACTACCTACTTCACCTAAGAATGTTGAAATATAAAGAATTTAAAGTAAATAAGGATCTCAGGACACTGGAGTTGAGCACATTTGCTGTGGACAAGGATTGTTGGAACATACTTAAAACCTGTGAGGAAGGAGTGGATCCATTTGTGCATTTGACCATGAAAGGGGAGAGGTGGGCATGGATTTGTTAAAGTTTTCAAGATATTGCAGTATACCCCCCTCCCCACTTGGCTTCATGGGTCGATGTCTGTCATGATTTTTGTTAGACTGCATGGTGGGCCAGATGGCTGTCCTTGAGAACTCAACTTAATAATTGATAACAGACCACAAGCTTTGTGATATGAAAATATATCTTACACCAGTGATGATTTGGACAGGAAATGGCTTTGGTTAACAAAGATCTTAAGGGCACAATTGAAATTTGGGATGTTGGAACTGAGTGTATTTACTATAGACAAAGATTGTTGGAATATAATTAACCCTGCAAAGAAGGAGCAGATCTTATTTGCCTAAAAGGTAATCTGGAATTCCTAATGGTAGAGTGCAAGAATTGTGATTTGACTGTGAAAGGGGAGAGGTGGGCTTGTACTGGTTATAAAGTTTTCAAGATATTACCATAGCTGTCAACGTTTCCCTTTTTTTAAGGGAAATTCCCTTATTTCGAATAGGAATCCTCGCAAGAAAAGGGAAAAGTTGACAGTTATGGATATTACAGTACATCTCCCTTGGTTCTTTGGGTTGATGTTTGTGATGATGATTATTGGATTGCCAGATGGTGAGCCAGATGGTTGTCCTTGAGAACTCAACACAATAAGTAACAACAGATTACAAGCTTTGTGATGTGAAAATATACCACACACCAAAGAGGATTCAGACAGGAAAGGACTTTGGTTGAATGGACTGTGGAATTGGAAAGTAAAGGCAAACAACTAGGGAAAGGATAATACCAGGTTTCTTTACATGCAAGATGTAAAGGGATTAGTGACCTCACTTGTTGATATTGGAAATCTAATTGTTAAATAAATATACATTTATTAAATTTAAATAAATATACATTATTTAAATAAATAAATATAAATTTATTTAACTATATTATAAATAAATTGATAAATGGACAGCTGATGGATAATGAAAAAATATTATTTTTAAGAAATGGAATGTGAATTAGAGTAAATATGCAATATAATGCAGCAACAGGGAAAGCTATGGACACATCCAGGAAGTAGGGCGGGAAGTCACAAAAAATTGTATTTAATTTTATGTAATTTGATATTGATTTGTAAAAAAATTGGAAAACTAATACAGATAAATTGGCAAAAAAAAAGAATAGTCAGAATTTCCTTTTTGAATGTCTCTGTGGCCTGTAAAAATGGTAAAAATGTAAAAAAGTTGGGTGGCCATCTGTCATGGATGCTTTAGCTGAGATTCGTGCATTGCACAAGGTTGGACTAGATGACCCTTGGGTCCCTTCCAACTCCCATTTTCTATGAAAATATGTGTGCCAGTTAATGTGGCAGACAGCCTGATTTAGATCTGTTCCATGCAGCTTACACCCATGTAAGTGTGCATAGGGGGTGCACCACACCTTAGTGTTCTTTCCAGGCAGTAACCATCGTTCAGCTCAGCAGGACATGTGTTATTAGCACAAGTCTCTAAGAGGCTTGCAATAGGGGCTTGTATACTGTACTAGGACATTTTAGAAATTGCTATCTCTGGTCAACAGATTTGCATGCCTTCTAAATGAAACTGAACTAAGAAATAGGAAGCATTTGTAACCCAAAGCAACAGGGACACCATGCAAGAGTTACGTGGTTTGGACAGCATGTATAGTTGACTCTTGGGCCAGTAGTTCCAAATTATGCCAAATTATGCCAATAGTACAGAGGTGGGTTAGATTCTGACCAGAGGTGCAGTTGTTAGTGTTGAAATTGAATGAAAGAAACACAAGGGAAAATGTTATTTGTACACCACTTGGAAAACTTTTATCAAGTTATTTATACATTTTCTAATTAAATCGAAATAAATGAATAGTAAGCAGGTCAATGTACTCTTCAGGTGGGAGCTGTTGTATATCAGTTTGTTTCTGTTAAGCATTCATAATATGGTTATTTGTTATATGCATAACTGTCTCCTTTTTATTTTAAAAAAATCTCTCTCTTGCAGTAAATGACACAAAGAGGAAACAGAAAGTTCTCGGCCCCAACCAAAAGCTTAAATTTAACCCAACAGAATTAATAATTTACTGCAAAGACTTTCGTATCATCAGATTTCGTTTTGATGAAGCAGGACCCGAAAGTGCAAAAAAGGTATTGCAGCAGGTCTGATATTTGTCTTGAGTATTGCCTAGATGGAGAATTAGCCAACAATTTATGGTTTTTCTTTCAAAATGAAAACCTGCCAAATAATTAAATACCATTCTGGTGTATCTGAAACTGGTTACTTGTGTTTCATCCATGGGTTAATCGTTCCATTTACCACCATGAACATCAGTGAATAACTTTGAAACTATAGAGGTAAGATGATAGTACATGCTAGAATCTTGAAGTTGCTTGAAGTGACAATGGAAATGTTTTTTTACTTAGACCTGGCTCTCATTGAGGTGGTAGATTTGTGTGTGAACTATAACACTTGCTTCTGCAGATGGGGACTTGCATAATGGAATGTACCTTTGTATTTAAAAAAATTCCTTCCGCATAGCACATCAGGGAGAAGCTAAGCTTGAACCCTTGGAGGGAATTGGTTTGGGGGAGATTAAGTCTTGTGATCCCCCACCTTCATTCCAACACCAGTGGGTGCAGCCCAGACCACAGTGAGAACGAGGTCATGGGGTCCTAATCCCTTTCACTTACATTTATACACATCTGGCTTACGAGGTAGGAATAGTAACTCTTATCATAGGCTGATTCTGAGGAGGAGCTAACTAGCTCTACTGTATCCCATATAGACATGAAGCAAGTAATTAAGTGGTGAAATCTTGCTTAGCACTTAAGCCCATTTAATGTAACGTTAAGGCTTATGGCTAAATAAATTTCCTTGTTTATGTTAAATGTAACTTGCGTATCATTTTCATGAATCCTGCAGTTGCTAAGCCAAGTCACTTAATAGGAGATGAAAGATTTTGGGTAGTGTTTTTAATGCTGGTGGCATTTGGAAAAACATATACTGGCTTATTCAGCCAATATATTTGCAAGCCTTTTGCCTGCATATACAGTCATTTTGCTCCATCTTTTATGGTGTGTAGCAGCCAGACCAATAAGTTTGTGTTATATCCTGGCTTGTTCCAAAGTTGGTAACTATTGTTTGTAAGAAAAGAAGAAACCATGGTTAATTAAAGACTTTGATTGCTGTGCACTGCAAAGGAGTGGTGCACTCGAGCAAAAGACTTCTGTATCCATTTCATAAGCAAACACAAAAATACAGTCATCCAAACCAGGCCTCTGTGTTTTTTCTAACCCTTGAAAAATATTTTTCATCACCACCATATTAGGTTTTTTTCTGGTTCTTGCAGTTGCAGAATGTATTCCTTGCCTGTCTTTGCAGCAACCAGTCTTCTAATATCTTTGTTCCTTAAATGTTTAATACACAGTAAAAGGGGCTTCTGTTTTTTTGGAACCACAATTCAGGTAAATGAACACTTGTTTCCTCTCACTCAGGCTTGGGTCCACCTTCTAAAATGTCACTCGCACACTTTCTGTGACCTAAGGCCCACCATCTGTTTTGGTGTCTGTTCCCTAAACTGCTGAGAGCCAAACTAGATGCAGTATGAGTTCATGATGGGATTGCCCAGAACCTTCCGCTTTAGTAAAAAATAGCAGTGTTATTTATCTAGGTTTATTTCCCCATTTGTCAAAGCAGTTGCATGGACATGGTAATTTAAAAGAAAGCAGGTAGGTAATTTGGGTCATAGGTTTCCTACATCTGCTTTGACCTCTAGTTTTAGTGCATTAGTCTTCAGCCAATAAAACCCACTTCTGGGTCATCGCCCAATCTAAAATGCACCCCATTTCAAACTACAGTTTGAAAGTGTAGGGATTGAAGACTCAAATACTCTAATGGTTCATTTTAAACCCCCTGAGACTTCACAGTAGAGGTTTTGTTGATACTAGAAATGGAAACCGTTGGCTTTATGCTGACAGTGGCTGTCCTTTGAGCTGCCAGTAGCCAAAGGTTAGGACATGAAAATTTACACGTAGCTCCTGGAAAGTTGAAGTCAGAGTTTTCTCTGGCAGATGCTTAGCATTTTGCACTTGTTTTAAAAACTACTGGATGAATATTTAGGCTTGGTTAAAGAAAGAACAAGAAGTCCATTCAATGTGGCATCTGCTGTTATATTTGCTATTTTGGTTTTAAAATTCTCATAGAGCTATATGTAGAGCTAAGGGCTTTACTCAAAAACAAATTTCAAGTGAAAACTGTAAATACTTAATGTCAGAGCTGCCCGAAGTCCCAGCTCACAGAGGACCAACGCCAGGTCGTTGCTATATACAAAAGTCTTTATTGAAGTTCAGTCTCTATTTCAAAACCGTGGCGCGCAGCTCTACGTCTTAAACCCCAGACCGCCGAAGCTCCGTCTGAATCTCCTCCCCTCTGACACCAGTTTAAGACTCTAGACCTGCTCCACCTCTTCCTCTGCTCTCTCCTCCTCTGGGTCCTCCTGTCCGCTGGGGCATTCCCCTTTCTGGACTCTTCTGACGCTGAGTCCCCTGACTCCTCCCCCTGCCTCCGGCGGGCTTTAGGACCTGGTTCCCAATCCGGGTTCTCTGCTGTCCCGCGCGCCTGTACATTTGAACTTGGCTCTCGCGCCAACCCAGTGACCTTCCTCCTGACCATTACACTGCTTCTGTCACTACTTCCCTCTTCCGGGAGGCTAGCTGGACCTGGCCTCCCCTCCGTTCCCTGACTCTCCGATGGAGGCGTGGTCAGCCCTGACTCATCTTCTCTCCCTGCTGGGGGAGACGCTGGCCCCGAGCTCTGGGACTCTTCCCCCCCACTACGCTCTGGTGGGGAAGCTGGTCCTGATCTCCATCTGCTGCTCTGGGAGTCCCCGCTGGCCCCTTGCTTCTGGAGTGTCCCCTTTTGGACCCCCCTTGCCCTGGCCACCGGCGCCCCCTTCTGTGAATCTTCTGATTCGCTGGAGAGGCTCATGGAATCTCTCAGGCCACTGTCATCTTCTCCTACGCTGCCCTCAGATTCTTCCCCTTCGCTCTCCATTTCCTCTCTTCCCTGTGCCTCTGCTCCTGAGCCCCTGACACTTAATATCCAGAAACCAATACAGAGACTGAATCATGCTTTCTTGTGCAGCACACTGGTATTTTTTGTATATGAAATGCTTAAAATTTCATTCCCATAAGAAGTAACTAGGAGACATTTGGACTTTGAGATCTTTGAAGATCTCAGTATATACATTGCAATATAAACATTGCTTATATTGATAGTATTAGCAGAATCTGTACTTGAAATGCATGATTTGGGACTCAAACTTTGTGCATGTGTGATTGAGGGAGCAACATGACCAGCACATTGATAGTGAGATGCAGAATGCCGAATCTCCTAACCATGATTAGGAGATCAAGAACATGCCAAAGCCTGAAAAGCCACTTATCTGTGCCCGTCCCATTCTTCAGCTTGCTTTAACCATAATGTAGCATTATGTTTTTTTGTTTTTTTAAAAATAATATTTATTAAAGATTTTCAAATACAACAGAAAAAGAAAAACATCCAAATTTAAAACCTTATTTTCATTGGCATCTTCCCAGGACTTCCCCTCCCCTCCCCCTCTTGTATTCCAATTCTTTCAAATAGGTTCAGCAAATTCTTACCCCAAGTTTTAAAATTATTATCATTAACCCAATTTAAAAAATGTTTTCCCATCCCCTAAAATCGACCTGTTCCCTTCCACGAGTTCCCCTCTTTAGTATGCAATACAGATTAACATAAAAAATAGAAAAAAGAATAAAATGTAATTTAACACCCTTTGGATTCCAAATTTCCCTCCCCCCTTTCCCGGTTGCGTTCCCAATGTCCGTCAATGTCTACTGTCATCCTGGAGCTCCCACATCTAAGCCATAGTCCTTCACCAGTCCGCTTTGCCGTCTTTTTAATCATCTTTGGTTTCGAATGTCCAATCTTGGAAGGAGTCTATCTTCCAACTTTGTCCAGTTCTTGTTATTCTTCTTGTTCTTGTTGTTCTCTCTCCTCCTCCTTTTTTTTTTTTTTTCCTGCTCTCCTGCACAAATGTTCTAATTCCAAAAAGCTTCTAATTCCTCTGCAGAGGTTTTGTTATTCAGGAACAAAACATTACGTCAAGTCCCTTCCATTCTTCAATAGATAAATCTATTGTCTCCTTTAGTGTATAGACCTCTGTAGACAAAATAGTGTTCCATTTCTGCAGTTTCCCAGGAGATAAAAAGTCCTATTCAAATTCCATGCCAGCAGTACTTGTAATGTCCCACAGCTCCTCTAGAGGGATTTATAGTAACACAGTTTCCTTCCCGATCACACCCAGCAGTCAAAGTAACTTATTATTCCTTGTTTTAAACAGTTTATATCCAATTTATAACAAATGTAACCAGCAAAGTCCTCGTAACAAAGTTCTCTTTTTGTTCTTCCGCTTTGACAGCTCCTTTGACAGCTGTCAAAACCTCTATTTCTCCTCTCCCGGCGCTCTCACGGATCGCTCCCGGGGTTTCGGGGGGGGGGGTTGCATTTTAATTCACATTCCACTTTTCTCCTCCAGCCCAGCTTATAATTTTCCATCGCGAAATTAATAACTTTATCAAAAAAAAAAAAGGTTGCACTCGATCTTAGTTGTCAAATCCTTTGCTTTAGCTCCTCTACAACAGGGGGGAGGCTGACTTCCTTTTTGCACCTCCCCCGCTCGCTCCGAATTTAAAAAAAAAAAAATTCCCCTTTTTAATCCAAGTTCCAATTACTCACGGGTTATTCTTTTAAGTCCAAATTTTCAATGGAAGAAGTCAGCGCTCTCCGCCAAATGGCATGTGGCTTCACTCGGCAGGGGGAGCGGAGGACTCACAGCACCACCACCCCCTGTCACCCGCTCCGTAGCCTTTAAAAAGGCTCCTTCGCGTGGTCGGGGGGCGCAAACGGTGCCCGCCGAGTCACCATGCCCATGGGTTTCAGCGCCCATGGTTTTTGAGGGTCCCCGCGTCGCCGGCGCGGTAGAACCCAGCCCCTGCCGAGCAGGCTCCCTCCGGAGCTCGGAGGGAGTCCGCCATTCGGCGATGGGGCCAACCCGGAAGTCCCATAATGTAGCATTATGTTATTTTAGTGCTAAATATGGTATTGTATGTATTCTTTTGTGCCCAAGGCATGTAAGGCCACTTCTAACCCTGGTTTGGCTACAAAAGCAATGCTTGTTAGCGTCAGCCAGCAGAGGTGAGAATTTGCACTATAAGAAGGAAGCAATGAATGCCCACAGTCTGTTCCTGATACCTTAATCACAGTTCAGGGGGCCAGAAAGGTTAAAATCTGCACCATCTGAGCCTTTACCATCTTTCTTCAGTTTTTGGGGGGTTTTGTTTTGTTTTTTTTGTTTTTTTGAAGAAGTTGAGGGGTTGCATAGGACCAATGGTGGGAGCCAGTTCATGCTGCTCTCTTTCTTGGTTGGTATTGAACACAGTTTCTCACTTAACAGGCAGATGTAGATTTTGGGAACTGGCCGGTGTTTGGGCTGATCTCTACACTTGCTTTCGCCATAGTATTTCTCTCTAAGCATTTGTAGCCTTGCGTTTTAAAATCACATTCCTATTTCCTTCTGAAAACGGAGGAAGCCCCCTAGGCTTTTCTCTGTTGCAGAAGAATTCCTGATAAGTTTTGTAGCTGTTTGCATGGGACTAATAAAGTGATCCAAAATATTTATTGGTAATTTTCCTTAGCATTTTTTCTGTTCTGCTGAAACAAAGCTAACCGGCCTGGAAGGGGGGCCCTGTTACAATCTTTGGGAAGACAGAAGAGGAATGCTAATGGTTTTTCTTTTCTACAAATAAAGCTGACTGTGTTTGTACACTTGGTTCAAGTCTCCAAAAGTACATCAAATCTTCCATTGCTTCCTTCCTGAGTCTCTCCTCTGGAATGTGACATGGGGAAGAATCCCCGGTAGTAGTTGCCAAGGGAGTGTTATTGTTCCCTGGTCAAATCATAAAGGCTGTATGTAGCAGACTGCATCTTCTGTATCTGGTGGCCTTCATATCCAAATGGGTGAGCCTAGTTGCATACCATCTGCATGCTGCAGCTGGGGGGTTGCAGTCTTGCCTCCTCCCTCTCCAGAACCCCTTTATTTAAAAGCAAATTAGAACATGAAGATTTAGAAAATAACTTCTACTATATTTGCTTTTTTTTCTTCTTGTCATACTAAAAGAATAGGAGACAATGTCCCATAACCTACTGAATAATAAAAAAAATCCATCTGCAGTGAATTAGCCCTTCTGTTTTCAGTTTCCCTGACCATATGTGTACATGTTCATAGTGACTAATTAGCTTGAGCTATAAGGTGGTGACTAAATAGGGGTGGAGGGACAACACAAAACTCCGTGTTGCTTAAGTTTGTTATTCAGTTGTTTTTGCTGTCAAACTACAGCTGGAAATTCTCAAGGAAGACAAATAAGGTGGATGTGGGAGGAAGTGAAGGGAGGGGAAGGAGAAGATAAGTGGAAGCAACTAGAAGAAGTCAGCAACTTCAAAGGAAATGGAGCATTTTTAAGTTGCAGTCCAAAGCAACAGTTTCTATTGAAATTGGGGAGATGGTTATCTGAGATTGGTACTACAGCTAAAATTTCTGAACCTTGGCACGGGCTAATGATTAATATATCAGAAAACTAGTTTTTATTTTATTCCTTGCATTTTTAATTTCGGGAGCACCTGTATCTGCTTGGGTTATACAGGTTGCTCTATAGAAAGGAAACAAGGGTTGTTCAGTAGCAAAGTGCAAATGTTATTGTACACACTGCCAGGAAGCTGTAGGTTTTTTGGCTGTGGCCGTTTCTCCAGCGGCCCTGCTTTGCCTGACAAAACTGCCTGTCTCGAGCAGGAAACTCTTTTTAAAAAACAATGTTGCTTGTTATACAGGGTGCTCTTGATCTCTTCCCATTCTCTGATGTGAGTGCAGTTGAAGATAAAAACCTTCCTCTGCTAGTTTCTAAGAGGAAAGTTGGGTAGGATGGGAAAGAGTGATTGGCCGACATGCAAAATCTGTATTTAGTTTTTGTGGGGTGTTTGATGGCTGTTCTTCTACGTTTCCCAAAAGCACATTGCCAGTATAAGACATTAAAGCTGGCTTGCATGCAGAAGGTCTCCAAGTAGAGCTGGGAGAGTTTAAAAAGTTTAGACAGTGCTAAGATAGATGGACCATTGGTCTGATTTGGTAATAGGGCTGGGCACCTACCTGGGAGTCAAACCCATTGAACTCAGTGGGGCTTATTTCTCAGCAGACATATATACTGTATAGGATTGCTTGGAAAGTGGTCTTACCAAGAAGAGTTATGACTTCTATATATTTGGCTTTGATCCAAGTGTGTCTTCACCATTTTATCACCCATGCTGCTTCCACACATTTTAAAGGGTTCCCCAACTCTCAGGAATGACTTCCGGAGGCAGCTGTAGCAAGAAAGGGTAGGGGGTTCTTTGGATCCAACCCTTGCTTATTTTTTGTTTAACAAAAATGCTCCCAAGAAAAGGGCGGGCAGTGGTAGCATATATCATCTGCCACATGGCAGTACAGTAAACCTTAAGCGGTGTGGAACAACAAATGCTAACCTATATGTAGATATCTTGTATGTTCATTGCTACATGGTGAAGGTAGCTGGATTTAGGGGGAAGAGGGGCCTTTTTGTATATGAATGCAGACCTCAGCACTGCTTTTGCTGCACTGTGAGCTGATTTCAAGAGCTTTAGCTTGTGTATCCTAAAAGTTTATTCTTTGCCCAGTAAGCACTTGGGTGGGGCAGTGTGTGCAATGAAATAGAGAAATGTTTTCTCATGGCAGACAGAAAAATCTTGAACTTTCTCCTTTTCCATGACATTCCGTGTAAGTTCAAGGAATTTGCCATTTGGCATTAAGAAACTGCTTTCATTAAAGCCCTGGACAATGGCACCACTATGTGTAGTTTCTGTTTTAGGCATAAATAACAAACAAACCAGGCGTTTTGTAGAAAAATAAATCAGGATTTCCAGGTAGATAGTAATTTCTCTTGTCAAAAAATCCATGTGGCCATTGTTTTCAACAAAATCCTGTGGACTGTTTCTGTTCCTTTTCCCCTTGTTAAAATGCAAGTAAGGATTTATAGGGGAAGAAAATGTGCAACACGTGTAATAACAAGGCAATGGCATTAGGCCTTGCCTATATTTGTCTGTATGTTGCTTTGGTCAAGGTGAGAATGAATGGACTTCGTGCAGATTAGAACTGTTCCATGGCATAAAGTTAGCAATTTGATTTTTTAAAAATCAATGGAAATGTTTTTTTTCAATGCCTGAAATGGAAACTATGGGCAACATTTCTTCTCTTTCAGAATGAGTGGGAATATGTTTAAAGTGGAATTTTAAAATAATATGGTAATATAGCTAATTCACACAACTGCAAATCTATTCAGAGATGATAATAGCATTGCTGCAGCATCTACCTAGGTATCAGTTCTGAGTAGAAAAATAAACTTATGCTGGTATTTTCAAATGGAGATTATATTCTGGGCTGAAACACAATATAAAACAAATGAACATGGCATCAGGGTAGCTAATATTGTCTACAGGTAATATGAAACATGCAAAACAACCACCACAACCCATATTTGCTTGGAAACAAGTCCCAGAGTGGGGGCTATTCCTAGGTAAGTTCATTGAATTGCAGCTTTACTGCTCATTCACATCATGGCATAGCATGGCCACTTGGTATGCTGGTTATTGCTGAATAAAACCTAGAGACCATGTTAATTTCATAAATATACTAAACAGTACGTTTTTCCCAGGGTATATACATTATATACATGTTCTTGAAGTAACACAGTAAATTTATATTTGAAAACTTGTGAATATGTAAACTAGTTCCCCAGATTCCTTAAAAGTTTTTTATTTTCAATTTCCTGCAACTTCAATCCTTACTGAAACTATATATCAAGTTGCACAGAGGGCCCTCAGGATAAAGAAGGAGTGATGCTTCCCTCTGAAAAATGTCGAGAGCCAAGAATAAGCCATGGCTGACTCTAGCTGCCTAGCAAAAAAACATAGTCATCTTTCTGTTTAATGAAATTGGAAATTGGATTTTAGAAAGCACGTTAGTGACAAAAGCTGGGATTCAGATAACTGTATAAGCATTTTTCTTCACCCAGGGAGGATTCAGGCTTGTGTCATGGTTTATTTTACAACGCCTGGTGTCCACTGGGTATGGCACAGCCCTTGAGTATGCCTAAGGAGCTCTTTTGATCATGATCACTGTTAGTAGAAGCCATGTAGGTGATGGCACTTGGAAGTTGGAGGGATACAGCTCACCCTTCCTTAGACAAAATCACATAGTTTTGCTTTCTCTGGTCCGCCATTTCCTCATTCAGTCTAGTATTTTCTAGTAAAGAGTGGTTGGAAGCAGCTCAATGCACCCCAGTTCTTTTTGTTTTCCTCTGTTCAGGTGTGCCTTGCAATAGCTCATTATTCCCAGCCAGCAGATCTTCAGCTCCTCTTTGCATTTGAATATGTGGGCAAGAAATACCATAATCCAGGTAATTTACTTTCCCTCATAGACTTTGGAGGGGCCTTTTGAGTGAGAGCATGGCCGCCAACTTTTATGGGAGCTTTTTGGTGAACCCAGGGGTTTGTTTTGGAGGGTGTCATATAAGCAGTCCTACTTGAGTGGTGGTACATGTTTACATGCATAGAAAAGCTCACTAGAAATGTATCTGTGCCTAAGTGTGCTGGGGGGTGATTGCAGTTCTGAAGCTAAAAGAGAGCCTTTTGCTCATCAGTATGCACCATGAAGGCTGAGCTTTCATCTCCCCTTGCTGTGTTCTGGGTTTGCCAGAGGAGAAACAAGCTATGCTCAACGGAGTTTTGGAGTTCAAGGTAGTTTGGCTGAAAAAGAAGAACCAGCTTGTGTCACGTGGGAGTGTTACAATGGTGCCCTTCCTGCCTTTTCTTCCCAGCCTTGGTTCCTTGGCTGCAGTGAGATAATAGATTTGCCACTCCAAGCTCTACTAATGAGGCTAGAGTCACTTCCATGTAGACTTTTTGTAGCAAAGTAATCTGTAGGGGGAAGTATTTGAAGGTTGCTCATTTAAAGAACCTCTCAAGAATTAAACCGCTGAGGAAAGGAGTGGTAGTTTTCAATATGGTAGTTGGTTTAGCCTCGAAATATTGGGAATCTAATCCTAAATCCATTGAAACTTATGAAAGTTTGCATTAACAGAGGCATTCCTTAAAATGGCATAACATGTTGTCACAGATAGATTAAACACATTAAATTAATTTGACATATGGAAGGGGCAGATCAGAACTTCTCTTTGTTTTCCCATTTAGTGCAAGTTCATGTCTGTCAAAACTTGGCCAGACACACAATGGAAAATAATATGCTTTGGGGATGCTCTGGCCCCTACACAGCTGTATTTTCAAGATAACTTAACAGTTTTATATAAAGCAGCATTGGAAGTTTGGAGGTCTGTTTGTTTCCTGCAAGATATTGTACATCTGTTTATTTGCATGACACAACTTGGAAAGAACTTTTTAAAAAATCACTTCCTTCTAGCAAAAAAAGTGAATGGAATAGATCCTGGAGGAGGAGGTGGTGGCCAGCTGACTCCATTGTTTGAGACATACTCTGACTGGGATAGAGAGATCAAGAGAACAGGAGCATCAGAATGGCGTGTATGTTCAGTGAATGAAGGCTACATGATATCTACCTGGTAAGTTTGCTTTTCTTTTATAGCCAGGAAACCACACTGGGATTGAGAGGCAGAGTTGGCCTCAGGGCACAATTCCATTCCCTAGCAATGAGCCTCTTCTCAGTGATCTTTTGCAACCGGATTTTGATGCAGTTTGTGAAAACAACACTGCCATGGCTGCTGTTATGAATTGCATTGGTACATAGCTAACCACTCTGTCTGTGAGCCACTGGCTGGTAAAACTCTGGTGCTTTTGAAAGAGGAAATAGTTTTTTTCAGATTGCAATTGAAATAATGCAGTTTAGTAAAGAATAAGCTAGCTCTGCATTGTCATTAGAGATAATAATGACCAGATTAATCTTAAGATTTCTATGGTTGATTTCTAAACAAAAGTAAAACATTGTCATTTCAACTCTTGGCTTTAACATTCTAATCAATGCTGCATATAAAAAGACTTGACTTGTATGACATTTCCAAAGTAACTATTGTGAGTGTATTTTGTCTTGGCTCCAAGTCTTCCAGAATACTTTGTTGTGCCATCATCTTTGGCGGATCAAGATCTCAAGCAGTACTCCTACTCCTTCACTGGAAGACGGATGCCAGTAAGTGTGAAGCTGACATTGCTGCTTAATTGGTAGTGTTGCATCCCTGCTAGAGTGCAGCCCACTCCGCTAGACAACTATGCAAGGGATCTGCAACTATTGAGTTCCAAAGCCTTCGGGGTCAGAAAGGAAAGGTTCAAGGAAAGTGTAAGGGCAGCCCCGGTGAATCAGATTGAGGACTCACTGGGCAGCCAGACTCGCTGGAAGCCTAGAGCCCATGACACAAGGCCATTACCCTTCCTTGCTATTGCGCCCTAGCAACATTCAGAAGTACACTGCCTCTGAATTTGGAGATTTCATAAAGCCATCATATCTAACAGCCGTGGAAAGTCGGAGTCAAGGAATAAATTTCAACTGTCATCACCACATCTTTTGGCAATGAATTTCATAAATTATTTCTTGGACTAAGAAATCTTTCAGTCTGTCTCAAATCATCTTCCTATCAATTTCATTGGGTGATCCTGAATTCTAGTATTATGGGAGATGGAGGGAAAAATCCCCCTTTCCACCCAAATGAAGTGTAGGGAGGGGAGGTGGCAGATGAGAATATCATAGCAGTAAAAGAGCTAATGGAGTGTGATTGTGCTCATGTCCTGCTTGCAGGTTAACCATAGGCATCTAGCTGGTCGCTGAGAACAGAATGCTGGATTTGATGGACTCCTGTTCTTAAGATATTGTGCAGGGCAAGAAGGGAATAGAGTTCTGTAGGGTTGTAGGGTGGGTGGTAGTAGCCATAGGGTAGGAGGGACACCCCTAGAAACTATTCCATATATTTTAGCCTTGTGAAGGCCACACTTCACAATGTATTTCTGGCATTTGCAAAAAGCATGCTTTTTGGGTGGCACTGTGGGTTAAACCACAGAGCCTAGGACTTGCCGATCAGAAGGTCGGCGGTTCAAATCCCCGCAACAGGGTGAGCTCCCGTTGCTCAGTCCCTGCTCCTGCCAACCTAGCAGTTCGAAAGCATGTCGAAACACAAGTAGATAAATAGGTACCGCTCCGGCAGGAAGGTAAATGGCATTTCCGTGCGCTGCTCTGGTTCGCCCGAAGCAGCTTAGTCATGCTGGCCACATGACCCGGAAGCTGCACGCTGGCTCCCTTGGCCAATAAAGCGAGATGAGCGCCGCAGCCCCAGAGTTGGCCACAACTGGACCTAATGGTCAGGGCTCCCTTTACATTTAGTACCCGGTTGTATTTTTCCCTGGCTCCTGAATGCTATCTTTTAAGATATTGTTAATACCACGCTAATTTTATTGTGAACCACCTTTAGGTTTTTTAAAATGAAAGATGGTATAGAAATGCTTTAAATTAAATGCTGAAGATCATTTTGCTTTCTGGAACTTCAGCAGCTACAACCAGCAGCCTGTGACCTTTCCTTCATGAACACAAAGATAGTGAGCTTCTTATGGTCGTTTAGAGGCGCTGTAGGCTTCTTGAATATAGTCCTTTTCATGACTTGTACCTTGCCTTGTATCCACAATATAAAGGATTCACTTTCTTCTAGATGTGGTGCTGGAATCACTCCAATGGAAGCGCACTTGTGAGAATGGCCAGCATTAAAGACCAGTTGCAACAGCGAAAAATAGACCAACGGTAAAGATGGTAGTATTGTTTGCTTAGTGGGCAAAATCAGATTCCCTTTGACCCTGAGTTTGGAGATTTTTGGAAAATGTGTGTGTTCTTAATGTAGCATAGAAGCGAGTAGGAAATATGTTAAGGTGCAAGTGAAGGGTAAGATGCCTAATCTTTATGAGAAGTATCTGTGGTGCAGAACCGACTTCCTTTCACCTAACAGTAGGACCTTTGGCAAATGTTGCCTGTGACCCTTAAAAACTCGCCTTTCTGCAGAGAACTTAGTGATCAAATTCTGCACCATGTGCCACATCTACTATCTCATATTCTGTTGATAGAGGAGATGAATATCCCTGAGTGTTGAGTTAGATAAGCTAGTTGCTCTAAAGCATTGTTAACTTAGTCCCACTTGAGGGTCGTGATCAGATTCTCTGTTGGATGTTGAAGGCTATGTGGAGATGGGGGGGTGCTAGTATGAAGGTATGTAGTTGTGCTTTCTGGCCCCCATAGGTAAGGGCATCATCGTGCCAGTTGTTCCCTGGTTACAGGGTTCTTTCATATCTCATACCCCCACAAAATAGGAAAGCAGCAGCTTGCCATTGCAAAAATCACTTGCAACCATGCCCAGTCAGCTGGTGAAAATGCTTGTTATCAGATTTTAGGCCAGAGGATCAGCAGGGGAAGGAAATACTCTTAGGACACAAACTTTCCCTTCATGACCAACTTTGCTTCAGTACTTTTTTTATGCTAGGATTTGCAATGCTGTCACTAGAAGCCATCCACAAAGAAGTGATGTTTACAAATCTGATTTGGACAAGAGTCTGCCAAATATCCAAGAAATCCAGGCTGCCTTTCTCAAACTCAAGCAATTGTGTGTCAATGGTATGTTCTTGGCTGCTGTTTTCTGTAAAAAGTGTGCAGTTGGGTATCTCAGGACAGGAATTCCAACCTTTCAGGGTCTGTGAGCACATCTAAAATTTTACGAATTGCTTGTAGGTGCAGCCAGAATAGCTGCCATGTGGGGGTGGTGGTGACTGGTTTCAAAATGTTCAGAGTGCCTTCTCTATGTCTCCATAAAGTTGAAAGTGTAAGGGAAAAGATGCAGGCAGGAAGATGCCTGTCAAGTGGAGCTCACCCTCCACCAAGGACCCAGTTGCCCGAAGGTCCTTGGCAGCGACACATCCCTCCTTGTCCCCTGCATTTAACCAAGGAGCTCTGTGGCTCCCATCATCTTGAGGAGGTGCACATTTTAATACCCATCCACCCAAAATGCATGACCCGATGTTGGGCTGCATCCTGGAAATAGGAGCCAATGCTCCTAGGGTGAAGGACTTGTGCTGCCGTCCACTTGGATGAGGATATCCAGGAGAATAGAGAGCCTTGCAGGCCCTGCATTGAGAACACTAGCACTAACTTTTTCAGAAGAAGCAATGGGTAGGATGTGTTTCTAAATACATATGGTACAATGTATGTGTCTGAATTCACATGCATGTCCCTCACTAACATGTATTCATTCACACACTATCCAGCTGTTTAGGATCTCTTTCTAGAGTTATAAGATGTTTGTTATGATTGTGTGTTTACCCTTAACACACAAGAAAAGCCCATAAGCAGTTCTCACACAAACGGAATAAAGATTGGTCTATAACATGAAATGAAAGTGACAGAATATATTAATGCTGCTTCAGACAGCAAAATTACAATTAAAGCAGGGTTGAACTTTTACCTAGATGAGCAATTCTTATAATTCCAATATTTCTGTTGTCTCTTCCTAGAGTTTCCAGTCTATTTCCCATTTTGTTTATTCTGCTTGATTGAAAGTTTAAAAAATATAATCCTAGTGAGTGATGACTAAACTGGTTATCCTTGATTGTTTCCTGTTAAAGTTATTTTACTATTATCTGTGTGGAAACCATTCTTTTACAGGTGCTGGTAACTAGATTACATGTGCTGATCTTTACGAGTTCAGAATGTCTCGTCAATGCCTTCTAGAACATGTTTGAGATAGACTAGTACCAAGGTCAAGAAAAGTTCATAATGAGGACCCCCCCTTGCATATTAAGCTATGCCTACTTTACTCGTACCATGATCTACAATAATAAACCACAGAAAAAGTTCAGATTGTCACACACCTATTTACACATTCTCCTTGTTGTTGTTTAGTCGTGTCTGACTCTTCATGACCCCATGGACCAGAGCACACCAGGCACTCCTGTCTTCCACTGCCTCCTGCAGTTTGGTCAAACTCATTTTAGTCGCTTCGAGAACGCTGTCCATCCATCTCGTCCTCTGTCGTCCTCTTCTCTTTGCGCCCTCCATCTTTCCCAACATCAGGGTCTTTTCCAGGGAGTCTTCTCTTCTAATGGGGTGGCCAAAGTATAGGAGCCTCAGCTTCCTAGGGACCTTTAATTCTGAAGACCTGGAGAATACTGTCTGTGCCTAAAAGGCTGTTCATACATTTCTGGAGTAGAATAGGGACTTTAGGCTGGTTTGAAAACCCTAATTAGCAGGGTGATAATTAATGGCAGAGTTAACAAACTGTGGATAAATGGTGGGAGAGGTTGTGCTGTACCTTTGAGGGGAACTAGCCCATCCCTGATGCCTTAACCATAGTTAAGAGACATGTGGCATCTCTCCCTACTGTACTAGTCCTGTGGCCCAGCTAGCCTAGTAACCTGTTCTCACAGGAGCTACAAGCAGGACCTGAGCAGAACAGTGCACTGCGCTCCTTTGATTCTCAGCAACTGGTTTCCGGAAGTATACTAGTTTGTCCCCAATGAATGGTTCCCTTCTAAGGGGAGTATTTCCCTCTTCAAGAGTGCCACTCTCCATGCCTAAGACGCTCATGCTCCCTGACAGTAGAGGAGCTATCGTCGTGAAGTAGGATGCAACTATAACAACCCTAACAGGATGTTTGCCTCCCTTAGCTTTTTTAAGCCTACCACCGTGGCCTCAATGGAATGAACTTGTTCCTGCACAGCCAGGCACTCATTGCACCTCAGACACACCCACGGTTTCTCTCCGACAGGGAGAGTCCTACATGTGACACAGTGCAAAACACTAGAAAGCCTCCACACCCTCCTGGCACTCAACCCATGTAATTGTTTTTGTCATTTAAGATACTGTATTGAGAATATGGCTTTTATTAGATCATAGAAAGAAGGGGCAGATCATTGCATCCTGGCCTGCTTGCCCTCCAGGGAATGCACATATCTCCTTAACACACCTTGACGTTTTGTCATCATGGGATTGCATTGGGAGTGAACAGGAGGTGTTGATTAAGTGAGGAATGGAAAATGGGCAATTGGCTTGAGTCTGCTGGGAGTTGACTCCTCTAAAGACAGTAATATCACTATACGACCGTCATCTTTCAAATATGGGGAGCATGATTTCTTTTCTCTTCTGGTCACAGAACCTTTTGAAGAAACGGAGGAGAAATGGTTGTCTTCACTGGATAATTCACACTGGCTAGAGTATGTGAGGTATGTGCAGAAGCTGCAATTAAAAATCTCTGTTGACAGATTTATTTGCATCCCAGATCAGAGGTCGGCAACCTTATCCGAGGATGGGCCGGTCGACGCTCCGTCCGTCAGAGGAGGGTGTGTGCGCACACGTGCTCTTCCGGGTCGGAGGAGCGCCAATGCGCCCATGCTATTTCCGGTGCTCCTCCGACCTGGAAGTGGGCCAGAAATAGCATATGCGCATGGGCGCTTCTCCGTCCCACATGTGTGCGTACACACTATTTCCAGCGCACCTCCGGGTCGGAGGAGCGCCCGTGTGCATGCGCACAGGCGCCATCAACCCGGAAGTCGGTCGCCGCACCAGTAAGAGCGGGGGGCGCAGGGGTTGCCATGGGCCGGTTAGACAAGCCTCGTGGGCCACTACTGGCCCATTGGCCTTATGTTGCTGACCCCTGTCCTAGATGTACAGAAGATAAAATATTGACAAGCACTGTGTCACTTTGAAGTGAGAGACTCAATGAGATTCTCTACACAGTTTGTAAAAAATGTTGTTCTTGGACATATATGATTCTGGGAAACTAAATTTCACTAGAGATTTAAAGTGAGTTTGCCTCTGCAAATATCTTGCAGTGCACTGCTTATTCCAAAATAAAGGTAATAGTGGACTTGCTTGAGTATTGAATAGTTCTAAATAATTTAAATAAATTAATATAGGCTTTTTTTGTCTTGGTCTAGACTTTTCCTGAAACATTCCGCAGAGCTTGTATACATGTTGGACTGTAAGCATGTTTCGGTAGTTTTACATGGTAAGCTGCTCAAGTGTTTTTAAGCATGTTGATGCTGCTGCAGACATTATACCAGTATATTTAGGAATAATTGTAGTAGCTGTTATCCACTACTCAAAGTGTGGACACCATTATTAAATTTATCCTTTCCACTGTGTTTATCTCTGACCTCTTTTTTAAATTATGATTAAATTTGTATACTGCCCTTCATCCATATATCTCAGGGCGGTTCACAGTATAAAAATACAAGATTAAAAAACACAAAATACTTAATAAAAATATGAACAAAACCAAACCAATAACCTCCACCCCCTCCTCTTCCCTCCTCCTAGCCAGTTCCCTTCCTGGTGCTTGTCTGGTGTGCCTTGGCCTCGTGGCTTCATGACCTGGGCAGTGCAATAGGTGGGTTGTGCCTGCCAGGCAGCTGTGCAGGCGGACTCCCATTCCCCTCACAAGGAGGCCTTTTCTGCCATATTGTCCGCAATAGTCTTAAAAAGCTCCCAGAACCCAGTAGCAGGTTAGAATAGGAGGCTTTGCCTTTATGATTTTTGGAAACTTTACTGTTCAGAGATGGTGTTAAAAAGGTAACCCATCTTGAGTATGAAGAGGTGCTGGTAATATAGGCAGCCCATTACTGACCTCCTCTTCTACAAAAACAAACACTGTGCTGATTAACAACTAAATAAACACAGTTCTGAGCAAGCAGGTGTGTTACCATTTTATTGTAACGTTCTAAAACTGATGCTTATAGGATTGATAATATTTTGTAAGTGGCTTTGAGGTCCGTTTGAAAAGCATTATAAAAACAAAGCACATGACCCTGTGCTATTTGTATTGTTGTTAACATCTTTTCCCCCACTCACTTCATATTTCTTTTTTAATATCACTGTTACAAATGTCAACTACAGAGGAAGAAGGGCGCGACCTGAGCTGCTGTGTGGCTTCGCTCATTCAAGTGATGCTGGATCCCTATTTCCGGACCATTGCTGGTTTCCAGAGCCTGATTCAGAAGGAGTGGGTCATGGCAGGGTACCCATTTCTAGATAGGTGTAATCACCTGAAGAAATCTGACAAAGAGGTACTTAAGCTTAATAACGTGTGGTGCTGTGGTCTAAACCACTGAGCCTTGAGCTTGCTGATCAAAAGGTCAGCAGTTCGAATCCCCGCGACGGGGTTAGCTCCTGTTGTTTGGTCCCTGCTCCTGCCAACCTAGTAGTTTGAAAGCACGTCAAAGTGCAAGTAGATAAATAGGTACCACTCCAGCAGGAAGGTAAATGGCGTTTCCGTGCGCTGCTCTGGTTCGCCAGAAGCGGCTTAGTCATGCTGGCCACATGACCCGGAAGCTGTACGCCGGCTCCCTCGGCCAGTAAAGCAAGATGAGTGCCGCAACCCCAGAGTCGTCCGCAACTCAACTTAGCTGTCAGGGGTCTTTTACCTTTACCTTTTTTATACATTTGAAATGGACTATTCCAAGGAAATAACAGGATTTGGGGAAATCTCTGAGGGCAGGAGGCCAGAAGAGTGATGGATTGGGAAATGCACAGAGAGATGAGAAGATGCAGTTTTCTTTCAGGGCTGTAATTATTTGAGAACTGGTTTTAAGTTTGGGAGATGCTGGAATGTGTTGAAGGGAATTATTTGAATTGTCAAGATTTGGACTGTGCCTTCAGGTCAGGAATACAGTTGAAACCCCAATTACCTTGGGCAGCTCTGGCTGGCAAAAAAAGCAGGGAGGCCTGGCCTCCTTTTGGGATGCATAGCACCATGTTAAGAGCATTGTGCTTAATGAAACAAATCCCCCCCCCCTTTTAAAGATTTTTTAAAATTTATAGTCAGTAGTACAGAACCTTCCCTCCAGTGAGTATGTTGGAAATATATTTAGAAACCCCACTGAGGGGCCAACAACATTTTCTCCCAGTTTTATTCAAGTGAACATTATTATTATTATTATTATTATTATTATTATTATTATTATTATTATTATTATTATTATTATCATTATTTATTGTATTGGCATACCACCATCTGAATATCACAGGGCAGTTCACAACATAAAACTATAACAGAAAAGGCCCCATTCTTGTGCTGCCACCCTCCAGACCTCTCGTGAATGAGGCACACAAAGAAGGGCCTCAAAAGATGGTTGCAGGGTCTAGGTCAGCTTCTTTGGGAAGAGACTGTCCTTGAGGCATTGCTCTCCTGAGCTGTTTAAGGCTTTATAGATCAAAACCAGCACTTAGAATTGGGCCCGGAAACTAACTGGCAGCCAGTGCAGTTGGGCCAAGATCGGTGTAATACGCTGAAACAGTCTTGTCCCAGTGAGCAGCCTGGCTGCTGAATTCTGCACCAGCAGCCTGGTCACTGACTTCTGAACCACCTGAAGTTTCTGGACCATCTTTAGAGGCAGCCCAATATATAATAACGCATTGCAGTAATTTAACCTAGAGATAGGGAATCAATCATTTGAAGTCCATAATGTGACATCGGATTCATAATTTTTGACCTGGCAATATTGTGACTCGTATGTGTGCACATGCAAAAATCATGATGCAGGAAAAACCATGAAGCCAGCCAATGCCTCTACATAGCTCCATCCTTATTTCAGACATTGTGATATATCAGTGTGTTGTGATCTTTAGCTGGTGATATATCATGGTGTTGAAAACCAGATATCACCCAGCCCTAGTTACCAGAGTATAGATGAAAGAAGTTAGGCTATCCTTGTCTAGATATGAGTTGCACCTGGGCCACCAGCCAAAGGCCTTATGGAAAGCACTCCACACCACTGAGGCCACCTGAACCTCAAGCGACAGCAAAAGATCCAGAAGGCCCCCAAGCTACATACTTATTCCTTCAGAGGCAGTGTAACCCCATCAAGAGCAGGCAATCTCTCGGCCATCCAGTCTAGGAAATCTCCCACTAACAGTCTCCAAGTCTTACCTGGATTGAGCTTCAGTTTTTTGGTTCTCATCCAGTCCATTACCAAGGCAAGACAATGGTCCAGCATGCATGCACACTGACAGATGTAAAAGAGACGTAGAGTTGTGTGCCATCAGCATATTGCTGCCAATGTACTCTTGATGACCCCACTCAGCAGTTTCATGTAGATGTTAAACAGCATCAACCCTGAGAAACTCCACATTGAAGGCTCCACATTGAAGCCAAAGAGCATTCCCCTCTGGAAATGACATCCAAGTAGGATCAGAACCACCACAAGGCGGTGCCACCCACCCCAAACTTGGCAGCCACTCTAGAAGGATACTGTGGTTGATGGTATCAAAAGCCTTGAACAAGCATTGCTAATTTGAGGTTTGATTTACACAATCAGAATCAGAAATTATTGCCTTCAGGTTGATACTATAGGGTTTTATCCTAGATGGCCCCTGTCGACACAAGCAAAGAATTTCAGGGTGTTCTCATATTTCTGACTGTCCTGAGTCTTATGGTTTCTCTGTGGGACTACAAATTCCACCCTGTGACTATTGACATGCTCATTGGTGTCTTATCTTACCAAAAGTTTTCAGCTGTTTCATGAAATTTTAAACAAATCTGTTTCAGAAGTGGCTGTGCACAGTAATAGATTGTACAAGCAAGCCCTATGAAGAATCAGAAGTCCTGAAGTTTACAGAATCGTGTGGGATTAGAACTAGACATTTTGTTCTAATGGAATTGGTAGCTAGGTATAAGCTTTGTTGCAGCTAATCTTAGAGCCATGCAAGACAGAGAATTACAAAATAGAGCCTAAAAGCCCAGTGTTTGCTGAAACAGTGGTTTAGCAGAAATTAAAAAATGCAGCTAGTTAAAATCAGGGGAAGAGTGATTTGGGACCCTAGTACATTGGTGCTTTGAAATAAAATTCTCTCCTCCCAAGCTGTGAGAAATCTGACATCACTCCTAGCATAGGCTTCAACAAGCACTATTTTCACAATTAAAAATAAAATAAAAAATTCTGTAACCATGACAGACAGAATCTTAATTTAAGGAAACATTTATGTCCTCTAAAAAAATCTGAATGAAGAGCTGTCTGCCAGGCAGAAAACTACATTTCATGGTTCACTATAGTTCAAACAGCTAAGTTACAGACTACTGGCTCTAGTCAGAGGTACTTGAATGTAAAGTAGGCATTTCCATATATGTTACTCCAGTTTGTACACTTGCTTTGTAGTGCATTATATTTATGTAATAATAATCTCAGCATTGATTTAATGGTGACTGCAGTAAATGTAGGGCTTGAGCAAACTTGCATAAGTCTTCTGCGTGTAACATCTTCCTATCATTTCTCTCCCACTCCAGTCTCCCTTATTTTTGATGTTCCTGGACTGTGTCTGGCAACTGCTTGAGCAATACCCATCAGCCTTTGAATTTTCTGAAGCTTACTTGACGATATTGTACGACAGCACGCGGATCTCGCTGTTTGGTACCTTCCTCTTCAACTCTCCACATCAGAGAGTGAAGCAAAGCACGGTGGGTGCTAAACATTGTCTGACCTCAAGTAGAAGCTACAACACATGGTTAGGAAGCTGGAAAACCACCTCCAGTAGTCAAGGTGGAAGCCTCTTAACTGTTGTGCCAACAAGGGATTGTGGCTCACAGCTATGAGATGGAAGAGCAGTTGGCACATTAAGGACCAAAAAATAGACTCTGCTGATTTCTTATTTGTATATTGAGTTTTAATTAACAGTAGTGGTATTTGTCATCAACATTGCTAACGCCACATGCGAGGAACAAGTTGCACTTTGGTCCTGTGGTATTCTTGCCCTAAATTGTTAACCATCAACTTGAGAGAAACCTTCAGCAAAACCATCTGGGAGAAAGCCATTGTGATCAATAGATTTCAATATAGGTAGAAAGTTTGGGTTTTATTTTGCCTTTGTTCCTTACCATTTTTCTAGAATTCTTCGAGCACAAATGCAAAAATACCTTTTTAAAAAGTTAGGATTCTTATGGGATAGGTTGAGACACAGCCACATTTGTATACTGGGGAACAGTGGAACATATTTTGTCTGAATAGTTCTGGGGTCTCCAATGCAGAGGCCTGCAAGGCACTTCCTCCCTAATGCTGTGCATGATTTCTGTACTTTTCCTTTTATTCTCGACACACAACACAGTGGGGGGGGGGGTATGCAGCTATAGCTGTGCCATTGGAGCTGGGGGAGGAGAAGCACGGGACAGGCTTTGTCACCTTGCAGTTCCCCTCTGTAACAGACAGGGAAAGGGAAAGTAGCATTCCTCAGGGAGAAGGCTTATTTGACAATATATTGGTCTGGCTCTAGAGGAAGCCAAAAGGGGCTTGTTAGGTTGCCTGCTGTTGATTTCAAGGAGGTCATTCAGTTGAACTTAATACCGTAAATTAGAAAGAGCATAAGAGACTGTTTCAAAGTTGAAGAATTTCATTAACCTACTTCAAGAAGGCTTTAGCAATTGGAAGAATTGTGCTTAAATTCTGCCAAAACTCTTTTAAGGCATCACCCAGTAACGTGGCTTTCTTCTCTCTCCTCAGATGTCCATAGATGCCACAATGTTTGGCCTCATTCATTTTAATAATGTAATATAAATATAACAAAATCTCTAAGCAGTTCACAGAAGCTACAATAATAAATTCACAATGAAAAGAATCAGTTCATATCAAAATCCAATAAATCATTAAGCAAAGCATCACAAAAAAAATCCTTTGTGTTCCATTACCATAAAAAGAGGGGGGAATGCAGGATCTTTTCTGCAAAGAAAGAGTTTCATATTTATTGGTGAAGTGGGGTTGTATGTGTATATATGTGAACTTATCCGAATTTTCTTTCTTTCAGGAATTTGCCATAAGCAAAAACATCCAGCTAGGTGATGAGAAAGGCCTCAGATTTCCTTCTGTTTGGGATTGGTCTCTTCAACACACTGTGAGGGATCGTATGCTCTTCCACAACCCCTTGTACATTGGGAAGAGTGCACCGTGTGTGCACAATGGGGCTGTGAAATACTTTAAGCGATCAAAGGTAAGAATGGACCAGTGAGTCAGTCCAGCTATGCCAGTGGTGCTGCAGTTTAGCTGCTGCAAAGATGGTACCTCATTGCTGTTGGAACGGGATCCATTTTCAGTGCACTGGGCCAGTGCCCTTGTGCAGCCCAGCAGTATCCTGCTGGAGAAAATCAAAGAACTGAAACAGGGGCAACACATCTAGTCCCAACTCACTGGCCAATGCAGGAAATCCAGAATGAGAGCATTCCCAGCACTGGGCTGCCCAATCGCCGCTTGAAAATCTCCAGTAAGGGAGATCCCATCTATGTAACTGGCTCAAGAAGCTTCTCCCAATGTTCAACTCAAATCCTGTCCTGAAACAAGTCCATTAGATCTTGCCTTGCCCTCTGGGACAAGTGAGAACAAACAAGTCTTTGTCCTCTCGCAGGATCTTCAGGTAATGAAGTGGTGATACTTGCATTTATTTCATACTACATTGTTCATGAGAACTCTGCTTCAACTTTCCAGGTAAAGCAGTTTTCTAGCAGGTGATTCCCCACCCTCAACATGGTTAGTGGTTTTGACCTTATCTACCAAGGAAAGCAGTGTATGCTTGGTTGCCTCCAATCACCACATGATTCAGAGATAGTGAATGAGGGAATCTGAGGGCTGCCTACCTACTGACAATGTCTGCTAGGAGAATATAGTTAGAGGAGGGAGAAGGAAACTGATGGATGGATTCCCCAAATCATTCAGTCCCAATTGGTGGGATGTCGTAATACATACAGAGCCCATGAGCTGGGCCGGTGGGAGTTTCGTTGCAGTGTTTCAGTCAGTGCTTTTCTTCTGTTTTTAAGGGCAGGTACTGAGTACCCCCAGGAAAAAAGCACTGGTTTCAGTGATTTTTCAGAGCAGTCTTGCCTCTTATGCAGTAGTCCACCAGCCAGAGCTCACACAAAAGCCCATGTCGTAGGTGAATGAGCTTGCCGGGGGGGGGGTCTCCCTGCCTCCTCTGCACCCAGCATAGAAACAAAGCAAGCTGCTGGAAAAGAGAGCCCTAGTCGTCCACATCCAGTAGAGAAGTTACTTTTAGGGCCCTATTTTCAAGGTTTCTTTGTGTGAGTACTGCATTTCTTGCAAAGTTATTTCTCAGAACTGTTTCTTAGGTCACGGGATAATAGAAAAATAAGGGAGATAATAGTATTGGACCAGTTACTTTTTCAAGTTCACACATACCTTCTGCTGACATAATAAAAGGGTAGCTAGTTTTTACCTTACATGTGTGTGTTTTTAATAATGGAACCATTTTTTTAGCAAGCAGACAGATTAGACACAGCACTTCAAACACTGACCTGCATGAAATCCCATATTAGTGTGGTTATCTTTTTAGAACCCTCTACTAGAAAAAAAAAAATAGTGGAAGTGACTAAAATACTTGCATAGATAATCAGGTTTGCTCTCCATATAACCAGGAATTATCCACTATTTCATCCTACCTAATGAAGGACTTACTGCTGGTGAAGGATTGCATATGCTCTTGCTAATGGAAAGTTTCACATTTCCACATGCAGCTTTGTCTCATTACCTTTTTGGCCCCAGAAAGCACTTCATTATTATATGGCATCTGTTATTGCAAATTGTGCTGATTTTTCCAAATAAGATTTGACAAATTCATGGAAGAATAGAAGTCCATCATTTTGGGCTATATTAATAGTATCTAGAAGTAATTATTCCAGGGATGGGGGTGGGGTCTACTTAACTGTAACTGGAGCTCCGTGGAGATCAAGTTGAACCTGATGGGAAACTGAAGGTATTTTACTAACTTTTCCCTTCCCAGAAGAACTACAGTTCAACACTCAGGGGCCTCCCGCCCTCCCTGAAGAACGGTATTATCAGCGAGCAAGGCTTTCTTCCAAGAAGAAATTCCCTAATACTAAAACTGAAACCAGACTTTCTTCACCATACGGATACCACCACCAATGGCATGGAGCAATATTTCAGAGAGTGGTTTTCTAAGCCAGTCGACCTGCATGGTGTAATCCTGCCCCATCTCTCTGGAACACAAATCAAACTCTGGAAACTCTGCTACTTCCGCTGGATCCCTGAGGCCCAGATCAACAGTGGGGGCTTCATTACTGCCTTCCATAAAATCTCTTTATTAGCAGATGAAGTAGATGTTCTGAACCGGTGTCTGAGGCAACACAGCGGAACCCCACCTTTGCTCACTAACACTTCTGAACTCGATCAAAGCCGGATGTACTTTAGAGCAAATGGGCTCAATGATTCTTCCACAACCCCAGACTTCCTTTCTTCCTCTTTCCCATTTTCTCCTGTAGGGAATCTCTGCCGACGGAGTATTTTGGGAACACCGCTGAGCAAATTCTTAAGTGGTGCCAAAATCTGGTTGTCCACAGAGACACTTGCCAATGAAGACTGATGTCTTTAGAGACATAGAAGGGAGACAAGGAGAAGAGACTGACACATCCTTTTTTGCAGCACACTGCTAACCACAGCACCAGAAACTGTAATAGCTTTATATACTAAGGTTACTTATGTTTTGCACAAAGTATTTAAAAGCAGCTGTGTCATGCTTTCAGATCGCACAATTTTTATTTTTATTTGGGTTTTGTTTCATTTTTCTTCAGCAGTCCAATAACAGGCACATACCATTTGAGGTTAGTCTCCCCACAAACACACCACAATCTAAGGTCTGACTGTGTTTTGTTTGTGTCCCGAAGCTACTATTCCCTGCTGCTGATTTGAAGCACATCTCTTGTCAGCTTGGATGAATTAAGAGATGAAGACAGACATTAGAGTCAAAACAGTTGCTGCATCAAATTTGATCGCTACAATTGGTTCAAATATAAGAGCCACAAATTTTGTCAGTCATGTTTCAAATTCATGGCATGATTCAGCTGAGGGTAGGGACTTTTAAATCCTATTTATTTCAATGGTACTTTATAAAAGCACCTTTCCCGTTGAAATAAATTAAAGTGTTCATCTTGATCAGGTTGGCTATGGGAATGGTGGAGAGATCTAGTTTAGTCCATGAGCATTTTTCCTCTTTTCATTTAGTATCTGAAACTGCCTTTTAGTTTACAAAATCTGCCTATAGGACAACGTGTGCTGACCTCACTACCCCAGTCCCTCAACTGGGGTTTGCTTTAACTTATGGTTAAGGCGTACACTGGCGGCCGTGTTAGCTTGGCCTAAAGGATTCCCCCTTCACCTAGGATCAGCAGCTGTGCTTTCAAAGTAGGTGTCAGTTCCATCCGCTAGGATGAAAGGAGTCCTTGGTAGCACTAGCCATAGTTAAAGTGGAGAGGAGAATTAGCTGCCAATCTCATTACCATAGTTTGGTGTCATTACAGCTGAACAAACCTCAGAATAATGTCAGTCGATTATAACCTTAAAAGTGCCTTTTCCTGCTTTTGAAGTAAGATTTCTCTCTCTCCATCATGGAATTCAATTACTCTAATGTGGTAAGCTAATAGGCTACACATTAGTAGTATCCATTTCCAGAATCTCATTCATACCACAATTTATGGACGTTTCCAAAAGCATCTTATTCTTTGACTTTGTGATCTGGAATAGAAAACTTAATGAGAGTACCAGTGAAGTATATATTTAACTCAATGGGTACAGAATATTAGGTGGAAGATCTTAGGCCCAAATTAAGATTGCTGTAAAATGTCTTTCAAAGAAGATGCCTGTACTTGTATTGAAATTTTTATTTTAAGGTCAAGTTTGGTGCTCAGTGGATGCTGATTTTTTTTAATGGCCAAAACAAAATGGCATGCGGAATGTGTGGGATAGTGGTGTATGAAAGAATTAACTAGAAAACCTTGATATATTAAGAGTTTTTTGGGCTTTATTCCCATGCCAGTAACATCCCAGTTTACTTACCGAGTACCATACTGTTGCTTCATTTCACACGTGGTCATGAAGGTGGACTAAGATTCACATTCAAAAGTGGTCAGCTAGTTTATGCAGTGTCTTCAGTGGCATGTGCCAACATCCAGAATGTGACTTGTTTTTGTGCAAAATCAGCTCTACAGTAGAGCATCATGCCCCCTTTCCCCAGCTACCCCTTCCAGGTCTCTTAGCTTTTGCACATTCTGCCCCTGATCCAAAGCATGCATGTAAAAGCCAAGTGAAAAACTGCCCTTCTGCTGCTCAATTGTCTGGCAGGGTTTAGGGTTTGTTTAAAGCCAGGCTGCCTCACTCGCTGCAGATCAGAAGGCTTCTATGTTTACAGGAGCTGTGTGTGTGTGAGAGAGAGAGACAGCAAAAGACTTGGATCAGACTGGGATGTTGGTTGGGCATGCAGTGCCATCTTCAGCATGCCCAGCCCATTGAGCACCAGTTGCATTGGGTGTCTGTAAAATACTGTACACACCCCCCCCTTTGCACACTTGACCAAGCTTCCACTAAGTGAAAGTCAGGTAGACTAGTTTCACTGGAAAACAGGCAAGGGCTGATCAGTATCGGCTACCTGTCCAAGGCGCTTCTCCTCACAAGTTTAGTGTCTTGTTAGAATGGACAAAGCTTTGTTCCCCTAGTGTTAAATTTCATCACATGTCCAGTTTGTATACCAGTTCTCTTTGTACCAGATCATAGACTTTATTAAGGTGACTTTATATTGATTTTTACTTAATGCCTAATAGTCTTAATTACATTTCAGATGTACCAAATTTTGCTAATTAACTGAAAGTTGGATGAATATACTTTGCAAGAATTACTGAGTAAGGTGTTTTAACGTTTGAGACATGTGTCCCTTCCTTATAGGAGTTTTTTTTAAGTGCATTTTTGTAGCCTTTCTATCCTTTTGATGTTACTGAACTTTGCCTTTAAGAATTGCTGCCTATAAACTGTCCATTCCCAGTGGATTAGAACAAATGGCTTTAAGACTAGAGAGTAAGCTAAGCCAGGTTTATACGGTTAACTCCAGGCCAACAGTGCCTGGATGGCTGCCCAGGTTCGTACTACTGTAAATGAAAGAGACTGGGAAGGAAGCCTGTTTAGCAGGAGAGCCTGAACTTTGGAGTACCGGGCCTGTGATATTTTTAACTGGGCAAAATGCTGTGAGTCCTACAATCAGAAATCAAGGAAGTAGTGGAGTGGGGCTGGTGAGCAGTGCTTTCTGATCTAGCCTTACAGTGTCTTGTAATCACATAGTTATGGTGGTGTTGTTGCCCCTCCCCCTCCTGCCCCGTCATATGACGACATATAGAGAAGTCTCTGTGGTTTGACTGAAGTGGGCTGGGAGTGGCTACCCACGTTTCTTGATGCAGCGGTACCACAGGGCAGGGTGGAAGACAGGTGACTTGCCTTCTGAGTAGCAAGCAGACATTTAAACCTTCACAAAACCCGAGGTAAATTGCAGCAAGTCCTTGATTGAGGAAATCCAGGCTCCATTGCTTATTTAAAGGGCTATGAACTGTCAGGCTTCAGCCAGCCCCCTCTGCTACATGCAATGCCTTCACTCAGTTCAAAAGGGGGCTTGTAGGTGGGCACAGTCCAAAGGGATTGTACTTTCTAAAACCAGGTACCTTTTTAGGAATTTTTTGTAAGTGTAGAAAAGAATAGATGCTTATTTTTGTATTTTTTTTCACCCTAGCAACAAGCAAAATGCAGCTGCAATTATTAAAGGATATTTTTTGTTTAAAAAAGCAGGGGGGTTGGTGTATGGAGTTCTAAATGGATTATGGTCCACGTAGAAATCAATGCCTTTTAGTTACTGCAGAGTGGAAGTTGACTGTTACGTAACTTATCATGGAAGTGCAATTATATCCCTTGTGCAGGTCGTGAACCAAAGAGACACCACTGAAAAGTGTGCGTTTCACATTGGCAGAAGGAATCCCGTTTCTAGAGTGGTTTTTTTTGTAGATTCTCTTTCAGTTTAGCTGTTAAATCTCCAAAGAAAAGGTATACATTAAAACCAAACCTGTTGTAAAATTTTATTTAATTAAAGGCTGAAGTTGTTAATCAGAAAATTGACTGCAGCAGTCGGGACCCCCTGCAACTCAGAGGGTGAAAGAGCCCCTCCCCCTTTTGAAACGGAATCTAAAGCCTTGATGCCGAAAACAATGCCTTACTTGAGTAAAGCAAAGCTGACAGGAACACATACAAAGAAAACCCCAACCTGTCAATGTTGTGAATATGAAGTAAATCAAGACATAATTAAAAACAAACAAACCTTCCAGTGTAGTCTTTGTTGGTGTGGAACTTGACTTTTTAAGAATGGTGTGCATTAATTTACATAGTACAGTTACCATCCATATGTACCTGAGTAATGGGACATATCTATGTGAGAACAAGGTTTAAATATGTTCAGTGCATTTGAAGAACATTTAAGAGGATACTCTTGTGGCCTTTTTGCAACGAATTTGTGAAGTGTCACTTTGGCTTAAACATTCCCTACGTCCACCAGCATAAAGTCCAGTAGTGTTTTTCCGGCCTTCGTAAATTGGCAGTGACCCATTTACAGTGGGGCAGAGCTGAGAGCTCCGCTCCTGTCACTTGCTTGTCTTTGTAAGAACAGGAAAAAAGACTAAGTGCCAGCAGAGAGAAGGAACAAACTTTCTTACAAAGTTGTTAAAAGTAGGAAAAAACTTGAGGACTGTTTTCAGTCACATGCTTGAGTATGGAGGGAAAACACTTGAAGTAGGGATTTAGCTGTTTCAGGTTTCTGCACTTCAGAATTCCCTTGCTGTAGTCTAGAACATAACCCTAGTTCACCAATTCTGCAGATGACCAAACTGGGAGGGGTAGCTAGTGCCGAAGAAACAGAATCAGAATTAAAAATTACCACAGCCTTAAATATTTGAGTAAGATTGAAGAACAGAGACCATACTAACAAAATTAATTTCAATTGGGACAAATGCCAGCTTCTGCATTTAGGCAGGAATAATCAGCTGCAAAAATATAAGATGGGAGACACCTGGCTTGCCAGTAGTACCTGTGAAAAGAATCTAGGGGTCTTAGTGGACCACAAGGTAAACATGAGCTAACAGTGTGATGCAGCAGCAAAAAAAGCTAATGCTATTCTAGGCTGCATCAACAGAATTATAGTGTCCAGATCAAGGCACTCTATTCTGCCTTGCTCAGACCACATCTGCAGTCCTGTGTTCAATTCTGGGCACCACAATTTAAGAAGGATGTTGAAAAGCTGGAACATGTGCAGAGGAGGGAGACCAAGATGATCAGGGGTCTGGAAACTAAGCTTTATGAGGACAGCTTGAAGGAGCTGGGTATGTTTAGCCTGGTAAAGAGGAGACAGGAGATATATAACCATCTTCAAGTATCTAAAGGGCTGCCACATGGAAGAGGGAGTTTCTCCTCTTCTGGAGTGTAGGACTCGAACCAGACATCAGGAAGAACTCTCTGGTGGTAAGAGCTGTTTGACAGTGGAATGGAGGATGTGGCCATTCCTGCTGTGAAGGTTTTTAAGCAGGTTGGATGGCTATCTGGGATGCTTTAGCCAAGATTCCTGCATTGCAGGTGGTTTGACTAGATAGCCCTTGGGTCCCTTCCAACGCTACAATTCTATGATTCTAGTTTAAAATACACAAAAGCTACATATGTTAAAACACTGCAGTGACAAAACCCTTAAAAGCCTCTCTGCTAAATAAGAGGACATTTTTTGTTTTTTAAATAAGGTTTGCAGTAGTTTAACAGTTTTTGTTTAAGATGGGATACTGTTCTTTAACAAAACTCTAAACAAGCAAAAGGTAGCATCCCCTCTAAGTCATTCTCAGATCCCTGCAATTGAGAACATTCAGCAGGGTGGCCCAACCTGTGGGCCACATGTAGCCCACAATGCCTTTTTGGTGGCCCTTGGAATTCATCCAGAAGAGCAACAGCTGTGAGGCATGAGCGAGAGTCCTGTCTTTTCAAATAACTAGATGCCTCTGCCGCAGCCCCCAGCCCTGGAGAGCCAGGCGATGGAGCAGCTCTTGCTGTTGCATAGGTGTACTAGAGACTGAATTGTTATGGCCTGTGAAGGACAACATTTCCCCTCTTCCTCCTTTCCGGCACAGCGCTGTACAACAACCAAAGTTCCATGTTTATGACTTGTACCATGGGTTACTTTGTTTGTCGCAGCATGGTGGGTGGCTTCTTGGTGGCTTTCATCCTTGAACCAAGAGCAGCTCAGGTAAGTGGAGAGGAGAGAGCAGGATGGCAAACCAGTTGGCTGTGCATGCTCACGCAGACCCTTTGGGCTGCTTCTCTGTCATAAGGCACCATGGATGAACTTTTGTTAAGGCCACATAGGCTGTAATCCCAGGCATGCTTACTCTGGAGCAAGACCCATTGGAATAAATGGGACTTACTCCCTAGTAAACAAGTACAAGTTCAATAGGTAACCTTTACAACAACGCTCTCCAAATGTTGCTGGTCTGTCATCCCTACTTATTGTCAGTCCTTGTTGAGGATGCTGGGAGGCGGGGGCAGGAGCATCTGGAGGGCAGCAGGTGGGCAGAGCAGGAGACTGCTGTCCCACAGTGTTTGGGGGGGGGGCGCTGGAGTCACAGTGGCAGCAGCAACCACTGCTGTTGGTTCTCCTGTTCCTTTCTCCCAGCTTTCCCGTAACGGTTGTGTGTTCTGCGGAGGGCAGGGAGGCAGCACATAGCCTTTTACTATAATATTTGCATTAAATTCTCCTTGATAAATGTATCAAATCCATGAATTGTGTCTTTAATTATAAATTTGCAATTAATTGCACATATTACACTTGTAATTTACAATATGGAAATTTAATTCAGTGAGTGACCTGTGGGTTCTTTGTCAAAGTACCCTTGCAGCCCACTTGGTCCGAGAGGTTGGACTGCCCTGCAAGAGTGGGACTGCAAGTCACGGCTATTTCCCCCCTCTAAGCTCAGTCTGACTTTGGCAAAGCTTAATACATAAGATTGCAGAAAAATGCAATAATAATTAAAGACTCTTTTGGAAGAGTGTCTTTGACTTGTATTTAGGAAAAGGGCAAGGAAGGGTGTTAAACATACCCAAGAGCCCATTGCTGTGGATGTCCCAGCCAACTGCAAAGGCCAGGGCTTTTGCAGGAATGGCAATGCGCAGCCCAGGCTTAAATGAACCACATGGTGTCCCGTCAGGGTCACCACTCCCACTCTGAATTGAGCTGAGCCACCACCCAGCAGTGTGGTTTCCAGAAAGAAACACAAGCCTGCTGCATTTTGTCCAAACCCGTGTAGCTGAGACATTTCTCCTGGCATGAGACAGCAGGCAGCTGCCAGGTTTAGCGGAGGTAATGCTTGATTTCTGAGGGCTGTTGGAACAAGGAGAATCGGCCAGGGCTGCTATGTGCAAGAAAGGGTGCAGAAGTTAACCGAATTCAGAGGATTCCCATGAAAATGAAAAGTCACATCCTTTCTCAGAATGACATCTGAATTTGTGTCGTCTTAGCAGCTGCATGCTAAAGGAACGAAAACTCTGAAATGTGTCCAGCTTTTGTTACTCTGGCCTTGAGCCCAGCAACCACAATAGAGTCTCAGCTCAAGCGTTTGCTTTTAGATCCGCTTGCAACCACATGGCAAACTTCCACTGCTGCACCCAGCTTCTGCAACTCGGCAAGCCATATCATCTGCTTGTGAGAAAGGCGATCATTGGGGCCTTTGACTTCCACCAGCTGAAAAGATGATTCAGAGAGAGAAGGAGAAGTTTCTCAGTAGGTTTCAAAGAACTGCTTTAAGGGAGTGGGCTGAAGCAGGACTAAGGGTTTGCATCCATTTGGTTTTTTACATCCTATACCCAGAGCCCTGCCCTCAGCCTTTCCCACTTAAATCACATACATGAAATCTGCCATGTTAAGCTCTAGGTCCCTAGGGAGAGCCAACTCTTTTTAGTTACATTTCCATCCTAAACAGAAGTTGCAAGATGCAAAGATTTGCAGCCAGTGCCAAATCAAACCAGAGCAAATGAGCGCAAGCCAGGTGGCCTGTTGGCTCCAACCAGAGGAAAGCAATGATAGCCGCTCTTAAAAACACTTTTAGCACAAGGCTGATTCTGATGTAATCTTTTGTAGACATCACTCATCAGAAAAAATGACGACATGGTTTCTTTATTTGTGGTTTGTGTAGAGAAAAGGAGATGGGATGCAGAACTCAATTACCTGACTGAATAATATCCATAATAATATACCTGACAGGTAATATCCAAGCAGTCCAACTTGGATCTGCATTTTGAATCACTGAAAAATTCAGATGCAATGGCTGCCTGATGAAGCCAGTTTCATAGCATGTGTCTTGTTCTTCCCACAAGGGGAAAATAAAAACAAGTGCGCTTTCCTAAAGGCGCACAAGTTTTGCAACCTTGGGATCTTTAAGTTTGTTTAGCAGAAAAACAACAACCAACAGGATGCAAAATCATTATTCTGAGGATTTTTATTGAAGACTTGCAGGTTCATCCAGAGAATAATGATTGATATCTAATCAACTACTAGTGCCACCCATAACAGTATGCAATGTAAGACCACAGAATCAATAAAATTCCAAAGAAACAAACCCAAGAACACTTAAAAAAAAAGCCTGCCAAGCGAATTGTGCCTGCCAAACCTCTCTGAGGGGCAAATAGTTCCACAGCATTGGGGCAACCACTGAAAAGGTTCTGCTAACGCTGCTCCCTCCACATTCAGGAGATGCCACTTGCTCCAAAGCAGCTCATGCTCAACAGTAAAAACACTCCAGCCTGGCTCCAGCCACCTTCCAACTAGCCTGAGGCAGTCGATGCTCAGAGGCCAGGCAGAACCGCTGCTTATCAGCCTCATTTCTTGATATAAACTGCTTAGATATCATTTACACTGATGACTGCAAGATTGGGGGGGGGGGTTATTTGGCTCCACCTGTTGGGCACTCTCATACATCACATCCCTGACCTGTACACTCTGCAACTTTAACAATGCAGCTGGGGTCAAACCTTAAAATGGTGATCTTCTGTTCTCCAAACGACGAGATCAGGGAGGCCGCCCCTGCAGTGACGCAGATCTCTGCTCAGCTGTCGGCAAACTCCACTCAGGAAAGGACCCCCAAAGCAACACGCCAGGTGCTACCAAAAAAAAGACCACTTTTTCTCCCTTCTTCCAAACTGCAAGGGGCTAGAAGACGGGATGGGAACCTCTGGCTCATGAGCCCCTCTGCCCCCAACTTCACTCTCCAATGATAAGGGGGTTTTTGTTGTTTTTTAAAGGTTTGGCACAATGGAAGAATTTTGAGAAACCTTACTACTGCCAAGAGGGTGCCGACGGGAAGGGTTAACCCCTCCCTGTGCACTGCAACCCCCACAAAGATCATCTCCTCCCCTGGGGAGGCTACAGGTTAACTACAGAGTAGATGAATGAGCAATGAGCAAATGGATGTGTGTATGTGAAGCAGCATATATAACGGTTGTGATCGTACACCAATGAGCACTAACTGACTTATGCAACAACCTCATTTGTTGTTGTTTTTTGTTTAATTTCATAAAATTTATTCGGGCACCGAAAAGAGTGCGGTGACGCTGCCTGCCTGATTTCTGACAGGCAGGGAACTCCTCTAAGTGCAGTTCTAACAATTCATCAACCAACTGCATTTTCATTGATGTGAACACTGATAAGACTTCCATAGATTCATATTGCCACATTATTACGCTGCTTGCCAAAATCCACTAGTACAAAACTCAGGCAGTGCCCCCCCCCAAGCCCTCCTCCTCCAGAAGGGTTTCCTGCCATGCCATGGCTGCTGGGCTTTGCTTGCTTGCTTGCTTTCTAGCCTTAAGTTCAGAGCAATTCAAAAACATTATTTTGTAACTCATATACCTCAAATGCCATTTTTTTCAGTAAACTACAGAAGAGACACAATGCCTCAAATTAAACTGAAGTATCAAGCAAGATGGACGCCTCCCCTTTTCCTGTAAGAAGGGAACCAGGGCAGCTCAAAGGGCCTTTGACACCTACCTGGGCCTGCTGGAGGGAAGAGAATCGGTCCCAGCTGATTAACGCTGCCGCTTTGCCCTCCTGAGCATTCCAGACATCCGCAATCCACTTTTCCAGGGTTTCAGGCAAAGCCTCATGCAGTAAGCGGAGCCTGGATTCAATGGCCTCCCTCCGGTTCTCATAGAAGCTGTCAGTGTAGAGATCCAGGGGGGAGGTCTGCAGGAAACGGACTGTCAGTGTGGCCCTGTCCCTCACCTACTGCTTCCCCTGCAAGAAAGAGGCTGGCGACACAAACCGTCTTAAGTTGCCAGAGTGCAGTAAAAGGCAGAGAGGCCCCAAACTACCACTTGTGAGCTTATTTGGATACTTAATACACTGTCCTCCTCCTAAGTGAAATAAGGCAATCTATAAAGTAACACAGTCCTTGAAATACACAACAACTCCGAATGATTTTCTATTAGCAGCAGCAACTAATCCGTATATCCAGCTGGGTGTCTCCTCCGCAAACACCCACAGAAAATATGCATCTTAACCAGTCACCTAAAACTATGAAGAGATGGGAGCAGACACATCTCAGTTTGGGAGAGAGGTTCACATGCAAAGAGCCCCCACCCAAAAGGCCCCCACTGCACACTTCATCCAGGTGGGTTCTTTGCCTTCTATGGGCTAAAGCGGCTGGCTGAAGAACCTCAGGATCTCCACTTCATTTCCTCGGTGACTCCGGCTCGCAACTGTGTGTCTGGGTGTCATCAAGCTGACCCCAGGCCACACTCGAATTTTGCTCTCTGGAGCCACAGAAGGAATGGCTCCTGGAATATGATTGGGAACATCTGGCAATTATTCTGGTGCAGTGATAAGGAGAAAGGAGCTCAGTTTTTGACTCAGCCATGAAACCCACCTGGACATAAAAACGTAAGATGAGGCGGTCCATCACCCCATCCCCAGGGTGGGCAGCCAGAGGCCCCTTATGGGAAGCCCCAAAGCAGCACAGGATGGCAACAGCCCACTTGTGCTGCTGCTCCCCAGCTCCGCCTCTGATCTTGGATGTAGCTAAGAGCCATCCTGGCTAGTATGTGCAGCCCCTGCTATAGCCACAGCCTTAGCCTGATCTTCCATGAATGTGAGCATTAAAGCCACCATCTAAGTGGGTGGCAGCAAATTCCACAGGTTAACTACACATTTTGAGGAGACATTCTTCGGTCCTGAATCTCCAACCTTTCAGCTTCATTAAATAAACACAAGGTCCAATGGGATAAGAGATGGGAGTAAAACTTCTCTATCAATTTCCTGCACATGATTCTTGAACCTAGACACCTGCACTCTGTCTTCCCTTTCTCAGGTTCTTTTCTCACAGGGGAACTGCTCCACCCTCTTGACCTTCGGCAGGTTCCTATCTCTGACCCCATCCTGCCTACCTCACAGGACTGTTTTGAGGATCAAACAAGATGTATGTAACTAAAGAGAGAGGGAGTGAAGGATAAAAATGATTTTTTAAATCATTATTACTTTTTTTGCAAACTGTTTTGAATATCCTTTTCAAACATCATCTACAAGAATAAAAAGCACTTTAAAAACAAGCAAACATGCCTGGTAAGGATTCCTGAAGACATCAGGGATGCCATCCATGAAGAGAATATCCCACATCAAGAGGCTGTAGAGGGTGCTGAACGTAGATCCTTCGCCATGAATCCCTGAGGAATTATCACAGCATCACAATCATGAAAGCCACTGCAGGATATTTAAGCTGCCAACTAAAAATTGCTACCTCTGACACCCAGTTTATCACTAACACAAAGCTCAAAGATGCACAGAGTACAACTCAAAATGATTTGGAAATCGGCAATGATGGGGACTTCTGGAAGGAAAGATGACTAACTAGATGTCAACTGCAGACACTCCCATTGGCAGAGATAATTATGTGGTGATTAACGATAACCAAGACATAAATCTTGGTTGTCCTGCACTCCCTTTTGAGATAGTGAGACCTGAGATTATCCTCACATGCTCTGAAGAAAGTTGTTTGTCACACTGGACACAATACGTTTTTGTGTAATCATTTTTTTATTGAAGGTTTTCGACATAAGATACTATAAAAATAGAGGGGGGGGGAGATGAGGAAAGGAAGAGAATAAAAAAAGGAAAGAAGGAAAAGAAGGAAAAAAGGAAATTACTAAGTCTTCCCACAGCCTCTCCTCACCCTGAGAGATCCTCTCTGCCCTCTATCTTCAACCCATTACCTTCCTGTGTGTATCTTTCTTGATATAAGATAAGGAACTTCAAATTGCAGAACAAAACATAAGGATAATTGGGGCTGGGGGGGAGGAAGAAGTCATAAGTAAGATATAAAAAGTTTTTTGTTTGTTTTTTTAAAGGAAAGTCTTCCAGTTCTCTGCCAATTATGTATATTATGGTTTATAACAATTATTCGAAAATGTTGGAAGTATGCACTCCAGGATAACTTTGGGCTCTATTAGTGTCCAGCTATTTCTCCATCTGCTAGGCAATGTTTCCTCAATCTTCATTCCCAGACCTCAGAATTCCCAGAATTCCAACAACTCTTGACTGCGCTAGAGGTCTTCTGGCCAACACCCACATTCCACAGTGGCTGTTCTTTCCAGTCCCTCCAAGGGTTGTGAAGAAGTTCAGGCAGAGGGGAGGGAGAGAATGAGGCATGACCTTCTGAGCATGTGAGGCTAGCTCTCATTTCAAAAGGGAGTTTTGGTAACCAAGATATATAACCCAGTTATCTTAAATTACCGCATAATTATCTCTGCTGACAGGAGTGTCAGCAATCGATGCCTAGTCCGCCATCACCTTCTCCGGAAGTCCCCAGAGACAAAACGGTTTGGGATGCGGAGGAGCATCTTAGGAGCGAGGAACCGCCATCATGCCCAGATGCAACATAATAGCCCTCAAGGTTAGCCTTCAGGGCATCAGGTCAGCAAAACCTACCTTCTTTCAACTACTTTAGAACTTGGAAGCAATTACAACTTGGGTGACCTATCTGCCAGTTAATTTTCAGGACCCAAACTGATTGCTACGTAAGAAGAGGCATTAACAAAAGGTTGCAAAACAAAGCAAAAAGTTTGCCTTATTATTGATTAAGAAACTTTACAAACAGAAAGTCGGCCATGATTTACCACTTCTTGGTGATTCTATTCTGTGAGGAAATTATCTGTTTCCTAGTATCTGGCAGGGAGCGGGGTTTGTGGAGGAGGGGAAGGAGATGCACTGAAACTGCAGAATCCACAAAACCACCTGACTATAGGGCGTTTTTAACCAGCTTCAGCTGGTGAAACAGTAGCAATGGTTCCTGGACTAGGATAACTTGACCGCAAGTTGCTCATACATCAGGTTTGATATGTGTAAAGCATGCTTAAATGAGGCTGAGGTTAGGTCCCAGTCTGGAAGCTTCATGGCGGAGTGGGAATTTGAACCCTGGTCTTCCAGGTCATAGTCCAACAGTCCAACCATTAAGCCACACTGGCTGCTTCCTGGTCACATGGCAGTGTGACAGAGCATTGGGAGGGAGGGGCAGAGTGCTGGCTGATGGCTTTCTATAGCAACGGCCAGCCATTACCTTGATCAAAGCCATGCTGCTTGTAGTGGGCTAATGCCAGCTCCTCGACAGAGCACACCACAGTGGAGGGCTCAAGGTCTTCTCCTGGGTCTTCGGCACCAACATCTTCCATGATAAACATGGACTTCCCCATTCCGGTCTGTGGGCACAGCTTTCCTTTGATGGTAACCTGCAAATCAAAACTACTGATGTTTTTACTTTGGCTGCTACAACACCATGCTTTTACCCAGTGTGCCACCATGATATATTTTCTGTGAGAGCGTGGTTTAAAGGTATGTTCAAAATAAACAAAAGGAGACTGCAGAAGGCGACTAGGGCAAGACGGAAATGGTGAAAACTTTACACAGGCCCCATGGAGAGGGTGGGGGGTCAGGAGGGAGAAGGAGCAAATTAAATCATATCACTATACACAGAGAGAGAGAGACCTTGGAGTGAAGGGTGTGTGATATACTGAGAGAGGGCCACTACATAGAAAACAGGGGGACAGGTGGGAAAGGCTGGATTTCACATCCTGATGAAAAATAATCAATTTGCACACAGGCTTATTGTCAGGGAACTGCCATCGGGGAGAGAGGTGGTGGACAGGCTCCAGGAGAATAGGAGAGAATCTGCAGCAGAAGAGGGAACCAGCAGGGGGAGTGCAGGAGTCACAGCGGAGGGGAGGCTCTGGGATGCTTCCAGTGAGAGTAGTGGAGAGGTAACGGGACCCCCGTTGGGAACTCCCACCCTTCGCCGGAAACTGTCACGCAGAGAGTCACGAAGGCGCATGTCCGTCAAACAGCTTTTATGTTGGCGTAAATTCCGTAGACGCCCACTGTCAGATTCTACCAGCGACTGACGGAGTCATGCTTTGGGGGCTCCGTTAGTGCCTCGGTTTGGATGACCAGCCAAACCCCAGAGGGATCAAGCTTTTACGCACAAGCAGCTCATTATCCCATCACAGCAATCTGACAGTCTTTGAAAGCAGCTTGTGCAAGCAGAAGGCATCATGAGCGAACCAGCCGGAACCGGAGGAGCAGGAGCTGGAGCTGGAGCAGGTCCAAGCCTGGAAGAAAGGTACAGGGCGTTGGAGGTCCAGCTGGTGCTGCAAACGGCGAGGCTCGAGGAGAGGAGGGCTCAAGATGCAGATAAGGGGAAGACCACCCCACTTGCCAGACGGGTGCCTGGATTGGTGCAGAAATTTGGGGGGGATCCCCGGAACTATCAAGCCATTAGGACAGAGATGCAATATGCTCTCAATCTACTGTTTGATGACTTCCCCAACGAGAACTCTAGAGTGGCGTACGTGATTGGCCATCTAGAGGGAGGGGCGAAGGACTGGGTTCGGCCCCTGATGGCAGCCAATAATGAAATCTTAAAGGACACAATGAAGTTTTTTCGCGCCATGGACTTGATGTTTTCCAGCGAGATCGAGCAGGGAGTGGTGCGCAGGCAGTTAATGGCGTGTAAACAGGGGAGCCGATCTGTACGTGAGTACTGGACTGAGTTCACCATGCTGATTCATAGACTTGGGTGGGACCTTGCTAGTGAACCTATTCAAATGCTGTTTGAAGAAGGTCTCTCTCCGGCAGTGAAAGATGAACTTTCCCGGGCGCCTAGGGCGGAGTCTATGGATCAGCTGACTAAATCAGCGCTGTCCATAGGAGCACGCCAGGAGGCTAGAGCTATGGAAAAGCGGGAAGGAAAGGGGGAACGTTGGAAGGACTTCCGCATTCCAGAGATTCCGGAGCAGCCTTTCCCGCCAGCAGAGCCGATGGAACTTGGAACAGCGCGCGCGCGCGCAGTTTCAAACACCAGTGAAGGGCGGAAGAAGGAGGGAAAGAGCGGCAAGAGATGCTATCTCTGCCAACAGCCAGGTCACTTTGCCAGAGTCTGTCCGCAAAGGAAGGAATGGCAAGGGATGGCGGGAACTGTTGGGGGGAAGGAGGAAGAAGAAATCACGGAGCAAGTAAAAGCCAACGCCTGGTTGCCAACATCAGGGCACAGCAGCCAGGCCAGGGAGTAATGAATGTGCCCACGCCGGAACATCCAAGACCAGCGCTTGTGATAGAGGTGTTGCTGGAACTGGCAAACGGACACCCACTGAAGATAAAAGCGCTATTGGATTCAGGTAGCTCATGTAATTTCATGAGCAAGGAGTTTGCAGCTGAACACCAGATACAGACTATCCCATTGAGTAAGCCTTTGCAGGTTACCACGATTGATGGGAGGGAGCTGTTGGGAGGAGAAGTGAGCCAACAGACTGTACCAATGATAATGAGGGTGGCACGACACACAGAACTGATAGCGTTTAACGTAGCCACCTTGGGAGGAGCTCCTATTATCTTGGGTATGAGCTGGCTGGCGCTACACGATCCGCTAGTAGGCTGGCATCAGAGAGTGGTTTCCTTTGGATCAGCACATTGCCTAGAACACTGCAAGGAGGGAGAGGCTCAGGCAGGCGCCAGGGCCACTCTAGCAGGGATGGAAGTGATGGACAAGGGGAGGGTGCCACCACAATACGCTGACTTGATTGACGTATTCAGCGAAAAAGAAGCAGATAAACTGCCCCCGCACAGACCCTTTGATTGTCAAATTACCTTACTCCCAGGAGCACAATTGCCAGTGGGCAAGCTGTATGCAATGTCAGACAGTGAGATGCAGGAGTTAAGGGAGTTCATTGACAAGAATCTCAAGCGAGGTTTCATCAGAGAGTCACGAGCGGTGGGGGGCAGCCCAGTGTTCTTTGTGGACAAAAAAAACACGGGCAAGCCCAGGCTTGTATGTGATTTCAGGGCCCTAAATGCAGTGTCAGAACCAGCGACTTTCCCTATGCCTAGAATTGATGACATTCTAACACGGGTGAGAAAAGGGAAAATTTTTACCAAGCTGGACCTTAGGGGGGCATATAACTTGATACGTGTGAGAAAGGGGGATGAGTGGAAGACCACTATGTTCACCCCCTTGGGGGCCTTTGAGTACCTCGTTATGCCTTTCGGATTACAAGCGGGCTCCGCCTGCTTTCAATCATTCATGAATCACGTCCTGGGGCCACTGCTCTACAAGAACTGCGTAGCGTTCTTAGACGACGTCCTGGTGTACTCAGACAATGAGGAGCAGCATGTGCGAGATGTAAGAGAGGTACTGAGCAAGCTGCGAGAAAACCGGCTATGGGTGAAACTGGAGAAGTGTCAGTTTCATACCAAGGAGGTGGAATTCCTGGGGTACCGGTTGTCTGACAAGGGATTGGCCATGGATCCCAGCAAGGTTCAAGCGGTACTGGAATGGAAAACACCAAAGACCAAGAAGGACGTGCAAAGGTTCCTGGGCTTCGGAAACTTCTATAGGAAGTTCATCAAAAACTTTGTCCATTTAACAGCGCCCATCACGGATTGTCTTAGTAGCAAAAAGAAATTTGTTTGGACGGAAGAAGCGCAGCGGGCGTTCGAACGCTTAAAGCAGGCGTTTGCGTCGGAAGAGCAACTTTTGCACGTGGATCTACAACAACCAATGAGAGTGGAGACTGACGCGTCAGACCGAGCGGTGGGGGCCGTTCTTCTCCAGCCGGGAAAAGATACGTCTGAATGGAGACCGTGTGCATTCTTCTCGCGGAAGTTGAACAAATCCGAGAGGAACTACACAGTATACGACTGAGAACTGCTCGCCATTCATGAAGCATTCCGGAAATGGCAGCACTTGCTGATTGGGGCGCAGCACAAGGTTCAAGTCCGAACTGACCACAAAAATCTGGAATACTGGAGAACAGCCCGAGTGCTGAACCAGAGACAAGTGCGATGGGCCCAGGAGTTCTCCAAATTCCACTTTGAGATTCGTTACGTGCCCGGCTCCGAGAACGTGAGGGCGGACGCTCTTTCCAGGAAACCTGAGTACTTAGAGGGGGAGGGAGCGCCTGAGGCAAGGCATGTAATCCCTGAAGACCGCTGGGTGTGTGGGGCGGCATTGGTGGGGCAGAGGGAACTGATAGAGGGTACGGAGAACGATGAATACGCCCAAGAGAAACTCAGAGAGCTCCGGAGGACAGAGGAGAACACAGGGGGGTTTGAAGAAAAGAACGGGGCGTTGTATTACAAAGGGGCACTGTACATACCCGACGGGGAACTGAAGGGCAGAGTACTCAAGCAGTTGCATGACAGCCCCACAGCGGGACATTTTGGACAGCACAAAACCATGTAGTTGGTTACCAGGGAGTTTTGGTGGCCCAAGGTGAGGGAGGACATACGGGAATATGTCAGGGGTTGCGACAGGTGCCAGCGAGCGAAAGGAGAGAGGGTGGCGCCAGCGGGGCTATTACAACCCTTACCCACGCCCGAAAGGCCATGGGAGGCAGTATCCATAGATTTTATGACGGACCTGCCAAAATCCAAAGGCAAAACAGCTGTCATGGTGGTGGTAGATCTATTAACCAAGATGTGTCATTTTATAGCTTGTTCACATGCAGTCACAGCGGAGGAAACCGCCAAGTTGTTTGTAGAACATATTTTTAGGTTGCATGGCGCCCCCTTGAGGGTTTTAAGCGACAGAGGGAAACAATTTACTTCCAGGTTCTGGAGGAAACTTATGAGCTTACTGCACGTAGAACTCAATTTCTCAACTGCCCGGCACCCAGAAACCAATGGGCAAGCGGAAAGGGCAAATGGGATTTTACAACAATACCTGAGGTGTTATGTAAAAGACAGAGAAAATGATTGGGTGGATAAGTTACCTCTAGCAGAATTTGCCTACAACAACGCGGAGAACGTGTTCACAGGGATGAGTCCCTTTCTGGCAAATTATGGGTGTCACCCCCGGGCATTCCCAGGAGAGGGAGGGGAGAGGTGGAGCGTGCCGGCGGCGGAATATTTTTTTGAAGAGATGGAGGCGATCCACCGTCAGCTTCAACTTAACTTAGAGAAAGCCAAGGAAGAATATAAGAAGCAAGCAGACAGAAATAGGAGGGAAGGTGAAACTATAAGGGTGGGGGACCGGGTGTGGTTGTCCACCCAAGGGCTACCGTTCAAGGGCGGGAGTAAGAAATTGAGGCCCAAAAGATTGGGACCCTTTGAGGTCATACAGCAGGTCAACCCAGTGGCATTCAAACTCAGGCTGCCCAGTCACATGAAATTACACCCAGTATTTCACAGGTCATTACTGTCGCCGTACCGAGAGGGACGTGAGTGGGGGGAGCGTGAGAGAGAGGCCACCCAAACGCCCGTGATAGAAGAGAGAGAGCGCGACATGAACGTGGCAGGAATCATTGATTCCAGGTGGAAGGGGAATCAGGTGGAATATCTGGTAGAATGGGAGGGGGAAGTAGAGTCGGAAAACACTTGGGTACCAGCAGAGGTAGTCAATGACGAGGTTTTAATAGAAACATTTCATCAGCGTTTCCCAAGAAAACCGCAACCCGTGGCACGATTTAGAAGGGAACACTTTGGGACCACCGATGAGGAAGGAGAGTTTGAAGGGTTCCCAGAGTCAGGGGTGGGTGAAGAAGCCGACTCCGACGAAGAAGAGGAAGACGGGGAGAGAGACGGTACGCCATGGCTAGAAGTGTTAGAATCCTCGGACGACGAGGAGAGTTCCTTCAGGGGCTTTCCGCCCTCACCGCCAGTGGGAGAGGAGGCGGGAGGGGGTGAAGGGGGCCCTGGGGGGGAGGTGGATGTCAGGGAACTGCCATCGGAGAGACAGGTGGTGGACAGGCTCCAGGAGAATAGGAGAGAATCTGCAGCAGAAGAGGGAACCAGCAGGGGGAGTGCAGGAGTCACAGCGGAGGGGAGGCTCTGGGATGCTTCCAGTGAGAGTAGTGGAGAGGTAACGGGACCCCCGTTGGGAACTCCCACCCTTCGCCGGAAACTGTCACGCAGAGAGTCACGAAGGCGCATGTCCGTCAAACAGCTTTTATGTTGGCGTAAATTCCGTAGACGCCCACTGTCAGATTCTACCAGCGACTGACGGAGTCATGCTTTGGGGGCTCCGTTAGTGCATCGGTTTGGATGACCAGCCAAACCCCAGAGGGATCAAGCTTTTACGCACAAGCAGCTCATTATCCCATCACACTTATGCTAAAATCTGATACATCTTCTGTTCCTGGGGGAGGGGGGTGACTGGGGGAAACTTAATGTTTTTTTCATATTTGTTTGAAAAAACTTTTAAAAATCTTTTATATAAAAAACAATCAATCAAAGTGCAGAAATCAATTATTATCCTCTATATACCCCCTATGCAAAAGAGGGAGTATCCTCAGCCTTGGGAGAAGAAGTCCAAAGTTTGCAGAATGACAAAGAACCTTTAGGGAAAAGAAAAACCTGCAAAGTGGTAAAAATCCAAAACTAGCCCAATAAATATTGAGCATGCTCAGTAGCAACAGATTGTTGGGTGACCAGGCGGCGAGGGAGAGGAGAGAAGATGAATGGAGTATCCTGCCATTGGGCACAGCTGACTGGCTGGCACCCTGGACAAGAACACTGTGCACTGCAATGTTTTCTCACTTACAGAACTCTAAATTATAATGAGAGAGAAGTGGGGGGTGAGAGGGAAGAGAGGCTGCTACTTAAACTTCGCTAACACCAGCTAAAAATAAGACCACCCAGCGCTTAAGTGCTGTCTCCTTGTCAGCCCTTTGACTCATTTTGGGGACTGACAAATGGGGCTGCTGTAAGGACTGGAAATTTGTTCTCACATTGCACGTCTCATTGAACACGTAGGAAGGAAGCCCCATACGACTGCTGAAGCAGCTCTCAGGTGGGGACAGCAAAGGAGGAGAACAGCACAGAAGGGAACATAGGCCTCTGAAGCGTATTAAATGAGACATGGGAAGACACAAGAGGCTGGTGCTCTGATGGCAGCTCTTGCAGGAGAAAGAATGCAGTTGGGCAAAACATGTTCAGGAAAGTGGCAACTCAAGGATCATTTTGAGAAGTATAAGGATGGTAGGCAGTGAGGAGAAATAGAGGAGTACAGAAAAAGGATGGTTAGAATTGCTTCAAAAAGAACAACAATTTAAAATGCAATCTGCAAAATGCATCACAATCATTCATGCAGACAAGCATGCAAATAGTGCACACCCAAGACCACGCAGGTCAGATGCAGGACAGCACATTTCCCCAGGTTTTAATAACAATACTGTCCGAACAGACCCCACAAACACCTGAAGCAGCTTTGATGCTGTCAGATCTGCTGCTCTGATTCTGACTCTAGTGGAGTCACTGCAGGGCACAGAATGGCACCTTTTGGGTGCTTGCTGCAGCTCTGTACATATAGATAGGAGGCCCCAATTGTGCACCTCAGCCCCAAAATCCAGCTTCCTAAAAAGAAGGCCAGCAGTTTATTAATGGTTTGGACTGTCTGACTGATCAGCTGGCACATGCCCACTATGCCAGTCAGCTGAAGTGGCTCACCAAGGGAAAAAGTTATTTCCCATCACCTGCGATCTGAGATTGTTCTAATTGGCAGCACTGAGGACTGCGTCTGGGGCTTCTGCATGAGAGGCTGCTGCTCAGTCTCTGAGCTAGGGCTCCTACATTTAGTAAAACTCAATATAACCAGATGGTTTATACCAACTCAGACTATTTGCTCACCCACCTTCCCAGGGAGACTCTTTCTAACTGCAGGCACACAAAGAGCAGGTGCTACTCCTGAGTTATCTGAACGGGGCAATATGCCACACACAAAAACACTTCCTCTGGGATTGTGTTAGTTTGCATCAAAGAATTCCTAACACCCTGCATTGTGACAATAAAAGCTCATGAATGGCCGACGCAGAATGTGAACACCTAGTTTGTTCTGATCAGTTTCTACAACCAGCGGCAGACAGGCCAACAAGCCACAGCTTGTTTCGTCAAAGCTTGGCGAACATCCAGGGTGGAGTAGCTCAACAAACCACAGTTAAGCAAGGCTGCTGGATTTGGACATAATGCCCAACCACAGTTAAGACCACCAACAAACCATGGCTTGACACTGTGGCCTGTTGCCAAAAAACAAACCATGGTTAGCCTGCTGTCCTTAACATACCCAGTGCAAGGGGGACAAACAGCTGGTAGTTTAACTCTTTATTGACGAAGCATGCACTTAGGGCAGCTCCTAAGTTGTTCAGAACACACACACTCTTCTGGAGACCAAGTAGCTGGCACCCCCTCCCCCAGCCTGTGCACTGAACCGGACTGTTGGAACAACAGCATGACATGCCTTCACCCAAACTGTAGAACCTTCGTCTAAAGGGGCACACACAAGCCACCTGTGACTTCTGCTACACAGAAGTTGCTGTTGTGCCTGTCTCTTCAAGCCCCTCCTGGTCCTGAGGGACCGTGGTGGAGGGGATGGAGGGGATTCCACCGCCTCCCTGTCAGGCACTTTGGCTTCCTCCAGGACTGGCTCCTGCCCTGTATCCTGCATCTCCTCCCCTAGCTCCTCCTGCTCAGACTCTTCCCCTGCCTTCAGCCCTGGCTCCTGCCTTGCAGCAGGCACAAAACCCCACAAACCACTGCCCCCTTCCCCTGGGTCAGTCTCTGGCCCTACAGCCTCTGCCACCCACTCCTCAGTGCCCTGCCAGTCCCTGACACCTGCTAGGTTCACATGTACAAAAGCACCACCTTTGGCTAAACAAACCATGGATTAGCATTATGTATGAACTGGGTGTGAACCATTTTAGAAGCCAAGATGAAAAAGAAAAAAAAACAGTCTGGCACCTTTCCACATTCCCAATTTATAAATGTACACCAGACCACAAAAGAGAGGCTTCTCCGGACATCCAATAGCTACTCACATGGGCAACATCTTCCACGGAAAGAAGCGGCAGATCTTGGAGGAGATGCCCTATCTTCTTACACGCTGAAGAATTTTTCATCCTCTGGGCTCGCTGGGACAGGGAGAGTCGATGGCCTGTGCGAACAAATGGGTCCTGGAGACCTTTCCTGATGCACCTGATGGCCTAGCAGACAAGCAAGCATTGCAGAGAGGTGAGCAAACGGACCCCCCCCCCCACCAAACCAAGAGGGGCAGGTGGAGGTCCTCAAGCACAAGTTGCCCCATCCAGGGTTGACAAGCCAGATGGAAGAAGGTGCTTGTGGGAGAGCAAGGAGAGTAGACATCACCCTTCCAAGCAAGGTGCAAAGGGGGCAGAGATGGGTGCATTTACCTCCTCTGTGTCTTTCAAGTGCTGGTGCAAGTTAAGAGCCAGGCGATCCCACCACCGTCCTCTGCTGTCAGAACAATAAACGTCTTGGGCCAAAAGATCCTGAAGCTGTTCCACTGCCTCCTAGGGCAGACATGAGGCCAACAGTCAAAAAAAGGTGTGTAGCTTGGTGACCAAGGGACTAAGCCAGGGATAGCTAACCTGTGGCCCTCAAACTACGCTGGACTCCCAGATCTCACCAGCCCTGGTCAGAATGGTCAATGGTCAAAAGATGATGCTAGTTTAGATATCCAGCAACATCTGCAGGGGGCCACATTGACCATTCCTGGACCGTGCTGTGAATTGGGAAACTCCTATCTCACTCCTTGCCTCTGCCACAAGCTCTCTAGGTGGCCCTGGGGAAAGCTGGAACACCAGCTTTCTATATCTGCATTATGGGGGCACTCAAGTAATAGAAGCCTATCTTACAGGGTCTGTTGTAAGGATTATGGCAAGGGAAAGTATGTGAAGCACTTCAAAGACTTTAAACTGCAATACAGAAATGCTTAGTAGTAAAACGTGACAGTGGCCCTGCAACAAAAATTGCCTGAGTGTTAAGTAGTTTTTTGTTTGTACTTTTAGCAATCTTCAGGGTTTCCACCAAGCCCGTTGACACCTGCCCCCTTTGCATGGATAGTGCCCTTTCGGCCACATACCCTGAACATTGGAATTCGATACCATTTGCAGCCAGGACAGGCTGGTCCTTTCAGAGCTTCCAGTCAGCTTTATGACTTTGCTACAGAAGTGCTTGTTGTCCGGCATTCCCTGGCCCCAGCACATTGCGCATTTAAATGCCTGGCTTCTTCACCACACAGCTTTTCGGGAATGATGAGGACACACCTCTTTGCCCTGGCCTTTTGACAGATATCTGAGACATACATTTTCAGGGCCCACACTATTCCTTGTGAATACATCTCAATCATTTTTAATTCTGGATTTTTTAATTGCTGTAACCTGCCCTGGGACCTGCTGGTGAAAGGCACTTTATTTATTTATTCATTCATTCATTCATTCATTCATTTATTTTTAATTACCTTATACATATGTAGTCTCTGCAAGATCTCAACACCCTGGGAGAAGATTCGTGTGTACACCCACCCAACAGTGAAACGCCTCAAGTATTCCGGGAGGGCTGCATGGTACCTGCAAAGGGGGGGGGGGGGACAAAACATACAGGACAGGAAGTCTTTGCCATGGAACTACCCACTCTAGCTGTGATTCGTGTACTGCATGGGGTTTGAATAGATGACCCCTTGGGTCCCTTCCAATTCCATGATTCTATGAAAAAGGCTGGAGATGGGCAATTGCTTGGGAGAAGCAAAAGCTGTAAGACAGCCACCATTTCCTGCAATGCACAGGTATCCCTCCTATTGCTATGTCAGGGGAGAGTCGCAGCTCAGTGGTAGAGGGCCTGGCCCTGCACACAGAAAGTCCCGGGTTCAATCCCTGCCATCTCCAGGTGGAGATGGGGAAGACCCCTGCCTGAAATCCTGCCTAGAGTACAGGCATTACTGACCTAGATAGGCCAACAGCCTGGCACAGTACCGCACAGCCTTCCATGTTTCTAGGAAGGGGATATAGCTTAGTGCGGGGGTTCTCAACAGGTGAGGCAGGACAGGATGGCATGTGTGGCAGCAAGATTCAGAGACAATCAAAGAAACACTCAACATTTCAGTGTGTGACATGCACTGGACTCTTTTTGGATATACAACCAGAAACAGTATCCATGCCTCTCTTCAAGAGCCTTGGCTATTCTTCTATAGTTCTCTATGACATATTGTTGTGAACAGGGATTTTCAGCTCTGACAAATATGAAAGATCAGAAAAGAGAAAGACTTCTTTGTGGTGATGAGGAGACAAGAGTTTGTTCGTCTCAAATTAGACCTAATACAAATGAGATTACCTGGCAAAAGCAAGCTCACATACACCTCTCATTGAGTTAAGGTACAGATGTAAGAGGCTTTTTTAATAATTATATTTTGGGAAGGATTCATGTTCTTACATACCTGCATTGTTATATATTTTCTGGATGTTCCATGATCACATTATAAAGCAGTAGTGTTTATTATTTATTTTGGCTGCGTCAGACCAACACAGCTACCTACCTGAATCTAAAATAAAATCTGTGTTGCGCAAAAAAGTAACAAGGAAGGAAGGCTGGACTACATTTTGAAGGCAGTCGGCCAAATATCCAGAGCAGTTCACTGTAACTCTACAGAATCCTTTTGGAAGCGGAAGAGTCAACATGAGGCTGGTTCCCATATGCACAGGGTAACGAGGTCTTGCAAAAGGCCTCCCACATGGCCAAATCTCAGGACAACAAAGATTCGCCAGTGTACTGAAGAAAGCTTATGCCACAATAGATGTTAGCCTTCTCAAAGGAATCTTTTAAACTATGAACTATAAACTATAAAATGAGGCCCTTTATTATTCTCTTGAATTTCTGGCCAGGAATAATACCCTAAGCTATTCAAGGGTTTTACTGTCAAGAATAAATTCGCCTGCAAGCTCTTTTTCAGGGAAAAATGAAAACCCATTCCCCAATTCACCTCTGCGGAGCTGAGGAACAAAAACATGGAACTGTGACAAATAAACCCTGATGATCAATGCTTCCTAGAATACCAAAGCTGCAAACAAAACAGACTCTGGTTTTATTTATAGCAGAGAACATGAGCCACTTGTCAAAGGCAGGCTACACCCGCCCTGGATTCAGCCCTGATCCTGGATGCCCAGGTCTCTGCAGTGGCCAGGATTGCCTTTGCAGAGTTAAAGCCACTGTACCAGTGGAGATGCCTGATCTGTCCTCAGTTACACTCACCTTAGTTACATCCCATTTGGATTTCTGTAACACGTGGGGCTGCCTTTGAGAGGTCCTCAGAAATTGCAGCTGTCCCAAGGAGCTGCAGCCCGACTGTGGAGCAGGGCTGGTTATAGGGAGCACACGACTCCCTCATTATAGCAGCTCTCCACTGGCTGTTTCTGGGAACAATTCAAAGTGCTGCTTATGACCTATAAAGCCCTCATGGCTTAGGCTTAGGCTATTCAAAGGACTGTATTCTCCCACATGAAGCTGCCCAGCTCTTCAAGCGAGGCCCTTTTCTCAGTCCCACCTCCCTCCCAGGCACATCTGGTGCAAAAATGGGAAGAGGGACTTCTCAGTGGCTGCTCCTAGACTCTGGAACGCCTTTCCAGAGAAACTGGATTGGCTCCCTACTTGTCCTTCCTCCATCAGGTGAAGACTGCTTTAATTCTGCAAGCTTTGGGGAAATGACTGTTTTTAAGGAAATGGCTTTTAAGAGTGCTCTGCTATTTTTACATCTTTTAAATGCTATTATAGTTTAATGACTTTTAAAACTGTATTTTATATGTTTTGAACTTTTGGTGTTTTATCCATGATTAATCGGGGGGGGGGGACCTTGAGTCCTGCTTCTGGCAGAAAGGTGGGATGATGAGAATAATAATAATAATAAATAATAATAATAATAATAATAATACAGCGGAAATGAGATCACACTTTGTTTCAGCCCCCCTTCCACTTTTTTGAGTACAACTTGCATCAAGCCCTAGCCCACACATGTGTTCACTGCAGATCACACCCCCCCCCTTGCCTCCTCCTGCTCCACTCAGCCTTCATACCTCAAAGAAAAGTGTTCCCTCAACTCCTGCCAGATTTCTTTGGCCACCTCATAGAGTCTGTGCGCCTCCTTCCAGTTCCCATGGGTCACAGCCACAGAGATGTCATTTGATAAGTACGCAGCACTGGCATACCTAGTAAGAAATAAATAAATAAATAAATAAATAAATAAATAAATAAATAAATAAATAATAATAATAATTTAAAGCAATGATTTCAAGATGAAGGCCACCATCTCAGAACAGATTATGCTGTAGCATTTGTTTATGCAGTATTTATATCCCAGCTTTTAGAGATGAAACCTTTCTTCTAAGGTGCCTCACAATAGCATTATTAAGCAAATTCATACAACATATTTTTAAAGATAGTTTTGAAACACCTACTTAACAATAAAGATTACTGCTATAGCAGCAGCAGCCAGCAATCAAATCAGAACAGCATTCAGCCTGGTGTTTCCTCAGAGTTACAGAATGGTGTGCCACCATAATAACAGCATCCCAACTAAGATCTGTAAAATCCACCTTCCCCAGCCAGTTGCCCTTCAGGTGCTTTAGGAAGCAACTTCCATCAGACCTAGCTGACCACGGTCTGACCTGCATGTAGAGAGCGCCAGGTTGGGGAAGACTGCCTACAATTATGGTAAAAGTACCACCTGCCAAATCCCAATTAGAACAGAATTTCTTAAATGTGGAATCATGGCATCATGCCATAACTCCCAAACCTGTGAGCTGAGTCCCCAAATCTTTTTTCAGAGGTCCACAGGTTACGCACTCCAAGTTTAGGGTCTATATTTATATCAAGAGAGGTGGATGGGTAATTGGACCTCAACTTATGAACGTTCTTTCCTTTTCCACATACCGTAGGTTTCAAATATTTAATGTTTAAATTTGCATGCAGCTTTTTAATTTGCATCACTGTCAGAACAATCAAATGCCAAACCATTTCAAATCATAATATATCAACATATGGACCATGTCAATGGCCCATCTGGCCCAGCATCCTGTTCTCACAGTGGAAAAGCTGCAGGCAGGATCTGAGCAGCAGAGCACTCTTCCCTGACAGTCCCAAAAACAACCCAGTTGGATTATATGAAGAAGAAGAAGAAGAAGAGTTTGGATTTGATATCCCGCCTTTCACTCCCTTTAAGGAGTCTCAAAGCGGCTAACATTCTCCTTTCCCTTCCTCCCCCACAACAAACACTCTGTGAGGTGAGTGGGGCTGAGAGACAGAAGTGTGACTGGCCCAAGGTCACCCAGCAGCTGCATGTGGAGGAGCGGAGACGCGAACCCGGTTCCCCAGATTAGGAGACTACCGCTCTTAACCACTACACCACACTGGCTCACATTGTCACATTTTAAACTCATCATAAAGCAAACGTAGCAATTCATTAAAACATGTCAACAATAATAAGACCAGAAGCCACTGCATGGCAGTACTATACAAAAACTAACAAAATGTATAAAAGCTTTCACAGAGGTTAAAAATCGAAGGTGTGCAGAATTTCAGGTGGGAAGAGTGTGTTGCCCTCAAGTCCTGCTTGCAGGCTTCCCCTGGGCACCTGGCTGGCCACTATGAGAACAGATCGCTGGATTAGGTGGGTCTCTGGCCTCGTCCAGCAGGGCTCCTTCTGTAAAAAGTAATTAGAAAAACTACAGTAAGAAGGGCGGGAAACAGTATCCAGGGCCTTCTGGATGCCTCCCTACCGGATGAAATCATCCCGATCCTGGAATATCTGGGTTTTCCTGTTGACTGTGTAACTGGGGAAGATCATGCGGCCCATGTTCACCATGAGGACTGTGGAAAGTTGTCCTTGGCCACCACTTCCAGCTTCTTCATCCTCCACTGGGTCAGTCAGGGAAAAGAGCAGCAGCACCCGTGAGAAGACTGTCCGGGGAACTTTATGAACCCTGACAGATCTGCCAGCCACATCTTTTGCTCTGAGGAGTACGCAACAACAAGAAGAAGGAAAAGGAAAGTCAACATGAACTAAACACCCTCAGGTCTTCTACAGAGACACATGGTCCAACGCTTGCTTAGAATTATGTCCCACAATGTCCAATGGGGCTGACTCTTTTGTAAGGGCGAGGCTCTTTAAAAGGATTTTAGCCCCTAAACCATTTTTTTTCCAACTGTTTCTCTGGCAGATTACTAGGCCAGGGGTTGCCAACCGTTCTGGGCCTATGGGCCCATCTGCAGATGGGAGGCATTGTCCTGGACCCCTGTACACACTCACCGTCTGCAACCCAGTAAACAACACACCTTATTTGTTTGCTTGCAACAGGATGCTTCTTTGTAGTCTAATTCCATTGATGGGAGGGTGAGTGTGAATGTGGGTGTAAATGTATTTATCACAAAGCATACCTAAGGATAAAAGGAAGCAAGCACTTTCCAAAACCTTAGTGCCTCTTACAGAGTTGAGAAAGACTTGTAGACAAAACAAATCATCATCATCATCATCACATGCCCCATGGGATTGCAGGAGCTGCACTAGATGTCCTGTGGGGTACACATCCAACTCTACAATTCTGTGACTCCAAATGTCCACGTTCTCCTGCCTTCTCAAGTGACTCCTCCCTTCCCTCCGTGGCCCCGAGATCTGTGAACTCCTTCCAAGAATTCAACCCACTAGACGAACATCAGACCCAGGCAACAGGAATGGACAATGTTGAGCTGCAGTCCAAATTATCCAGAAGGCACCAAGGTTGGGAAATGCCAAGTGACACAGGACAACCTTCTCTCTCTCAGGTCCCTCCTCCCCCCCCCTATTTCTATGAAGCCACTGTCTGATCCCTTAAGCCTTGATGCCAACTGAAACTGGACCAAGTTAACTTTTTTGAGTCACTTCCCTGTTCCCCCGCTGCTAGAACAGTTACTGCATGCTCCTTGCAAACAGGTTCTTTGGATTGAAGGTGGTCCTTTTCCTAAAGCAAACAGCTCTGCAAACTTTACTCAGCAACAACATAATAATCTCAAATCATGCAACTGGAAACTGCTGGGCTAACTTCAGCAAGGCAATGGAACACACCACATCTAAATTTACTACACATATATTATCAAGATATTTGGTTTGCTGCTCTGATGCAAAAAATTAACACACAAGGTGAAAGCGCTAAGAAAAGGAAACCAAACAGACAAATTTGGTGATCTATGGTATCATTTCATTGAATTTGCATGTAACAAAAATTTAATATCCCCTCAAACACATGGCAATTTATGGCTAACAACTCTTGGTTAAATGCACTATCGTCTATTTTGCTCCTTGTACCATCGTATTGCAATGACCTTGTCCATGCATCAGTGATATTGATTTCTTGTAATTTTCAATCAGAAAGATCCATTTCATTTATGTTCACCCTTTTTATGCGTATGAAAGCGAAATGAGTATGTTTAAACAACATCAGCTCAGGAATAGAATTTCCCTTAGCTTTATGTTCTTCCTCTGCCACCTACAAAAATAGATAGAACAATGCAGCTGAAGTGCTGAGATGCTCCTCCAAAATTACACACACATCAACCAGGATATTCATCTGCTTAAAAACCAGTGCATAGTTCAAGAGTGAATTATAAAAAGGAGTCTCCTGAAAGGTGCCTGTTGTGCTTATGGCAGCTGTTGAAAACTGGATTACAGTGGAACAGAAAGTACAGCATTTCTTGAAGCAAAGAACAGAGGCTTTGCAAAAACCAAATATCCTCTAGCCTCTATCTTTCTTTAAAAAGTGTAGGAACAAATTATGGAGACACAGAATACTGGTATGTTTTCCTGTCTCTGTTGGGAACAGAATTCAACTTCCTGAGAAGTAGCAATCTCATTCCTTTCTTTTTTTGGAAGAAAAATGCACCAAAAACAGAAATGCAGGAAAGAGATATATCTCACAGATGCCATTTGAAAGGACGGGCTCAACAGTGTGACGCGGCAGCTAAAAAAGCCAATGCAATTCTGGGCTGCATCAATAGGAGTATAGCATCTAGATCAAGGGAAGTAATAGTGCCACTGTATTCTGCTCTGGTCAGACCTCACCTGGAGTACTGTGTCCAGTTCTGGGCACCACAGTTCAAGAAGGACACGGACAAACTGGAACGTGTCCAGAGGAGGGCAACCAAAATGGTCAAAGGCCTGGAAACAATGCCTTATGAGGAACGGTTAAGGGAGCTGGGCATGTTTAGCCTGATGAAGAGGAGGTTAAGGGGTGATATGATAGCCATGTTCAAATATATAAAAGGATGTCACATAGAGGAGGGAGAAAGGTTGTTTTCTGCTGCTCCAGAGAAGCGGACACGGAGCAATGGCTCCAAACTACAAGAAGGAAGATTCCACCTAAACATTAGGAAGAACTTCCTGACAGTAAGAGCTGTTCGACAGTGGAATTTGCTGCCAAGGAGTGTGGTGGAGTCTCCTTCTTTGGAGGTCTTTAAGCAGAGGCTTGACAACCATATGTCAGGAGTGCTCTGATGGTGTTTCCTGCTTGGTAGGGGGTTGGACTCGATGGCCCTTGTGGTCTCTTCCAACTCTATGATTCTATGATTCTCTTTATTTCTGCAATACACCAACTGTGTTATGGACAAAAATGCCTTATTTCCTTGCTTCTTCGGGAATCAACCTCAAAACTTTCTGCTAACAACTGAAAGGACAAGATTTTCATCTATCAGTCTTTAACAACAGAAAGTTTTGCAATGTAGTTAATTGGCATCTTTTACTGCATCAGGTGGCCCTGATGCAGAATTCTGATGTTTTTATTTCTTCATTTTAGAAGGGAAGGCACTCAAAAGTTAAGTTACCTTTTCAGAATCACATTCCGAATGCCAGCTTGGTTCCTGCTGAAGACTGAGCGCTGCTTTGACAACCGGAGGAAATCTTCCAGGAGCTGCTGTTTCTGTGCATTTGGGTTTGGAAGGTGGAAGACCTTTGCTAAGGTTTTCAGCTCAGGGGCAGAAAGCAAGTCAAGAGCCTCAGACAGATCTTTTAATTCTGCCTCTGCAGGTACACAGGGAAAAATGCAAGAATAATGAAAGGGACTCCCCATAGATACCCAAGTCCTTTGCTACATGAAATTCCAAAGAACGCCACACAGTCACTGTGTAAGTTACGACACATCCTCTGCTTAAAGTGTGAGGTTTTACTGCCTCATTACACACACACACCACACATATTATAAACCATGCTATGAATACCACAAATTTAAAAAGCTATTTGTGGTGGAGAGGCAGGGAGGGACTAATTTACAAAGGATAAGTCGACCGAGAGATGCTAACAATGACAGAGTAGAAGCTGCAGGGGCTGTTTTGGGAAAAGCTTTAAAGGTCTCTCCTGATCCTCTGAGGAGCCTGTGGCCCAGTCATTCAAGTCTGGTGGCAGAGGCACCTGATTGGTGTGCAGGGCATGAGATGCAGGCTCTGAAGCTAGCAGATCCCACATGGGAAGGACCAGGCAGCAGATCTGCCTCCTCATCAGGGCTACTGTTGTACTCACACCCCTCTCCCCAGCTATCTGATCCTTCAGTGGGAGATACCAGGGACTGAACCCAAGATGCTATGCATACAAAGTATGCAGATTCTCCTGCCTATAATTTAAGCTGAAACCCTGCAAACTGCAAAGGGGCATTCTACATTTACTTGTGTCCGTGTCCTTCCCACCTTGTAGATTTGGGGCAGGTAACAAGATCCTGAGGAATATCAAGGAGAGAAAATACAGGCAACTCTCAACTTACACAGGGATTATGTTCCAGGGATCGCGCCTAAAGCAAAAATTGCATATAGCAAAAACACCCTGAGTTCAATGGTGGGTGAGATTGCCAAAGTCTTTTTTCCCCCAGACGTCTGTTCCCTTTCCACCCCTATCTATCTATCTATCTATCTATCTATCTATCTATCTATCTATCTATCTATTTACCACACAAAGTTGCAAGTTACCTGCAGTACAAAACTGAAGGCACAAATCATCCCAGGCCTACGCTATTTCTGCAAGTGAGCGGGAGTGGCTGAGATCTTCCTGGATTGTACCATTCCAGAGTGTATGCAGGGAGGTCAACTTTTTGAATGCTGCCCATGTTTAAAACAACCCCCAAAACTCCTATCTTACGGAAAGCATTATTACCTCTCCCTCTCCCTGATATGCTACTTACAACAATATTTTGTTTTTCCTTTTCATATGGGGCTACTTTTTTATCTACTCCCACCCCCACCAAAAAAGCCCCACCTGCAGTGGCACAGTTCAGAAATGGAACTATCACATTATTTTATTCCACATAACTGTCATGCAAACTTTTAACAGACATACCTGACTGCAAGAATCCTGTTCCAACAAGCTCATTGATGTATGATGAGAGATCCTCAGCAATCTCCAAGTAGACTATCTTGTTCGTTTTTATCCAACTCAGCTTGCGTTGGAAAAGTCTGACGTATAACTTCTGAGCGCTGGCTGCAGTAGCATCATAAGCCAGGAGAAGGGCAGAGAAAATTCTAAAGGTGCTTTCTAAGTCTGGAATTGCATCCACATCTACACCAGTGGTTCCCAAAGTTTTTCAGGCTCCTGCCCCCTTAGTCCCATAAACTCATCCCCAATGCCTCCCACCCTACCCTATCAAAAGCATTATTCAGAACATATAATAGCTCAATAAAATTCAAAACAGTAACAATCAATGGCACATTTAGACAAAATACAATCAAAACTATTTAGTTAAATTAATCCAACAAAACAGATGAACTTGATGCAGTGGTCCTAGCTCTTCTTCTGGTAGTCATTTACAGTTTCACCGCTGCCCTAACATCCACTTCCTCTTAGTGCCCCTCTAGGTAATTCCACTTCCCCAGGGGGAGACACCACCCACTTTGGGAACCACTGCAAAATACAGTGGTGCCCCGCAAGACGAACGCCTCGCAAGACGGAAAACCCGCTAGACGAAAGGGTTTTCCGTTTTGGAGGTGCTTCGCAAGACGAATTTCCCTATGGGCTTGCTTCGCAAGACGACAGCCCATAGGGAAATCTCCGGGACAGTGGGGAAGCGCAGCTCGTCTTCCCCGCTGTCCTCAGACCTCCTCCGAAGCCTGGCGGCGGGGCGGGGACACCTCCTCCCGCCGCCGGGCTTCGGAAGGATGTCCCGAAGCCGAGCGGCGGGGCGGGAACGCCTCCCCCCGCCGCCCAGCTTCGGGGCGGGAAAGCCTCCCCCCGCCGCCCGGCTTCGGGGCGGGAAAGCCTCCCCCCGCCGCCCGGCTTCGGGGCATCGTCCCGATGCCGGGCGGCGGGGCGAGAAAGCCTCCCCCCGCCGCCTGGCATCGGAACGATGTCCCGAAGCCAGGCGGCGGGGCCGCGAAGCCTGAGGAGCGCTCCCGCTGCTTGCGGAGAGGTCCGCGAAGCCTGTCCTGGACCTCTTCTGAAGGCAGGCGGGGGGCAAAAGTCTTTGTCCCCCCTGCTTGCCTTCCCAGGGGCTTTTAAATCGCCCGGACAGCGGAGAAGTCCTCCGCTGTCCCGGGCGATTTTAAAATGCCGCCCGCCAGAAGAGGTCGGGGGAAGGCGGTTTCCATAGGAACGCATTAATTGATTTTCAATGCATTCCTATGGAAAACCGTGCATCGCAAGACGAAAAACTCGCAAGACGAAGAGACTTGCGGAACGAATTAATTTCGTCTTGCGAGGCACCACTGTAGTTGGAAGACACATGGCAGCTTTGCTGTCAAACACACATCAGCTGACCCTGATCGAAGTTCAAATGCATCCCCAACTCTTTTGATATATGACTTAAAAAAAAAAAAATGCTGAACAAGGGTGCTGCAAAGCACACTGGGATTGGCCCTGCTCAGGAGTTCGGAAAGCGGGAATCGCATCACTGCCAATCAGCTGCAAATCCTGATTGGATACACCAAGAACTTCTGAATGGGAGCCTTTGAGAGGAGCCTAGCCTAGCGGAGACTGCACCTGGCGCCAAATGTAAAAGGCACCCAATACAAGCCCTGCTTGCAAAGCAACAACTCTGAGGTTCCTGGTTCCAGCCCAGGATGCAACAGGAGAAAGAAAAGAATCGGGATCCCAATTATTGCCTTTCAAGTCAGGTCATCTGACATCACGCGAACGTCTGTAACTGACAAGTGGGAGGCCCTTACCATCTGTCAAACTGACCAGCAAAGGGTGAGGAGCTCAGGATATAATCTGCCATTGCATCCTGTTCCGCATCCCTGATTTATTTAGGTTGCTTTATTCACTTACACCTGGGGTTTTGTTGTATCTTGCCATTCTTATCCGTCTGCTCCTTGGTTTTATATGAGATGGGGGGGGCGCACGTTTAAGTCAGAAAATGACTACTAATTCATTTTCCCTTCTGGTTCTTAAACTTTCTTCACTTTCCCCCAACATTTTCCTCCACCCCAGGGTGTCACAATAAAGAGAATTTCATGCAACCTTCTACCAAGAGGAAGAATATACTCAAAGCCCAGGTTGTCATTTTCCCAGTGGGGATGAGAATCCTTTGATGTTCTCCCTCTGATACTTCCCAAGTCAAAAAGCCAGAAATAATGCTGATTTTACAGATCATCATCCCTCTTTCTTACTTCTCCCTTCAGCGGTGGTGGATAGGTGTAGGAGACACTTAAGATTTAATATACCATTATGTCCTGCTATTTTAAAAAAGCAAACTCAGTGCCAATATTACAGTAAAGCAAAACATCCTTTTCTAATTTGCGAAAGCACCCTGCTAGAGCAGATTCCTGCTCATCACGGGAGACCAAATGACTGAAGTCGCAATCAGGATACATGCTTACCTGAGAGGAAGACATACCAAAAACATACAAAAAGTCACCAGCTTACAAGGATCAGGCCTGCTTCCCAAAGTCATCCAAGTGCCTTTAGGAAGCCCACAACCTGGGAAGCTAAGTCTGAGTCAGACCATCTAGCTCTATATTATCTACGCTGATTCTTTGTGGTTCTCCAAGATTCCAGACTGGGGTATTCCCCAGCCCTATCTGGAGATTTCAGGATTGAACGTTCTGCATTCCAAGCAAATGCACTTTCACTTTTCCTCAGATCTCACCTTGGGACATGAACTCACTTAGATGGCTTTTAGATTATCCCTTCTCCCTGAGCCTCAGTTTTCCTTATATGTAACATGGGAAAAATATTATTTGCATACCTAAGAGGGAGTATTGGAAGACAGGCAGTGATCATGAACGGCTTTGAAAGCTCTAAAGCAGTGTTTCTTATAAGTACCCCACATTATATTCACCTGAGAAGGGATACGACTCAACTCTCCAAAGGGGTAAGAGATTAAGTTTGGGAAGTGCTCCTCTCTAAAGCATCATCCTTCTACCTTGGGTCCCTGGACATTGGTGGACTACAACTCCCATTATCCTTGCCAATTGGCCTCTCTGGTGGGGGACGATGGGGGCTGCAGTCCAATAACATCCGGGCATCCAAGATTGGGAACAGCATCTTTATGGCAACATGAAAGTATAGCAAGGTTATTAGGTGAAGGGCTAATTACAAACTCTCACTGAGATTTTATTTAAAACATTTCAGGTCACGGTTCCAAAAAGTTCAAAGCGGCTGTCAAAAAGAAGAAGTACATTAAAAATGCTGAAACATCAAGATGGAAGTGGACAATGGACGCAAGAGATGAGGGACCCTGCAGAGAGAGAGGCAGCTGATAAAATCCATGTGGGCCAGGTAACAAAAGACATTGGCAAATCGGTTCTGAGTTGGGAAACGCTTCCAACTGCATTTCAAAACACACGGCTTATAAAACAGCCATTCGCTTTATCACCTTAGTGGAGCAAGGATCGCCTCCAGGGGATCAGATAGAGAAGACTTACAAAAACTTTAGTTTTAGGCCACAGAAGGCTAACTTGAGCTATGAAGAGAAAAATGTTGTGGCCCAGCAGTTTATCAAAGATTAGGCTTGATGAAGAGGAAAGATCTCATGGGTGGGGGGGGGGGAGAGAACTGGATGCCCATTTTATCCAAAATCAACTTCACTCTCCTATAGCTCAAATAGGTCCCTGTGGATCACGCAGAAGCCCTGCTTCCCAGTAGCCCAGACTTGCAAAGCAGAAATTATTGCTGAAGCAGAGTGATCATGCCCTGGTGCAGCCTCTTTCCCAGGTGCTTATCATCAGCCCAACATCAAAGGCTCATAGAGCTGTAAAAAAGTGTATCTGCCTCTAACAGAAGCCAACCAATTGGGGAGCATGTAAGTTATGCAAAGAGCTCATCTAATGGCACGGCTTAACATCTCTGCATACAGGAACCAAACAGAAGCTGTCTGCTTGGCAAATTAATGTGCTCTGCTTACTGTCTTAAATCCAAATCCCACTAGATGTGCAGGGCACGAAGGGTCGCCCCTCTTCCCTCTCAAGTAAAAAAAAAATCAGGACAAGTGAGGAGGCCAACCTGTCCCCATCGATCAGCTAAGGAGGGGCAGGTCCAGTGTTAGAAACTGAGATATAAAAGCTATTTGCCATATGGCCCCTTAAACCTAGGTTACGGTCAGGTACATTAACAGAATGCTTAGGTGCCTGTTTAGGGGTTGTTGGTTTTTTGTAAGATTACAAAGCTGAAAATGAATTGTATATATTGTCAGCTCCAGCTAAAATCTGACTCATGCCAGAGCACCGCAGGGAGAAAAAAGCTGCTGTGTGTCAGGCGCCAATTCTGGCACCCAAGCATCTTCACTAGGTCACAAATGACTGATAGCCAGGTGCAAAATGTGCCTGGCTCATTTCAAAAACTGCAGGTGCCCCAGTGCTGGCTTCCTCCTTCCTCCTCTTCGTTTTGCCTATTAAGATTGTGAACCTGTGAGAAAGAACTGCCTCACACTTTAACAAATGTGCAGAGCTTAGAAAACAGCAGGTGCTTTTTAAAGTGGTGTATAATATTATTGTTTATTACTCTATGTGCATGTAATCATCTTCCCGCATCCCAACCCAAGAGGATAGTCATCACCTGTCGCTATATTACTTCAGAGGGTAGCTGCTGCAACCTCCAACTACCCAAAGGTGGGCCACAGGCCTTAGACCAGGCAAGATTGTTTGTCCATCCAGCCCAGGATTAAATAAATAATGACACAGTGTAATATGTCATGTGCTGTTGTTCATCTGAGGTTGTATTTACCTAATTTTAAGACCTGCTAAAGAACAGATTATTGTTATTATGTCCTCAAATGTAAAACCACAGAATTCAAATAGGGTGTACTTTCTTTTTCCCATGACTGTATATGTGAGGGTCACCCCTGGAGATTTTTATACTTCTGCAAATCTTGGGTTTACCTCAGGTCTGATGAGACTTACTTTTCTTGCGCAGTGTGGTTTTGATTCTAGATATACAGAAACCCTTGAGGGCTTGATAGAGATCAACATTAGAATATGGAATATAATATTAGCTACCTGAGAGTTGGTAGAACTTTGCAATGGTGTCCAAATCATTCTCATCAAACAGCCTCTGATCATCCTCATTCTCTAGCACAGCCTGCAGGACCATCAGAAAATTCTGAAGATAATATGGTTGCCCTCCTGGGTCTTCTCCACGGCAGAGTCCATTGAGAACCGTCTCTAAAATGTTGCTGCTTGGACTCTGAGAATTCATGTTTTCCAAAGGTCCCAAACCAACACAATCAACCACTTTATTTTTTAAGTCTGTATGATCTTCCATAGGAAGTACTTCCATGTTACCCCCCGCAAAAGAGATATTTTGTGTCTGATTGCAACAAATACCTTTCACATTGGGCAACAGAGCCTGTTCACCAGAAGAGAGGTCTGTGGTTTCCAAGTTTGACGGTGCTTCTTTACTATAAGCTGTTGAACATTCGACAAGCTTGCAAATATCAGAATCCAAGTCCTCCTTAGGAGTATTTTGCTCCTTGTTGTCCTCTGTTAGCAGCCCAACTTCAGCGCAAGCAAGATGATCAGATGGAAACAACCCAGGAGCAGAACCATCACCACCCAAGAGTGTTCGTGCGTCACCTTCCCATGTGGGCTCCAGGGTTTCTCGTTTGCCTTCGAATCCTTCTTTTGGACTAGTTTGTCTCTGAATCCTTGAAAAGGGCAACCAGTTTTCTTTCTGGGAAGAAGTGGTGCCTTCTGGATTCTCCACTCTAGAGCTGTCACACACATCTTGAGCTGGCCGAGACTTAGCATCCCAAGTAAAGATGCTGCCACCTTCAGCACGACGCTTCCTGGACAATTTGGTTGACAGCCTTCCCAGGGAGATCTTCCCAACTGCCTGAACCTCTGACTCACCATTGCCCAACGGGAGACCGCTGCCCTTCTTAAAGTATGGGCTCACCTGTCCTCCCACCTCAGGTTTTGTTTCAGAGTTGTCACCTACTAACTTCTCTGGAGTCGAGGCATTATTTGCAAAGTACGGACTGCAACCACCAGGCACATTTTCAACTGATGGGCCTGCACCCGCGTCAGGCGCCGAACCCACCAGAATCCTGTCATCATCTCGGCTCTTTTGACACACTTCATCAATGTGCTGGTTGATTCCATATCTTGCTACCATCTGCCCACACAAAGGACAGGCGACTCTGGCAGGGGGAACATTATTGAAAAATGAAGCAATTGAGAAAGAAGATGCAGATAAAGGCAGTGTCCCTTCCACACCCATTCCTTGCTTCCTCCTGGCAGGTTTTATCCTCTTCCTATTGAGGGCTGAGCTTCTACAAGGCCTTTTATTTCCTGGGAGCTCCTCTTCTGCCATTGCAGGAACCCAAGATAAGGTGAATGTAGGAGCCGCCTCATGCAAACGGAAAAAAAACTCTTCACATCAAGTTATCAAGAGCATTTTTCATGGCCTTGCCTGCAATGAATAAACGGCAGAAGTGATGGCTTAAGTTTTGCATCAACAATAACAATAAATTCATAGGTGGTAGGCTTATGGAAAAGTTTAAAATGTTTTGTCATTTTAATTATCAATCACATGCACACCTCACATTTCCTCCTAGGAGCTCAAGGAGGCATATATGGTCCTTTCCCCCAATTTATCAATACAACAACCCTGTGAGGTAAGCTTGGCTGAGAACTGCTGATTGGTCTAAGGTCAACAAGTGAGTTATATCACCAAGTGGGGATTGAACCCAGGTCTCCCTAATCAAATGTTCTAACCACTACACAACACTGGCTCTACTGAAGGACATGGAGTGATATCCAAGTAAGTCATAACCAGATGCAATCAACTTACTTAAGTAAAGAGTCAATGGGACTACTCTGAGTATCTTATCATTAGGTATCACCTAGATTCTGGAACAATTTGCCATTGAAGCTACTGGTACTATTGATATTAGGGTATCTTAAGGGATTTAGTAGTGAGGCAAAATTTAAACTTGGCTATTAGTTTCTTCCAGATTTTATTCCAAACTGGATTTAATGTAGAAAGTGTCCAAGTTAGTAAAAGCAAGTACACTTAATAAGGAGATTAGCAAGTATCAAATTAGTAATAAAAAAAAATTAATATATTTGGTTGCTTGAGCTGCCTTTTTGTTTTTGTCTCAACCTCTTAGTTGTTTTCCCATCAATACTAAACCAGAAATATGCAATTCTTTCTTCCATATTCGTCCACTGCTGCCCTTGCCTTCTTTTTTCTTGTTCCACTCTCCAAAAAAATAATTTGTAAGCATCTTGGGACAAGGAACCATATTTTTAGTCATGTTAGCATTTTGTAAAGTACACATGGGTGGACAGACTTCAGACTTGACGGATCTATTTGGCTTCTGCAAAAGTACCTTGAGATTCATCAGTCAGGGCCAGATGCAAACTGGTGGGACAGGCAGACCTTTAGAATTAAGGGCCAGGGTGCCTCTGAGTACAAGCCCAGCCCAGGAATTTGTTTTCAGGATTAGAAGCAATTTTACACTTTCATGTGTAAGTCCACTCCTGGTTTTCCCAAAAAGCATTTTTCCTTTCAGCAACAAAATTACATAACCAGAGATACCACTGTAAAGCTTCTTGGCTGCAGCCTTTGTCAAGTAACTGTGAACTTTCTTTGCCATTCTCCTGCAAATCAGCTGAACCTGATCTACCTTTTCTGCTCACTCGACTGTAAAGCACAAAGTACAAGACCTCTTAAATGCTTCTGTGATACCCTAATGATTCCAGTATAAGCAGATGAAAACATGTTAAGTTTTGAATATGCTATTAAGAAAGTGATCAATCTTAGCACTATTTTTTTTGAAGAACTACAGTACTATCCCATTTCCCACTCATGTTAATAATTAAGAGGAAAATGAGTAAACTGATTTATTTTAACATAACTGGGCGCATTCATTCACATTTGCCTTTTCATTTTTTAACCTCTCACAATTTGTTGCAGCCCTGCAATGTGTTAGTTGCAAAAAGTGCCTGAGAATCCCCATTTCAGAAACCAATTGATGGGCCTGTGCACCAGATTAGTGGATTCTCTCCCACCACTAGTGGCTTATAATAAGACAATTATTTATCCTTGTGTTTCAAAGGGGGACACTACTGCACCACAGCATTCAAGACACTCCATCAAAGCGAGACAGAAGGGAAAGATGCAGACTGCCATGATTTTTTAAATAAGAGACACAAATCAATTCAGAAAAGGGTTTGAACCCAGGTTCAGATTCTGGTTAAATCATGACACACACTGGATGGCACAGGACTAGGAATTAGGCCCAGTCTAATCTACCTCAAGTGGGACGCGGGTGGCGCTGTGGGCTAAACCACAGAGCCTAGGACTTGCCGATCAGAAGGTCGGTGGTTCGAATCCCTGCAATGACGGGGTGAACTCCCATTGCTCGGTCCCTGCTCCTGCCAACCTAGCAGTTTGAAAGCACACCAAAAAGTGCAAGTAGATCAATAGGTACCGCTCTGGCGGGAAGGTAAACGGCGTTTCCTTGCGCTGCTCTGGTTTCGCCAGAAGCGGCTTAGTCCTGCTGGCCACGCGACCCGGAAGCTGCACGCCGGCTCCCTCGGCCAGTAAAGCGGGATGAGCGCCGCAACCCCCGAGTCGGCCACGACTGGACCTGATGGCCAGAGGCCCCTTGACCTAATCTGCCTCCAAGGGCTCTTGTGAGGATGACACATGAGGAGAGAGTATAATACCCTCCACAAAAAGGGCCACTGCTGAATTCAAACACTTGAACAACCGGCAGGAAACCATCTTGTCTTTTTATCTTGCGAGCCGCGGGCGGAGCACAGCGCCAATTAAATAAATCCACGGCTGGCTCCGGCCCTCCTTTCCCAAGGCTGTGAAGCGAGAAATGGCGGCTCCCCAGACCGGAGCGGCTGCGCGGAAGGACCCGGCGCCTCGACCGCGGAGCCCGGCAGAGGCTCCGCCCACCTCCCTCCGCCCTCCCGCGCGCGCGCGCGCCCTTCTGACTCCCCGTTCCAGCGCCAGGCAAACGCAATCCATCCCCGAGCCATGGATCGAAGCGCGGCCCGGGATTCCCAGTTCCAGCGAGGACGAGAGTGGGCGGGGAGGCAGAGGCGGGGGGCGGGGCCTTTCCTCATCTACCCCGGGGGGGGGGTCGTGTTTCATTTTATACGTTATAGTCTTGGTTTGGAGAGAGGTGCAAGGCAGGGCTGCCCTCTTTCTCCACTTTTTAAAACACACCTTCATGTTCATTTCTATACTTCCAAACAGCGTGTCGCCAGCGCTATGAGTCTCTGATTCCGCGTGTGCACGGGGTGCAAGCTGTGCTTGTGCGGTTATAGATTTTATTATATTTTAGTTGAAAGCCTCGTTGGGAAGGTTTCCATCATTTAATGACAATGATAACAGTGGCCTAGAAGCGTCATCATAAGCAAATAAAGACAACTACCATTCCTAGTAGAAATAATAGTACCTTTTCCAAACGTGGTATCATCAGTGAGAGCAGTTAAATTAACCATACAATGTGTATCTGAAGAAGTGTATCTGTGTATCTGAAGAAGTGTGCATGCACACGAAAGCTCATACCTAGAACTAACTCAGTTGGTCTTTAAGGTGCTACTGGAAGGAATTTTTTTATTTTATTTTGTTTTAACCATACAATGTGTACATCATTTTAAACTAAGGCTGAAGAATTTGCATGCACTTACCAGAGAGTAAGTCCCATTGAACTAAATGGAGCTTACTTCTGAGTAGATATGCCAATTAATTTACTCACAGGATGTAAGCACCCAACCCACACACTCTTAAGTATATTTAGCTAGGTTTTAATATTTTTGGAGACCACTTGGTTTCACCTGAAAAGTGGTGTATAAATACAGTACTTTAATACATATCCCAAATCAACATTAAACTGTTAAATGTTGTGAAGTAAACATATTGTTATAGGATTTGTGGGCAAGGAGCAGGGTTGGTCTGGATGGCATCTGGGAATCTTTTCTAGGCTTGGCAGGTTTGGAATCTAGTAGGAGAATCTGTTGAACTGGTCAGACCAGCTTCTCTGTATATTTATCAGCATCGGAAGGAGGGAGATGTACTGCCATAGTGACAACTGAGGATGATTCCAGAAGGAGGGGAGTGGACCTTTTCCCACCTCACCTGGCTGGGTGGCATCATGTCATCCTAGGAAAAAGAACTATAGGCCACAGGAGACTGTCTGCATGTGAGCTTTTTACTAGGATGGAAGCTGGACAGAGGAGTTTGTCTTGCTTTGTGGTCAATCCCAAAGCTATATTTTATCTCTTGTGCTCATAAAATAAATACCTGAAAAAAATGTCAGGTTGCTGCCACCACCCCCCACCCCCCAATAGCTGGTGGTTATGCTCATGAACCAAATGGGAACTCTTGATTCATTCTCCAGTGCTGTACTGATGGCAGCAGTGAATACACAAACACACACACCCTAAGTAGTGACAGATCAATTGCCCTCCATGAGCTGGAAATAATTGCACAAGTGGTTCAGTTCTGCTACTGTGCACATTTGACAGCTACACAGCACAATCCTATGCACAGTTCCAAGGAAGCAGTTCCCATTAATCTGAGTGGTGAATGCAGAACTGTGCTGTTGAATTCCTGACCTGTTTGACACGCCCCATTTGCTGTGCTGTTTTTGCCTGCATAAGCAGGAGAAGAACCACTGGATGGGGAAGCTTACACAATTGTGTTTGTGGACCAGATGGGCCTTTCACCTTGGTGAAATCCCTCTAAATTCCACTTTCCCATAAACTTTCCTCCCCTCTCAAACAACACTGGAATGAGGTTATCCAATGAAATTTATTGCCAGTAGACTCTGGCCAAACAAAATATAAGACTTCAACTAGCACATAAGAGTATCTAAAGGAGGGATAGTTTGTTGTGCCCTCCAGAGTTTGATGCTCTCCAACTCCCATTGCCCAACAACTTATGGAAGGCACCACATTGGTGATCCCTGATCTCCCACACCCATACCAGCCCATTGAGCTCCTTAGTGGCAGTTCCACTGCATGTAGAACATGGATAGGCAACCTAAGGCCCAATCGCCTTCTCAATCTGGCCTGCAGACGGTCCGGGAACCAACGTGCTTTCGCATGAGTAGAATGTGTGCTTTTATTCAAAATGCATCTCTGTGTTATTTGTGGGGCATAGGAATTTGTTCATATTTTCCCCAAAAAATATAGTCCGGCCCTCACAAGGTCTGAGGGACAGTGGACCAGCCCACGGCTGAAAAAGTTTGCTGACCCCTGATGTAGAATCATTGTAGAGTTGGAAGGGGCCCCAAGGGTCATCAAGTACAACTCCCTGCAATGCATTAATATTTTGCCCAACGTGGAGCTCAAACCCACAACCCAGAGATCAAGAGTCTCATGCTGTACCGACTGAGCTATGCCAGTAATCCAATGAACTACCACCTGAGGTTCAGATCATGGAGATGACAGGGCCTTCCCAATAATGGCACCCAAACTCTGGAGCACTTTTCCTTGAGTCCTGGTCCTTGTTGACCATTAGAAAGCCAGGTAATATCTCCTTCTTCCAGCAGGACTTTCACACTGGACAGCTGTTCCCTGGCATTCTTAAACAGTTACGTGACATGCTGCCTTGGTGGCCTTTTGAGTAGAAAGGCAGCATATGCATTTTAATATAAATTGATGGCATATGTTGCCAAAAGATGTGATGATGATTGCTGTCTTAGACAGCTTTAAGAGGGATTTTAAAAATCATGGGGGAGAATTGGTTAAGCAATGGCTTTTAGCCATGATGGCTAGATGGACCCTCCCTGTTCAGAGGCAGTCTACCTTTGAATATCAGGACTGGGATATCCCCCTGCCTGTGGGCTGCCTAGAAGCATCTAGTTGATCACTGTGTGAAGCACGATGCTGGATGATCCTTTGGTCTGATGCAGCGGGACTCTTCTGATGTTTCTAAGCAAGGATTGAAATCCTATTGCTCTTCTTTGTTCTCTTGCTATTAATGCATGGCACCATGCAGTGTTCTGCAGGCAAGATTGGGGGGGGGCAAGAGAAAAACTTTGAATAGCTGCTCCTCTGTCACACTAAATCAACTCAATTTACCTTCTATTTCCATTAACTGTTGTGACCATGCCCTCGATCACTCTCTTAAGTAGAGTCTTTTAATTTATTTTTCAGATAGTGACCTTAAGGCCTCTCTCTATTAGCCATAATTGTGGTCTCTTGCGTTCGCTTGAAACTTTTTTTGAACGAATGCAGTTCTCCCCTCTATGTGACTTTAATTAACTGTGACAAATTCCGCCCAAAGCACATTTGCAAATAACACATAATTTATGAGGTCAGAGAAGAAGAAATATTTAGTGCCCTATTAAATCAACCGACAGGCATTTGTTTCAGGTACTTAATGGCATCATTTGATGGGCAGCCCACCCCCATCTTTGCCAACACTCTGAGGTAATGCATTTAGAGTACATACATTTCTTGGGAACTTTAAAAGGGGCAATTAAGGCAAACTATAGATCTGAAAGGTAATTTTGCAGGCAGGGAATGGGTGCCATGAATTCCCAAGCAATTTTGCCGAACTCCAACCTTAAGGTGGGATGACAGTGGTTTAACCATCACAGCACGATAGAAACACCAACTGTGAGGGTTAATCAAATATCTATTATGGGACGGCTCTTTGGGGGAAGTTCTTTGCTCAGAGGTGCAGCAGCCACTGTTTCTCCCAGACATTTGCTGGAATTAAGAGGGCTTGTGAAAGAAAACAGGTTTTCAGGAGACGGGCCATCGCTCAGGGGTAGAGCATCTCCTGTACATGCAGAATAATAATAATAATAATAATAATTTTTTATTTATATCCCACCCTCCCCAGCCAAAGCCAGGCTCAGGGCAGCTAACAACAATAAAATAATACAACATTCTAAAATCATTCCATTATAAAATTTATTCAAATCAAATTGATGGCAACCATTGGGCTAGAGAAGGGGCTAGGTTCAGTCCCCAGCATCTCTAGGTGGGGATGGGCGAGATTCCTGCCTGAAACCTTGGACAGCTTTGCAATCTCTCCTGGCCAGGCATGAACCTATGGCCCTGCCTGCTATCATTTTCAGAGCGTGGAATGGAGGGGACTGCTTATGAACAACATTGCATTTTACAGTAAACTAATTCTCAACAACCATATAAAGCAAGTCATTACTCTGAGCTAGATCTCACTCCACTCACCATGCAAATTTATTCCCAGGCCAGCCCGATAAATGCATATAGCCAAAGCACACTCCTTTTCACTGCTCATGGTACAGTATGCTTTCAACAAGGGTTACACAGAACCCAAAACAGATTTTTGACAGATTGCAAGGATCCTGAGGATTCGCAAAACAACTGGCTGCTTCCAAGTGGGGTTACACTTTGCTTGTGGGGACTTCAGGGTTTTATTCGTTTTAGTGTCAGGAGCGTTCACATCCCACTGGCCTCTTCAAGCGTCCTACTTCAAACAGCAAGCTGGAGTGCCCGCCTACAAGCAAAGGCACTCAAAAGAAGGCTGAGGTATTTACTTCTAAGGACCTTTGCTACACATGCACCACAAAAGTTCAAACAGCAGCACTGTTTGGAATCAGGTTTTACCAAGAGGGAATTTAACTGTCCTCTAGGAGTCAGAGTAGCAGCAGCAGCTAGGCCAAAAATCAAAAGGATTACATATTATATATGCAGGACTACAAAAGGGCATATGGATACTATGAAGGCAGGCAGAGAAATCAACAAAAAGCAAGTAAAGCACAGCTATAGCGTTGGGAAAGGGATCTGCTGACATCTCTGACTGAGGCTCTAATGAAATGAATATAGTAATCAATGCCCAATAACCAAAAAGCCAACTGTGCCAGACTTCCCTTAAGATTGCAAAACATAGACCAGCCTACTACTTTTTAAAAAGTTGAAGAAAGTGCTTCATGGTGTCCCAGCACTGAAAGGGGGATGGAGTGACATCTAGTTGTTCCTCTGTGCAGGAAGTCCCAAGTTTAGCATCCCTGAAAGATGGCTGTCCAGCCTCTGCCTCAAGACTAGCAAGCAAGGGAGAGCCCACCACCCCACTAGGTAAATTTATCTCCTGTATGTCAAGCCAATTAGATCTGGTCCTTCTCTCTGGGGCAGCAGCAAATGCATTGCTGCCCTCTTCTATGATGCCTGTGCGTGAATTTGTTTCATGTGTGTAGATCAGTCCACGCTGACCAACGCACAGTCTTTGAAGTAAGGCTCTGTTCCGATGGCATGAGTAGTCCTGGTGGATGAAAAAAGCTCAAGAGATCCAGCACTGAGCTGACACTCATGATGCACAGAGTTTCTTTAAAGCCACAAACACCATCTATGGGCCAATAAAGCATGGGATATGCCCCCTATGCTCAGCAGACGGTTCCACACTTCTAAAAGATCATAGAATCATAGAATCATAGAGTTGGAAGAGACCACAAGGGCCATCGAGTCCAACCCCCTGCCAAGCAGGAAACAAGATAAAAAAGCTATTGCACTGCGCTGGAAAGAGCATTACCAACATCTCCTTAACCGCAACTCCCCCATAGCTGCTGAGGTCCTCTCTCAAATTCCACAAAACCAAGTTAGAGGTCAGCTTGCAGTATCTCCAAATCTGGGAGAGCTGTGTACAGCTATTAACCAAATGAAAAACAACAAAGCCAGCAGACCTGATGGGATACCTGCCAAAATCTTCAAAGTGGGTGGAATTGAATTTAAACAACTTCACAAGCTCATCGAAAAAATCAGGGGGAAAGAAGAAATCCCAGCAGACTTTAGGGATGCCAAAATTATCAATCTCTTTTAAAAAGGTGACAGAACTGATTGCGGAAACTATTGAGGCATCTCTCTATTAGCTGCGGCTGGCAAAATTATTGCAAGGATCTTAGCCAACTGTCTCTTAACAATATCAGAGGTAACCCTTCCTGAATCCCAAAATGGTTTTCAGCCTTCTAGGGGGATAGTGGACATGATTTTCACCACTTGACAGCTTCAAGAAAAATGCAGAGAGCAAAACCAACCCCTGTATATGGTGTTTATTGACCTGACTAAATCGTAATGCCCTGTGGACTGTTCTTCTGAAAATTGGCTTCCCAGATAAATTTGTAAACATCATTCGGCTCCTCCATGATAATATGACAGCAACAATCACAGATAACAATGGCTCTCAAAATTAACCATTCACAGTGGGATCAGGAGTTAAACAGGGTTGTGTTATTGCCCCAACTCTATTCATTATTTTCATTACCATGATCCTACACTTTGTTGAAGGGAAACTCCCTACCGGAATAGAAATCATGTATTGAACAGATGGAAAACTCTTCAATCTGCGCAGGATGAAAGCAAAGAGTAAGGTTACCGTAACTTCCGTCATTGAGCTTCAGTATGCTGATGACAACATAGTGTGTGCATGCTCAGAGGATGACCTCCAAACCATCCTAAATATCTTCGCAGAAGCTTATGAACAGCTTGGCCTATCACTCAACATCCAAAAAACCAAAGTGCTGCACCAACAAGTACAAAATAACCCCTCTGCAGCGCCACAAATCCAACTCCATGGTGTAACGTTGGAAAATGTTGATCACTTTTCCTACCTGGGCAGCTATCTTTCCACAAGAGCCGAAATTGATGCCAAAATCCAGCATCACCTGATCTCTGCGAATGCAGTTTTCTCCTGTTTGAAGTGCAGAGTGTTTGAGGACCGGGACATTCGCAGGGAAACCAAAATGCTTGTTTACAAATCTATTGTACTACCAACCTTCCTGTGTGCTTGTGAAACATGGACCACTTATAAATGCCATCTCCAACTAAAAGATTCCACCAACGGTATCTCCGAAAAAATTTACATATTACTTGGGAAGACAGGGGAACTATAACCAGTGTACTGGAAGAAGCAAAGATCACCAGTGTTGAAGCAATGATTCTTCAACATCACCTTCGTTGGACTGGTCATGTTGTGCCTGATGATCATCTTCCAAAGCAACTACTCTATTATGAACTTAAAAATGGGAAGCATAATGCTGGTGATCAACAAAAGAGGTTTAAAGACTGTCTCAAGGCAAATCTTAAAAAAGATAGTATAAACACCAACAATTGGGAAACACTGGCCTGCGAGTGCTCCAGTTGGAGAACAGCCTTTACCAAAGATGTCATGGACTTTGAAGACACTCAAACTCAGAACGCAAGGGAGAAAAGTGCTAAGAGGAAGGCACACTTGGCAAATCCACACCGTGATCAACTCCCGCCCGGAAACCAATGTCCCCACTGTGGAAAGACGTGTGGGTCCAGAATTGGCCTCCACTGTCACTTACGGACTCATTGTTAAAACCGTGTTTATGGAAAACAATCACACTCGACAATGAGTGATCGCCAAAGAAGCAGCAGCCCTCTTTTATGTGGCAGCCCTGAGTAACTGAAGAGATGTTTCATGTCTCATTCCCCTGCTCATCTCAGTTCCTTCATAGTGTGTTTTCTGGGCTCCTGGCCATCTTCACTGCCCTCATCTGAAGTTGCTCATTTGTCTTTCTCCCCCCCCCCTTTTTTTTTAGAAATCATTTTTATTGGTTTTAGAAATACAAATAAACACAAACTAATAAAAGCATATCTATATAAAGAGATTCTCTGAATCTCAGGACTTCCCCCCATCCCCTCTGTGGGGTCTCATTTTAAACCTCTACAACTGCATATTCATCCATACTCCAATTTTTATATCAAACCATATTGTCCATAGTAATCTATACACTACACGTGATTCAAAATCTTGCTCGTTTCCACCTGCTTACAGTGGTCTCCAAGGTAACTTATGAATTTTTCCCATTCTTTTATAAAGTTTTTATTCTCTTGGTTTCCAAGTTTTCCATCTTGGCTTTGCCACCTCGGCATAGTCCATCAACTTCTCTGGTAGGCAAAGTTGTTCATTTGTCTTTCATGCCTTGTCCATTAAGCCCAAAGGCAACACATGGAAGCAGGGGGCAGTACAACCCTGCTGGCCCTGCTCTCCGGTGTGTCAACCAGAAGCCGTGAAAAAGAGCACTTGACTGTGCAAGATTCCTGACCACATACGCAGAGCATCTGCAGCCAAGTGTGGGTAGGGGCTTTACTCAACATTCCTGCCTACATGAAAATTTTGGCGGTGGAGTCAGAAGGGCAAATCATGTCAGGGGCTTGGCCCTCCTCCATATGTTTACAATTCCAGAATGGAAGGAAAGTGCAAACTATAGCTTACACATCTGACTATAACGGCAAACTATGGTTTGTTATAAATTGAGGGAGTATTTAAAGTACCCAAATGCTTGTTTGTGCAATGTGAAACTACAAATTGGAATTGCATGCCAACAAAGTTAGTGTCCCCTTAAAAATGGTGGGCATTAAAAAAGGTAAAAGATGCGTCTCTGTGTACATGAGCAAAAATAATGATTACAGTGGTACCTCTGGTTGCGAACAGGATCCGTTCTGGAGGCCCGTTCGCAACATGAAAAGAGTGCAACCTGAAGCACCGGATCTGCACAGGTGTGCAGTGCAATTTGGCACTTGTGCGCATGCGCGAAGTGCGATTTAGTGCTTGTGTGCATGCGCGAGTGGCGAAACCCGGAAGTAACCCTTTCCGGTACTTCTGGGTTGCTGCGGGACATAACCTGAAAGAACGTAACATGAAGCAAACGTAACATGAGGTATGACTGTACCTGAAAGTGCCTGTGGGACAGTGGAGCCCACCGTTTGATAATTACCAGCGTGCCTATGTAACCCATGCCCAATGGCCTCTTTTAAGTGGGCTTGCTTTGAATAATGGAAGAGTTATTTTCAATGTAACTTGTCCTTTTAAACAGCTTTATGCAAAGCAGGGAATAAAAACAGGCTTAAAATAGAAAAACAGAACCCTGGTTTTTAATTTATATAAAATACAACATGCATAATATATTACAGTTTCAGCTTCTGGGCAGAGAGTTCTCGTTTCTTAGGTTTCTTCTGGATTTTCTTTGCATCCTTAATTTGCATTTTTACTTGATCTTGCAGCTGAGAAAAGAAGGCTTGGGAGGACTTCAAAGCCTTGTCTTTGCCATCATCCTGTAGCAGAGCAACATTTATTTCAGAACAAATGGAAACATGCACATGTAAAGTAAAATAATGCCCCACAGTTTCAGCCAATTAATTGTTCCAGCAGAATGCATAAGAGAAAGACCCCATTTGTATTCCGATTGATAACTAAATGGCAAACAGCAGCTGTTATGTTATGCAATACCCTTTTTCTGGCAGCATAATAAATCCAGAAAGCGGAAGGGAGGCTTGGCGTTATCTACACTCTCATGCTTAATGCATGTTAATGAGAGATAAGCATGCAGCACTAGGAAAGCATCCCTTTATAATCGAGGACTAAGAGCAATGGGAGCCCCAGTGGAATTTTAAACCTTATTCCTTCAAGTTACTCCACCATAATCACTCTATCCTTTAAAAAGGGTCTTATGTTTCACCAACAAAGCATAGCAGAAGGTAGGTTTGTTTGCCATAATATACTTCATTTAAACAATGCCCAAGTTGTTTTGCGGTTCCACTGGGCTGAAGGTGCAGAGAATTATCAGAAATCCATCTCAGATATCATATTCAGAATACTATTATGCTTGTAACAGAAACACACCAGCCCCCAGATGAGTGAAGGACCTGCCTTCTCTGGCATCGGCTTGCTTGCCTGCCTGGGTCCTGCTCCACCACTTTTCATCACCTCAGCACCACCACCCCAGAGCCTCATTACCCGACCTCTAGTTTGCCCATGATGCTGTTTTTCAGGATTTTTTTAATTAAAAAAAAAAAAAGGCTGCTGAGGTGTGTGTGTGTGTGTGTATAGAGAATCAAGGGTGGATTTTTGTGTGACAGGATTGTCAGCTCAGTTTTGGTACTGAAATCAAATACCTGACCTGGGCTAAGCACATGCTCAGAGGCACTCTGTTTCTTAACTATTCCACCCCTACCCCATCCTCAAGCACTATTTTACACCTGGCTCCGTTGGGTGGATCTCAGCATTTCTAGCAAAAACAAACAACAAACTTGATCCTGCAAACCAAATATGCCTAATAAGCAAGTTGTAGTGCATCAGCCTTTGCTCCCCCACCCCAGTTCCCTGCAGATGTTTTGTACGCTTGAAGTCCAAAACATCTGAAGGGAACCAGGATAGCCTAGGCAAACACACCCACACACCCCAAGTTCAGGAGCAGAACACACAAAGGCCTTGGACTAAAGTCTGCTTCTATAGAAAGAAGAATAGATTGATTTCTCCAGTTTTTTTTTAGTAAACTTACCTTGAGCAAGGAGGTTCTACCTTCCTTGGTTAGCTTCTTCAGTTTCTCAGCCGAAGCCTTTTTGCTCAGTCTAGCCCCCGGCACCAAATTCTTCTCCAGGAGTTTTTGCCGCTTCTCCCTCTCCTTCAGCTTCAGGCGTTTAACAAGCTTCTTTTTCCTCCGTTCCCTTTTTTTGTCAGTGGGGTTTTTTTCAGCATTTGTTTTCACATCCCCACCTTTGTTCTTCTCCTAAAAATAAGAACAGACTGAGAGTGGGATCCAAAAGCAACATAGAAAACTCTCTTTCACACAAATATACAAAATCAAAGTACCAGCTATCAGGCTGCAGCTTTCCCCAAGCTGGCACCCCACTCCACAATTCTCTGGCCTGCAACTCCCCCCAGCCCTGTCTTAGGTCTTCAGCAGCTCACTCTTTCTGCCTATGAATATTAGGCGGCCGAGTACATACCAGGGCTTTTTTCACCACTGCAGTCAAATTTTGGTACTCTGTCCCCAGTATGCTTCCCTGGCCCCTCCCTCCTAACTCTTTACCCTTTCTCCAGCCTTGTAAATAAGCCCACAACATTTACTAGCCTGCTGATGGACAGAATGAAACTGCAGGCAGTTTACCCAGAAGTCAGTCTCACTGTATTCAGGGGACTAATGCCTGGGTGGCAATGGTTAAGTCACCGGCAGCCAAGTTGGCACCAGCTCCACCACAGCCAGGCAAAACACTACAGGAAAGGGACAAAAGGGGGAACTAGGCAGCTAGCCTCATGCAGGTGGCCAACAGAAGCAGTTCCTTCTCATCTGTGCAAAATTTGTTGCCTACAGCTACCATGAAAATGCTTAAAAACAAAATTGCCCTTGTCTTCCAGAGGGACTTGAGGTGTGGGTGCATTTTTTTATTATGTTCCTACTCTGGCTCCACTATTGTGATTATGTTCATTGCATTTGATAAAAATGTGTAAGTTAGCTTTTTATCCGCTGCTTTGGACACTCAGGTAAGGTGAAAAAAACAGGTCACAAGTGTCTAATATTAATAATAAACATTAAGATTCTGTTGAAAGAGCACGAGAGGGGGAAGCACCAGATTTTGAGAAAAACCTACATAAACGAAGCCAAATCAAACTGCATTTGTTTCCTCCGATTTCAGAGACCCTGGAATGAAACTGGGTTCCCAAGAATGGCGTGTACTTTGCTGCCCAGCAAATGATGGGCCAAGTGGAAAGCTACTGGGAGCTGTGAATTAGTGCCTTACCTTGATCTCTTCCGGTGCAAGGAGGGCAGCATCACTAACACTCACTGGTGCAACTTCTTCCATGGTTATTGCTGGGAGATTGGATACAATTTTAACCTCTGGGACAGGCTAAGGGAAATAGAAAAGGCTATGCACGTTAGATAACAGCGTTAAATGACTTCTACTGCAATCTTACACACACTTACCTGGGCGTAGACAACCCTAACCCTAAAAGCCTGTTCTTGAATTCCATTAATCCAGGGAGGGGGAAGTTGTGGCTTTGTTGGTGGACTACAATTCCCAACATCCCTGAGCATTGGCCATGTTGTTGGAGGATGAGGGAGTCAAAAAAACATTTGCAAGGCAAGAGGCTCCATATCCCAGAGTTAAGAAGTGATTCAGTTCCACTTAGGTCAATGGGGCTACAGTGGTGCCCCGCAAGACGAACGCCTCGCAAGACGAAAAACCCGCTAGACGAAAGGGTTTTCCGTTTTGGAGGTGCTTCGCAAAATGAATTTCCCTATGGGCTTCCTTCGCAAGACGAAAGCCCATAGGGAAATCTCCGGGACAGCGGGGAAGTGCAGCACGTCTTCCCCACTGTCCTCGGACCTCCTCCGAAGGCTGGCGGTGGGGTGGAGAGACCTCCTCCCGCCGCCAGCCTTCGGATGGCTGCTCCGAAGGCTGGCGGTGGGGCGGAGAGACCTTCTCCCCGCGCCAGCCTTGGGATGGCTGCTCCGAAGACTGGCGGTGGGGCGGAGAGACCTCCTCCCGCCGCCAGCCTTGGGATGGCTGCTCCAAAGGCTGGCGGTGGGGCGAAGAGACCTCCTCCCGCCGCCAGCCTTGGGATGGCTGCTCCAAAGGCTGGCGGTGGGGCGGAGAGACCTCCTCCCGCCACCAGCCTTGGGATGGCTGTCCTGAAGGCTGGCGGTGGGGCGGAGAGACCTCCTCCCGCCGCCAGCCTTCGGATGGCTGTCCTGAAGACTTGCAGTGGGAGGAGGGTTTTCCTTCCCACCGCCAACTTTCAGAATGCTGTTCTGAATGTTGGCGTGGGGAGGAAAAACCCTCCTCCCACCGCAAGCCCCGGGAACAGAGGAGAAGCGCTGCGCGCCTTCCCCTCTGTTCCCGTACCTGTCCTGAAAGCTTGCGGTGGGGAGAAAAGCCCTTCTCCGCACCGCCAGCCTGGCAAGCGGTCTCCATAGGAACGCATTAATTGATTTTCAATGCATTCCTATGGGAAACCGTGCTTCGCAAGACGAAAAACTCGCAAGAAGAAAAAACTTGCGGAACGAATTAATTTCGTCTTGCGAGGAACCACTGTATATGGATTTGACAAGGCTCCCTAGACTTCCTAATGGTATAGTGGTTAGAAGACTGGACTAGGGCCTGGGGACCTGGATTCAAATCCCCACTCAGCCATGAAATTCACTGGGTCAGCCATTGGCTCTTAGCCTAACCTATGTTGCTTAATAGGTTGGGTAATTTCTTACAGCGACCATCCAGGAAGGCAGAGGGCATAACACCAAGTCTTAATTTTGTAAAAGTAACTATACACAAAGCCAAAATAATTAACTCCAAATAGTTCACTTTCTAACCAATCAAAGACTTGCTCATACACAAAGAGGTCTACCCACAATTTAGACATTGACTGGGTTGCAATCAGCTTTCTAGCAAGTTTTCTAGCAAGTGTATGTAAAGCAGTAACTTGCTTTTGAGAAGTTATAGGTAATCCCATAACTTATGGAAATTAGATGTGAAGGTGGCAGAGTTAGCATTCTGTTACAGAGGTTTAAGAGCCAAACTTGTATTCCAGCCTGGACAGAAAGACAGGGACATGTGCAGCAGAAATACAAACAGGCATGGCCAGGAATATCTTTTTTTATTTGTTACAGCTTCTCTGTTGCTGTTACTATGTTATTAGGACAAAACAGGGAGAGAGTGAACCATGTATGCCACTTGAGATACTTGCAGGAAAGAGGATGTACACTTAATAACAAGGGGAAATATCTGGACCATCCAGCTAGCGCAGAAAAACAGCTTTCAACCCTTTTCTACAAAGATCGTTTCTTATGCACAATCCTGCAAACAAAGTTGCGTTACCATACTTACTGGTTTAGGTGTGAAGTGGAAATTAGAAAGGGCATCAAGTCTAAGGAAGAGCGAGTCCATCATTTTCTGTATTTCTGCATGCTCAGGTTTTTCTTCCTCTTCCGTTTTTTTCTGGATTAAGAGCAATGTGGGATTAGACAAGAGCAACTTCCAAGCAAGATTTTTCATTCAAAAGAAAGAAAATGCTACCTTTGGCCTTTTAGAGGCCAGGAAAGGGGAAGTTTATTTATTTACTTTTAAATGCACCCCCTTTTCTGGGTCCCTAAGAGTTACCAATTTATAGGCTCACTCGCCCTTGGCTAAACCCAGATGCTATGGGCTTTCTTCACAAAATACACAAGGTCAAAAAAAAAAAAAAAATCCCCCCGAACCATTCCTAATTGCCAAATGGTGAGTTTTTCAAGTCCTGATTTATATTTCAGATATTACAAGTTTAATCTGCATAATTCAGCTGCAAAGGAAACAAGAGACTATTTCAAATGGAATCAGCATTGAAGGGGAGGAAGGAGAAAATACAAAATGACTTGCACTTCCCTTCCCTCTGCTTATTTCTCAGGACCAAAATGGCTCCCTGGCAGCATCGTGCAGGGCCTAAATGATGCACTGTGTTGCAGGATCCTTCAACAATGGGATTGCCATGGAATGTGAATTACAGAAAATTTCTAAAGCCCATTTTTTAAAAAATAAAAGAAACAAACAATTGATTTAGAAAGGCTTGGAAGAGTAGAGTTGCAGTTATGAGTTGAGAAGGAAGCCACATGCAAATTCACTCTAGAGCAACTCTCCTCCTCCTCCTCCTCATCTTCCTTGACTCCTGGCCACGCTAGCTGGGACTGATGGGAACTGATGTCCCACAACACCTGGAGGATATCATGTTCCCCATTTCTGTCCTAAAAGCTTCTGCTCCTTTCAGGTCTGAGAAAACAAGGCTGAAGCTCTCAAGTGCCACAAAATGCAAACCTGTCAAGGGAAGCTCATTACTTCTACATCTGCCCACTGCCACAGATAAAGTTGGGCCCTCAAACACTCTTAACAACCAATACAACCTCCCTCAAAAGGCACCTGATTAAGTTTCAAATATTCTTGCTCATAAATTTCTGCAAGACTCAGCTTGCTTTTCTCGTGATCCAGAGTCAACCGCTTCTTATATTCATAGGGGTCTTCTTTTGGTTTTTCTTTACGAACGACATCGTCCCAAGCCTAAAACAAAGTTGTTGGTTTTTTAAAAAAACACACCACCACAGCCATATTAAAAACAATACAGAACCATGAGCAGCCTTTTCTGTAGGTAACAAGGAATTAAGGCATTCACATTCATTTGCCTTAACATTTCTATTCTGTCTTTTGTTTTAGAGAAGGGTAGTCAATGATATTGCATTCTGCTTAAGAACTCAACAGCTGCAAATCTACACATCACAGAATACTAAATCGTACAAATGGATGGCTCTTTAAAGAAAAATGTTTTAAGTTTTTGATGGCAGTCCTGAAGCAATGACTGGCTTCCCTGGGGAGGAGATTTCATAAAATGGGAGCCACAGTAGTGAAGACTATGCACCGCATTATGTGACAGAAGGCATTTTTTTGTGGCAACCTCTTAAACTGCAGAATTCCCTTCCCACAGAGCTGACTCTGAAACCTTCATTATGTAGCTTTCATCATATACTGAAGAGGTGCCTCTTCAATCTAACTGATAACAGTATAATAAGCAGATGGCAGGCTCTTCACTTTGTAGGAGATATCACCTACAGTGACTTCATACAGATACAGTGGTGCCCCGCAAGACGAACGCCTCGCAAGACGAAAAACCCGCTAGACGAAAGGGTTTTCCGTTTTGGAGGCGCTTCGCAAAACGAATTTCCCTATGGGCTTCCTTCGCAAGACGAAAGCCCATAGGGAAATCTCCGGGACAGCAGGGAAGCGCAGCGCGTCTTCCCCACTGTCCTCGGACCTCCTCCGAAGGCTGGCGGTGGGGCGGAGAGACCTTCTCCCCGCGCCAGCTTTGGGATGGCTGCTCCGAAGGCTGGCGGTGGGGCGGAGAGACCTCCTCCCGCCGCCAGCCTTCGGAAGGCTGCTCTGAAGGCTGGCGGTGGGGCGGAGAGACCTCCTCCCGCCACCAGCCTTGGGATGGCTGCTCCGAAGGCTGGCAGTGGGGCGGAGAGACCTTCGCCCCGCGCCAGCTTTGGGATGGCTGCTCCGAAGGCTGGCGGTGGGGCGGAGAGACCTCCTCCCGCCGCCAGCCTTCGGAAGGCTGCTCCGAAGGCTGGCGGTGGGGCGGAGAGACCTCCTCCCGCCGCCAGCCTTCGGATGGCTGCTCCGAAGGCTGGCGGTGGGGCGGAGAGACCTTCTCCCTGCGCCAGCCTTCGGATGGCTGTCCTGAAGACTTGCGGTGGGAGGAGGGTTTTCCTTCCCACCGCCAACTTTCAGAATGCTGTTCTGAATGTTGGCGGTGGGGAGGAAAAACCCTCCTCCCACCGCAAGCCCCGGGAACAGAGGGCTTGAAAAACTCGCTAGACGAAAAAACTCGCGGAACGAATTAATTTCGTCTTGCGAGGCACCACTGTATTCAATAGTAAGGGAGACAATAAGGAACTCCCAAGCATTTATCAGACCCTTTGAGAAGTGGGGGATACAGAAAGGGCATTGTTTAAAGCTTAAGCACCATTAGTTGTGTTCTTGTTCTTTTTCAATGTACGTATTCAATGCAAATGTAAAATCTGCTGGGTTCCCTTTCCCATTCTCCCTCCAATAGCAATGAAGATATGAAAACAGATCTATTAACCTGATCTTTTATCCTTCTCTTGATAATCTCTTCAAGCTCCAGAGTTGTTTCTTCTGTGATCACAGGAGCTGAGAATACAAAAGCAGCAAACTCAGGATTTTTTTTAATGAAATGCATTTGTAAATAACCTTATGGGTTAAGAGCAGGCTCCTTTCTCTATTGCCAGCTGCCACTTGAAAAGACATGTAACCATTCAATTCAGCAGCAGCAGCACCCAAACCTAAGGGTCATAATGAACTGGGTGCACACAGGTACAGCTGTTTGAGGGCAGCAGTGTAACCAGAGATGATCCTGGCTGCAAATGCAGAGGAGCTCCTGGGACAGACTAGGATCAGTCTCTGCTTGAGACTGGGAGACATACACAATTAATGTCCCCCTTAGCCATGACCTGACCGTGGTCTGGGAAGAGGTTGCCCGCCTTAGAAGGTTGATTTCATAATTTGCAGCTATTAAAGGTACAAAATTACAGTATCTCTACATAAAACATAGGCCTGGAGGCTTATAAAAATTCCAGGAAGAGGAAAAAGACAAAGGTCTGGCGCTACTCTTGCTCATGCAGAAGCGCTGTTTGTAAGACCGGATGCCCCCGTGCTACAGCCATATAAAAGGTTACCAGAATCTGCATGACTGCAGAAGGAAATGGCACAGCTGCCACACAGAAGTGCCGGTGCCTCCACATCAGTGACTTCTCCTGGCCCAGAGCTCAGCAGCACCCCCAACATAGTTCCCAGCTCTTCATGCAGGGGGTCACCTGCTGCTGCAAGCCCTGCCCTATAAGGAACATTTAAGTGAAAGCGCTGCTATAAAGTGCAATGTTTACCCATTTTGACTGCATGGTCAAAAATAACCATTTCCTCCAGAAGGCTGTTCTCAGGCCGCTTTTGTCCTGTCACTTCACCTCTCAGCTGCCAAGGCTTCTCCATCAGCAGTTCCTTTTCTAGCGATTTAATTTTTTCGCTCATCTGCAAAAAAAAAAAAGTTCTTAAGACACTTCGTTTCCCATGGCTTCAAACCCACTTTATTTCCCTTGGCTTCAATCTTACATGTTTACTTAAGGACATTTACAGAAGTACAGTTGATATCCCCTTCTCCCACTGCAGCCACCTGTGACCTTCCCCCCACCCACTCACTTGAAAACGACTCTCTAGAGAGTCTAGGGAACCTTCTAAAAATGCTGAACTGAGGGGTGGGGGCTGCTGTTGGAAGGAGGAAAAGAAGAAAAACTTCCATTCTGTGAACTTCCTTATCTTAGGCTCCAAGATCAATTTTGGGTGACGCCACCCCCCTTTCCCCATCAGTCTCCTGCACCCCATCCCCCAATGTTCAGGAGCCCCAATCCTACAAAAAGCTTTTTAGGGTGCATGGGGTCTGCCAGAGGCAAGAGGAAACATGAAACTTTCCTTCTGTAAACCTCCTTAAGTTAACTTATCTTAGGATCCCAAACACTGCCTTATTCTCTTTTCTGTTTTTTCATGCTTGAAGTTCTTATTTTTTGCTATAAACATGCTAGTTTCAGATGGCATGAGATAAACACAGTTGGTTTGGTGGGATGCAACAGAAAGTTTACCTTTTCCTGTCTTTTCTCAAAGGACGACTTTGTTTCAGCAGAACTATTTCTCTTTGCCTGGAACATATCTATCTCCTCTTCTATGTCGCTGTCATTTGGCAAGCTGAACGTCACTCTTTTAGAAGGTTCTTTGCTTTTTTCATTCCCTCCTTTCTGTTTGATTTCATCCATTTCCTCAGCTCTGTAGTTAAACAGCATTACATGAAAAAGAGACCTTTAAAGGACTTTCATTAGGCTTTTGATTCATTCATAAACACATGAGCCTGCTGGGACACCACACAAAAGTGCCCTGAGGAAAGTATCCATTCACAAAACATTCTGGACACGTCTGCAAACTGGAAAACCTGTCATGGACACCACACACACACACACACACACACACACACAGAGAGAGAGAGAGAGAGAGAGAGAGAGAGAGAAGCCTATTCTGCTGGCTACAAGAGAAGGCTTATTTCAAACCTAATTTGGGGGTCAGAGTGAGGAAAGAAGAGCCATGTGGGAACCAGGGAAGGCCTTAATGAGTACGTCTCCAGACACCATGTTGATGACCCTGTTACTATTCATACATGACTCTGCAAGCAGTATAGCTCTCCAGATAGGAAATATGCTATTGTATTGACAACACAACAATATTTATCTCCTCACAGAAGATTACCTCTGCTCCCCAAAATGCAATTCTATGCACACTGAGAGAAAACGACACTGAGTACAAAGAAACTAACATCTGAGTAAACATGCACTGGTCATTTCATTTTATTATCCACTTAGCACTGCCCTCAAAATATCAGCCACATACTCATCATCTATGTCGCCTTCTTCCTCTTCTTCCTTTCCCTCAATCTGGTCACTGTCACTATCCTTGTGTTCACTTGTGAAGTCTTCATAATCACCCACAGGATCAAAGTAGTCCTGATATTTAAGATCACGAGCACTTTTGATGATCTGCTGGGAAGAAGAGGAGAGAAACCAGCAAGAGGTTACAAAGAGGCTCCTGAAGTTTCAACGTAACATTTGAACAAGATAAATGAGTAAAGGGGCTATATTAAATAGTTAGGCTTATTAAATAAACTGGATAGCTTACAGTTTTTTCCTGAAGAAGCATGAACCAAAGTCTTAAAATACTTTATTAACAATCAATTCTATTTTCAGGACCTGCAAGCATGGATGTGGCCAAAGTGACCCATGTGATTTAAAGTTAAAAAGGACTTTGAGAATATTCTTCAACATGTTCTCATACATCGCTTTTCTTCCTGATCTGCTTTCAGATGCCTCAGGGATTCAGATACACCTTTGCTCCAGCTAGATCAATGAAAAGTTCAGCTGCCATTTTGCTGTTCTCCATTTAGTCCATTCTTAGTGGCAGTCAATGCAAATTGTGAGTCCTTTTCCAATTAACGAACACAATGCAAATAGTTAGCCTGTTATTTACCGACAGTTACAGGCAGCATGTGAGAAAGTAACTTTTCAAAAATACAAGATGGGAGGTTCTCTGATATATGGACTCCTTATACAGATCTATTACTTGAACGTTTGAGCAATGGGTTGATCTGAACCACCAGCTCCCTCACTACTTCCCTGCTCTTACCCCTTACTTGTACACATGGAGCATGTTGTCTTGATTTATTATGATTTTGTTTGTAATGTTATGATTTTGTTTGTATTGTTATTATGATTTTGTTTGTAATGTTATGATTTTGTTTGTATTGTTATTATGATTTTGTTTGTAATGTTCAACTGCATTTGTTTCCACAAAATGCTATTAATAAAAAAGACAGTTGCGATATGAAGTCATTACTAAACCCTCTGAGTGTTTAGCTTTTAACATATGATGTTTTACACCTTTTTATGCAGTTACCTTCGTTTTGGAGTCTCCAAATTCCTCTTCATCCTCACTCTCATCATCTTCAGAAAAAATGTCCTCAAAGTAATTTATTCCTTCTTCTTCATCATCATCACCCTTCTCTCCGATTTGTCTTTTCTCCACTGCATCCAAACAAGCCTCCATCTCAGCCAGTTTGAAAAATCTGTCATCCACTATGGACTTTTCTCCTGTTTTTTTCACAGTGCTTTTTGATGTTCGGGTTTGCTGCTCCAACTTATCAATGTCAAAGTCCATATTGGAATCATCGTCACTAAATGCATCGTCTTCCATGGTCCCAAGCCAATTTCTCTTTCCTTCAAGCTCACTTTCCTCTTCAAGATGACCATTGTTGAAATCTGCCTCTACTTCCATCTGGTCCTCATTACCCGCCTGATCCTCATTGTCTTCTGAGACAGAACCATCCTTGTCTGAAGCTGGAAGAAGGCATAGATCCTCCTCTCCCTCCACATCTCTAGCAACAGCTCTCTTGAAGTAACCTAGAACTGCATTATTCTGGAGTTCTAGCTGTTGCCAAATCTGCTCTTCATCAAAGTTCTCTATCACCAGTTCCTTTAAAGGACTTCCAGGAATAACATCAGCTCCAAGCATTTTGTGGAAATCGTATAATGTTTTTGTTAGAGAGATGAAGTCATCTGCAAGTCCATCCTGAATGCTGGAGTCAAAACAAATTGTAAGACATCGTACATTTTAAAAGTCATAAAGTTTAGGTCTTTGTCAGATCAAGATGCAGAAACAGGAAAAGTATGTGAATATACAGGCATATCTCAGCGATATTGCAGGTCCAGTTCCAGACCACCACAGAAAACCAAATATCTCAATAAAGCAAGTCACACAAATTTACACTATATTGTAGTCTATTAAGCCAGGTCCCCATGGCTGCAGGGGTGGGAGGGGGAAAACCTGGCCCCAGCCCTAGCCAGCTCCACTCCTGTGGCCAGAAGGGGAGCAGCAGCAGGGGAGTGGGAGGCTGGACTGCATGCAGCTGTGCCCATGTCCTCATAAGGAGCAATATCTGCGGAATAAAATTAGGTATGCTTATATATACCATTACTGCTGGTACAGAATGCACGCAAGTTGGCCATGCAACATCAGTTCTGAACAAACTGCAGTTTGCTAATACACTAACAATACTCAAGGTTTTGAGGTTAATGCAGAAAGCCTTCAATGACATGGGTCCCCAAAACTCAAAGGAGAACTTCTCCCTATATCTACCACACTGTGCTTTGAGATCTGCTGAAGAAGCCCTTCTAAATGGTCCATCTGACAGGCACTGTCCCTTGTCCGCCTTCCTAGTGGTGACACCCCACCTGTGGAAACCCCCATGGCTACAGTACTGAGGGTATTCTTCCAAGATCCATAGCAAAGTTACCTGGACTGCTGTTTGATGCTTTAAAACATTCTCTCTCCTCCTCCTCCTCTCTCTGTATACACATATAACACTGTGTGTGTGTGTGTGTGTGTGTGTGTGTGTGTGTGTGCGTGCGTGTGTGTGTGCGCAGTGCCAGATTTAAGGTGATGTGGTTGGTTCCAATGTAAAGGGCTCCGAGCCAAGGGGGTGCAAAACAACAATAATAATAGTAATTATAATAATAAAACCCATATTTATGGGTACCTACTGAGATCCATTTTAAAACAACTGTACGAAAATGAATTATGATTCTGTTGTGAAAATAAGAAATATTTTTGGAAGGGCACCAAATTCTGTCTTCGCTGAGGGCACCCTATTGTCCAAGTCTGCCCCTGGTGTGAAGTGGGTGGCTCTTAAGTCGTTGCTGGACTCCCCTGCCCCAGACAGCAGTGCCAACAATCTGGGATGGAGGGAATTGTAGCCCAGCACAGTGGCGTAGCGTGGGGGGTGCAGGGGGGGGCCAGCCGCACCGGGCGCAACATTGGGGGGGGGCGCTCGCACTTGCAGCTCTCTGCCCCTACCTGGCTCACTCTCTCTCTCTCTCTGCTGTGCTGACTGTGCGAATCCGATCCGAGCTGCCGGGTCGCTGCCCACTGTGGAGGGGGGGGTGTGCCAGGCGTGCGGGTTAGGGGTGCAAATTACTTGCCTTGCCCCGGGTGCTGACAACCCACTCTACGCCACTGGCCCAGCAAGGACCTACAGCCTGGACGACCACAGGTTCCCCACGCCTGGAATTACCCCCTACCTAATGCCTGTAACCCCCCCCCCCCGCGCGCGCGCGAGGCGTCCTGACGAGGAAGCCAGAGCCCACCCGGGGCCAGCATCGCGGGGGGTGGGCTAGATGCCCCTCGGAGGTCCCTTCCGACTCTACGATTCTCTGTTTCCCTGAAAGCAACCAACTCAGCTCCCAGGGTCTCAGTGGGCCCCACTCTGGCGCCGACCCTCGCCGGGTATCATTCGCCCGCGTGCTTCGGGATGCAGAAGACACGCGTTCTACTTTTTCCAAAATGGCCATAAGGCGAGCACGCGCTTCACCTGAGGAACCGCTCCGGGTGGGCCGCGGCGGCGCCCAGTCTCTCCCAGCAGGCGCCCAGCCTTCCAAGGCCCGCCATGGCCTCGCCGCCGTCGTCGTCGTCTTCTTCTTCGCCGCCTCCTCCGCTGCGCCGCCCGGCCCGGCCGCCTCCCTCAGCCCGCCGAGGAAAGTTCCGCCTCTCGGTCGAGCGCAGAAGGTTCCGCGCGCGGGGAAGGAGGAGGCGGCGGCCCAGGCGGCGGCCAGGCTGAGCTCCTCCTTCCTTGGGGGCCGGGAGACGGCGAGCTCGGGGCGGAGGAGGCGCGGCGGCGGCGGCGGCCTCTTCTGGCAGGCGAGGCTGCGGGGCCGCCGGACACCCGCGCAGAGGAGACACTCTTGCTTTCATAAAATCCACGCGCCTCTTGATTGCCCGGCGGTTTAAAAAGAGAACGAAACAATAAAATGATCAGTTTAAAAACCACAAGAGAAGACAAGTCGGAATCATTTGAAGCACAAAGCGAGCGGAAGGGGGCCCCAGAGGACAAATAGTCCAGCCCCCAGAAATGCAGGATTGCCGGGTGGCCATCTGCGAGGGACGGAAAACAGATGGCAACATAAATCCTCTTAGCATTCTAAGTCCTTTTAAATGTGTTTGTGGAAGGGGGAGTTGGGGGTTTGATTTCTTGTTCTTATTCTGTCTTTTGTATTTTTATGCTGTGAAATAAAATTAAAACTTAACTGTTTCTCTATAGATAGATAGATACACCCCCCCTTTCCTCCATGGAGCTTAAGGTGGTGTACATAACCCCCACTTCATCCCCACAAACAACCCCATGAGCCACACTGCTCTTTGCATGCCTACTCAGGAGTAAGCTCCATTGATTTCAAGCAGGGCTTGCTCCCAGTTAAGTGTGCATAGGATTCTACCAGTTGGTGGTTCTAGCCCACCAGGGATGGCTTTGGGCAGGATTCCTGCATTGCAGAGGGTTGGACTAGATGACCCTGGGGATCCCTCCCAACTCTACAATTCTGAGCTAATGCATCCCGGGGGGGGGGGGGGAGCGGGGACAGGTCCGCCCAGATGGTGACGGACTGCATCTTCCAATATGACCCTTGGACATGCTGGCTGGGGCTGTTGGTAGCTAGAATCCAACGGGATCCAGAAGACGAATAGTTTTAAATTCCTGGTGCATGCAGAGCATGCAGGCCAAGCATCATTTTATGCCACTCTATCATGTCTCCAGGGACGCGGGTGGTGCTGTGGTGTAAACCTCTTGAGCTTTGGGCTTGCTGATCCGAAGGTCGGTGGTTCGAATCGCCGTGATGGGGTGAGCTCCTGTTGTTCGGTCCCTGCTCCTGTCAACCTAGCAGTTCGAAAGCACATCAAAATGCGAGTAGTTCAATAGGTACCGCTCCAGCGGGAACGTTTCCATGCGCTGCTCTGGTTCGCCAGAAGCTGCTTAGTCATGCTGGCCACATGACCCGGAAAAACTGTCTGTGGACAAACGTTGGCTCCCTCAGCCAGTAAAGCGAGATGAGCACCGCAACCCGAGTTGTTCACGACTGGACTTAACTGTCAGGGGTCCTTTACCTTTATCATGACTCCTGCTAGGAGTTGTTTCTTTTTGCTTTGTTTTATGTCTTATCAATTAAAAAAAAAAACCTCAGTGTGGCATGAGCAATTTTTTATTCTGAAAGTGTGACCCAGAGAAAATAGTTTGAGAACAGACTAACATGACTATCCTTCTGCAGCTTAATATTAAGGCCACAGGTGATCCTGGGTCTTTAGTCCCAAGCATTTGGTATTCGGAGGTAGACTGCATCTGCAGATAGAGGCTTACTCTCTGTTTGGTAAAGCACCAAAGTACATATATTTAAATAATAATAATAATAATAAATAATAATAATAATAATAATAATAATAATAATTTATTTATACCCCGCCCATCTGGCTGAGTTTCCCCAGCCACTCTGACCTAAACAGGACTGCCTTCTAATGTTTTATAAAAGTCAGATAGTTGTTTATTTCCTTGACATCTGACAGAAGGGCCTTCCACAGGGTGGGTGCCACCACCAAGAAGGCCCTCTGCCTGGTTCCCTGTAACTTTGCTTCTCGCAGTGAGGGAACCACCAGAAGGCCCTCAGTGCTGGACCTCCATGTCCGGGCTGGACGATGGGGGTGGAGATGCTCTTTCAGGTATACTGGGCTGAGGATGTTTAGGACTTTAAAGTTCAGCATCGACACTTTGAATTGTGCTCGGAAATGTCCTGGGAGCCAACGTAGGTCTTTCAGGACCGGTGTTATGTGATCTTGGTGGCCGCTCCCAGTCACCAGTCTAGCTGCCGCATTCTGGATTTCTACACTTGTAACTACAACATAACAAACATAGTCATAAACAATAAATAAAATACACATAAAAAATACCCAGCCCAGCTGAGTGGTGCTGGTGGTGCGGCCTCAGATGCCAGAGTCAGGTAGAGCCTACCTTGTAGGGAGGTTTGATCATGGGCAGGCAAACTAAGGTCCGGGGGCCGGATGCAGCCCAATTGCCTTCTCAATCCGGCCCACGGATGGTCGGGAATCTGCGTGTTTTTACATGAGTAGAATGTGTGCTTTTATTTAAAATGCATCTCTATTATTTGTGGGGCATAGGAATTCGTTCATTTCCCCACCCAAAATACAGTCCGGCCCCCCACAAGGTCTGAGGGACAGTGGACCGGCCCCCGGCTGAAAATGTTTGCTCACCCCTGGATTTGATCCTTTATGCTTCTCATTAAACACACACACACACACACACACCAGATGCTGGGCACAAACTAGGGAAGGATGTTGGATTTAGTTCTGACTTTAGAGCTTCTTAGACCAGAAGTCTCCCCTCTACCCTTTGAGTCAAACGGGAGTATTTGGCCAAAGCCATTAGAAAAAAGGGTCGCGCTAGGACCGCGCGGCGGCTCCTTTCTGCCGCTCTCCCCGGCGAAGGCCGCCTCGCCATCTTTTCGCGAGCGCCGCCTCCCTTACCTTTTTGAGCCTGCGGCGGTGCCGTTGCCAGCGCTCTCTCGCCTTCGCTCTGGCTTCATGGAAGCCGGTTCTTCGTTACAGCTGCTCTGCCGGGCGTGCCAGGTTCAAAGATGGCGGCCCTCTCGCGACCCCTGACAGCAGGTAGGGCTTCCCAGGCTCAGGGGGAGGCGGGGCTCCGAGGCGGAGACCCCTGTGGGGCGGGGGGGGGGGGGCAGGCTGCACTTTGCAGGCGACCAGGGAAGGTACCTGGAGAGAAGCTTTGCTTTGCACACCTTGATTTGTCCCTCTTTTTGCAGCCTCCTGGAGAAGGCAAGGTCTCTTCCATTGGGTCCCCCCAAGGCCACGTCCGCGCCAGGCACTGAAGGCGCTGTGATGCCACTCTAAACAGGCCTGGCTCCCCCGCCAAGAAATAGTTTGCGAGAGGGGCAGAGAGCTACAATTCCGAGCTACAATTCCGAGAGTGGATTAACAACCATAGAATAATAGAATTGGAGAGTAGAGTTGGAAGGGAACCCGAGGGTCCTCTAGTCCAACCCCCAGCAATGCAGGAATCTCAGCTAAAGCAACCATGACAGCTGGCCACCCAAGCTTTGCTCCAAGGAAGCAGAGTTCACAACCCCCTGAGGGAGTCCATTCCAAACAGCTCATATTGTCAGAAAGTTTTTCCTGATGTTTAGTCAGAATCTTCTTTCTTGTAATTTGAACCCATTGGCTCAAGTTCTACCCTCTGAAGTAGGGTGAAACAAGCTTGCTCCTTTAGTACCCCTGGGTGCAGCTCATCAGGCCCTGGAGATTAAATTCATTTAAATAGCTAGGTGTTCTCTGACCACCTCTCTTCCTGCTGCAACTCCTCCTTGCATCATTTATTCTGTTGTTGCCAGATTGGGCACTGCTTTCCTTTTGGGTGAAGGTGAGTTCCCTGGGGAACTCTGGGAAGGGGAATAGGGGAGTCAGCACCTTTAACAAACTACAGTTCCCAGGATTCTTTGGGAGAAGCCACAACTGTTTCAGTGGCATGATACTGCTTTAAATGTATCGTGCAGATGGGGCCTCCCTCTCCGATGTCAAGTTCTACTTAAATATCCCCCTCCCAGAGCTACAATTCCCAGAGTGGTTTAACGAACTGTTATGTTTAGCTGCTAGGGATTGCCCACCCGCCGGATCTCCAAGGCTGACTGCTCTATGCCCACACACCCAATCTCAACACACACACACACACACCCCACGGATCTCCATGGCTGCTCCTTCACACCCGCCCACCCACCTGATCTTCATGCCCACCCTACATACTTCCATGTTTCAGACATCGTGATATTTAGGCATATCGCAATGTTTAGCTGGTGATGTATCATGATGTTGAGAACTGGATATTCCACAGCCCTAGTTGGAAGGGGACCCACTGCAATGCAGGAATATGCAGCTGTCCTATACAGGGATCAAACTGCAACCGTGGCATTACCAGCACAAGGCTCTAAGGAACTGAGCTATTCAGTTGCTCATGGGCCATCCCCCCACCTCTTGAATTTCTGGGGGAGGTGGAATTGCTAAGAGACTCCTGGGAGGGTCTGAGGGAAGGAGGCAATCTTTTCAATATTGGAGGCCTAATATTCTTCCTCCACAATCTCACCATCTGTTCTAATGTGCTCATGCACCCTGATGTGGTCTGTATCCTGCCAAGCCCCTTGGCTGCAAGGAGGGTGGATTGTTTCCCATGTGACTTGACAGCTTTACATGTGAAAAGGATCTAGGCACCAGAAAGCTTGACATGAGTCCACAGTGTGATGCAGCGGGGGGGGGGGGGGGGCTAAGGCTATTCAAGGCTGCATCAAGAGAAGTCTAGTGTCCAGATCAAGGGAAGTAATAGTCCCACTCTATTCTGCCTTGGTCAAACCACATCTGGAATACTGCGTTCAATTCTGGGCACCACAATTTAAGGAGGAGATTGACAATCTGGAACATGTGCAGAGGAGGGCAAACCAAGATGATCAAGTGTCTGGAAGTCATGTCTTATGAGGAACTGTTGAAGGAGCTGGGTATGTTTATCCTGGAAAAGAGGAGACTAAGAGGACTAATAGATTCAAATTACAAGGAAGGAGATTCTGACTAAACATTAAAAAGAACTTTCTGACGGTAAGTGTGCAACGGACTCCCTTGGAAGCTGGTGGTCTCTTCTTTATTGGAGGTTTTTAAGCAGTGGCCAGATGGCCATCTATCTTAGATTCTTTAGCTGTGATTCTGGCATTGGAGGGGGTTGGACTGGATGACCCTTGGGGGTCCCTTCCAACCCTACAATTCTATGACTTTGCCTTGAATTTCTACAGATAATGACTGCGAGTGTGTATGCTGCCAGGGTGCCCATGGGGGAAAGCTTTCACTATGCATTGAAAATGGGACACTTGGGAACTCTCCAGAAGAAACAGAATGGAGAACACAAGAGCAAATGCCAAAGCATTCTAGGAAGTGCTGGATAGCCTTCTTTCTCTTCAAGTGTTAATTCCAAATGCTCGTTGTTTTGCTTATGAGGAGGAAAAGGTATAGAAAGGAGAATTCCTGGATGCTAAGATCCAAGTGTGGGGCAAGTACTTTTTGATGAGAAAACCACAGGGGAGATTTAAAGTCACAAAATATGCAGCAAAGTAAGGGGTGGAAATATAGGCTGTTAGGCCTTTAAAATAAGGTTAACCATAATGCTAAGCAAACAAAAGAACCAGAGTCTGCTTCATTTGTTGCTCCTGAGACAAGAGCTCTGGTGGAAAGCGCGGAGTGCTGGTCCTGTATTATTACCGGAGCTGGTATTAATGGTCAGGAAATGCCCAGATAAGCAGGTGCATTTTTAGCTGCTGGCAGAAGCACCCCACAATTGATGCCTGCTTGATCTCCCACTCCTTTCTAATGGAATAGAGCTCTTCTCCAACATGGAGAATATGCCCTTTCTGATTGTCACATCCAGACAACAAGTTAACACGGAGTACTTGTAGGTACAGAGCCTCGGCTTGGGACCAAGGTATTGCTGCCACCATCGCATCAACTGGTCTAATCCCCTTGTAGAAGCACCAGCCATCACA